>NW_015177013.1:411605-485969 GCF_001447785.1 Gekko japonicus
AATACAGTAGGTTCCATATGCAACTGAAAATTCCAACTGCCTTGCGGGGGGGGGAGTTTGAGGTGTGGAATGGAGTGAAGTCCAATCAGCTTCCATATGCAAAAGACCTTGAAACGCTGGGCGGGACTGCACAAAGCAGCCAGTCAACCCAGCCAGCGTCTTCTGACTGACAGTTCTTGCAGCCAAACACTAAAGGTGTGCATTTTGGAACGTTGGAGCCCACTATGGCTTTATATATAAGGGAGATACTCCCCTTTTCAACGCATTTGACTTGGAGAGCAGCTTATATTCCATTTCTCACCGGATTTAAATAGTAAATACATAGATGCAAGTGTGTATTGTAGTGAGATGAGGCAGAAGATGTTTGCATGTTATTGTTCAACTTTATGGATGGGGGGGTCCTTTCTTTCCTTCTAGACCATACAAACAAATGCAAAGGGTTGAAAGAAATGGATCTCAAATTACAATTTAAAAGAGACTAAACCATAAAGGATAAATTGCAGAAATTTCTGATATTTATTCTCTAGGAAACGCAAAAGAGAAATCCTTTTGAAATAAGGAAACTTCTTATGAAAAGACACAGGAATTGTAAAAGATAAACATGCATGGATGCAAGTTGTTTTGCGCTTGTCACACTGTGTCCTCCCAGAAAGCAATTCTTAATAGAGGTGCATAGAGAAACACGTTCTCTCTCTCACCTGCCCCATACTAAAAAGTCTCCCATTTTAAAACCACTTAATGTATTTCCTAGGACACTGTTATCTCCCCTTTACCTCGGGAAATTCAGGGCAGTGTATATGATACTCCCTTTGCCATTTTACCCTGAACACCCCTGTGAGGTTTTACCGTGATCTTTCAACCTCCATTATGCTGATATGAATCTCTACCACTTTGCCTGTGAACACCCTACTTTGTCAGCTAAACTCAGAAAGTTCTGGTCAAATTTGATCTAGGATTTGTTCCACGGGGTATTTGTAGGACAAAGGAAGTAAGTAGGTCAGAAGAAAAGGGAGGAGCAGGCCACTTTACATGATCAAATTTTAGCAGTGAAGGAACAATGGCTAGTTTATCTGCTCCAGACAAGCCCAGAAAAGGTGAAGCCTGGCTCAGTAGAAAACCAAAAGAGAAAACTGAGCCAATCAGGCAAAAGGCTATAGCTTTGTACTCCTAATCCTACTGCATTGTTTCCTGGAGGTCTTTGCTGTCCAACTGAGCTCTGTAATGTGCCTTGACTCTCAGTGAAAAAGGCAGGCTACAAACCAAGCTAGTAACTACTACTACAATTCTAAGCATTTGAGCCAATGAAGATGCTCTTAGGCACAATACTCTACTGTCTTAACAAGGTTAAGACAAGGTTTGACAAATCCTAGAAGTCAACTTGCCATGGCACACAGAAAGTTCATTTAATGCCTAATATTTTCAGCAACTGGATTTCTAACTGCCCGAAAAACTGTGTAGTATGTTTAACCACAGGGATAAAACATTTTTAACATACAACCAGCAGTGCATCAAAAGAATGCCAGGCCGCACCTTAGATTGGGATATAGCATTCGTTTGTTAAATGAAGATGCCTGAACTCCTGTGGATTCAGATCCATGTCAGATCCATATCCTAATCTCCAGTTATAATTATGCCACTGATTCATCGACAATCAGATTGACTATTCATTGACAAATTTCACTGACCCATTTGTCAGAGTTCACTGGCTGGTCCCATGCCTAACACAACAGCACACATGTCTGTTATAGCTTGACGGTGCTGCCGCATAGGGATACTTTGCTCCACAACCTAACTGAAAAAAAATTGCTTTTCCAAGACATTTATCATAGATTTAACATAGATTCCACCTTTCACTATTCTAATTAATTATTTTTTATTATAGCTGCTGATGTGCATGTGAGGTTTTGCAAAGGACCAAGGGAGTTGTACTTTTCTGTCATGGTAATAATTTGCATCTTTACCCCATCCCCACGTCACTCAAAAATGACTCTGGAGTGGGCATGGCAGCACTGGGGTCTTTTATAAAACTTATACATGTGTGTTAAGTGACCAAATTGTAGATTCCTTCACATGCCCCAGGTCAGCACTAAATGCACAAACAGAAGAGCTCAATGAGTGATGTAGCCTTGGGGCAGTCTTAGATATTAATACTTAAGTGGCCAGGGTTTTGCAGTGTAACACCCCAGTCAGCATGACCCTTCCAACCATTTGATGCTCAATGATTGGGAATTGTGGCGTCCTTGCTTATAGGGGGAGACCAGCAGCCTACCATGCATGTGCAAAACTCCCATGTTATGAGGACAGATCTTAATTCAAACACACAACCAAGCTGACAATACTGATACAGAAGTATTAACCAGGCTGTGCATTTACAGCGTGTGCCCTATCTACAACTATTCCATTCACCCATTCTGAACAATAACATGATACCTTATTACTCACCAAGTAGGACACATGACACCACTGTACTAACAATCATATGCCTAAATTCACCACAGCAATGATGCAAGTGCAAGTCAATTGTGATCTCACCAATCTGAAGTGCAGCTATAGAGCAGCAATATCAATGATCAAGTTACACAAATCATATGCATTCTGAATGTATTTGGCTTACGGATGTTTGCCTCAAGATATACAGAAGTATGAGTCTGACATTTCAATACTCTTCACTATCTTTTCTATCTCTGATACTAGGGATCTGTACTGGAAGATGCTGGGGACTGAACTTGGAATCTTCTGCATATAAAGATGCTAGGGTCCCTTAACTATGGTTCTAAATGGCTTCAAAATCTGCAAACAATGTAACTCTTGTTGTTATCCAAAAAGGAGTAAGAAGTTCACATGCGTGTGTTAAGTAAGGACAAGTTGCCCATTTTAACATGGAATTTCCTGTTAGCTTGATTTACATTCCAAATATTGCTTAAGTTCAACTCCTGGCTACACTTTGCAATGGCAGAACTATTTTTATCCTCCCCTCCAGCCACAACTATTTATACTGAACAGCAACAACTATTTTTCTATCACAACACACAAAGCAGAAACATATTTCTAAAACTATTGAGCAATAAAAACATGGCCAAACATCTCACTAACTCCATACTCTTGATAGGACAAGCATTTCAATTTTTATTCACAACTAGCATTTTCTTAAGATTTTTAGGGGCTGCTTTAGCATTTTGTTTCTTCCAATAAGGAGAAGGTTTCATCTTAGTCCAAGAATAAATCCACTGGTAAAACAGATCTCAGGATGAGATCAGCAAACAGATTCCTCAGTTTCTTAAAAGTACATACAGCAGCTACAGGAATATGAGCGACTACCCCCTTCCTCACACTATTATCTCAACCTCAGTCAGTACCCAGAGCTGCTGCTTGCCAGCCCAGGTATCCATATGGTTCATAGATTCCCCAGCACCACATCTAGTTTGAATCTTTAAGGCTGAGATTCTATACAATTATAGGATTTTGAAATCACAGAATTCAGCATCCCAAGACACTGTGTTAAAGGCCAATTATTTATTTATTTGTTTGTTTTATTCATTAATTTCTATCCCGCCCTCCCTGCCGAGGCAGGCTCAGGGCAGCTCACATATAATATAAAACAATGAAAACAGAATTAGATAAAAACAAAGCAATACAATTATAAATATTATAAAATATAAAGTGCTAGTTTATGTCAGATGGCGGGCTTAGCAGTGTGTTCAGACAACAGCCAGCCAATAGCATAGTCTGGGTTTGCCGGTTGTTGACGATGTTGTTAGTGTTGGGCCAGGGCTAGAATTTCTTGGGTGCGGCTCCCTAATCGAAAGCCTGGTGGAAGAGCTCCATCTTGCAGGCCCTGTGGAACTGTAATAGGTCCTGCAGGGCCCTGATGTCCTCTGGGAGCTCATTCTACCAGTGTGGAGCCGCCACTGAAAAAGCCCTGGCCCTAGACACAGCCAGCCTGGCTTCTCTAGGACCCAGTAGGGCCAAGCGGTTTTGGGACCCCGATCGTAGTGCTCTCTGGGGAACATGTGGGGAAAGGCGGTCTCTTAGGTATGTAGGTCCCTGACCATATAGGGCTTTAAAGGTAAGAACCAGCACCTTGAACTGAATTTGGTATGCTATAGGCAGCCAGTGCAGTGGTTTTAGCGCAGGCTGGATGTGTTCCCACATCGGGAGGCCCAACAACAGCCTGGCTGCTGCATTCAGCACCAGCTGCACCTTCCAGATTTGGGACAAGGGCAACCCCACGTAGACAGCATTACAGTAGTCCAATCTCAAGGTGACCATTGCATGGATCACTGTAGCCAGGTCATTGCATTCAAGGAAGGGAACCAACTGCTTGATCAGCTGGTGGTAAAAGGCTGATTTCGCAGTGGCTGCTACCTAGGCCTCCATTATTAAGGAGGCATCCAGGAGCACTCCCAAACTCCTAACCTCTGACGCTGGCACCAGCGGCATCCCATCGAAGGTCAGGAGTGGGATCCCTACCCTCGGGCCACTCCGACTCAGGCACAGGACCTCCATCTTCAGCAGACTCAATTTCAGTCAACTCAGTCTAAGCCAACCAGCCACAGCTTTCAACGCCAGATCCAGATCTTCCAGGTTAGAGTCAGACTGGCCGCCCAACAACACATAGAGCTGGGTGTCATTCGCATATTAATGACACCCTAGTCCATGCCTCTGGGCAATCTGGGCAAGGGGGCGCATATAGATGTTAAATAACATTGGGGAAAGCACCGCTCCTTGGGGCACTCCACAAACTAGCGGGTGCCTTCAGGACAGCTGCTCCCCAATGGCCACCCTCTGTCCCCGACTCAGAAGGAATTAGGTCAGCCACTGCAAGGCAGACCTCTGGATCCCAGTGTCGGCAAGGCGGTGGGTCAGTAGTTGGTGGTCGATCGTGTCGAACGCCGCCAATAGATCCAACAACACCAACACCGCCAAACTACCCCGATCCAGATGCCTACGAAGGTAGTCTGTGAGGACGACCAGTGCCGTCTCCATCCCATGGCCTGGTCGGAAGCCAGACTGGAAGGAATCTAGTGCAGAGATGTCCTCCAAAAAACCCTGCAACTGCATCACTACCACCCTCTCAATTAATTTGCCCAAATATGGCAAATTGGACACCAGCCGATAGCTAGCCAATTCAGCCCAGTCCAGAGATGTCTTTTTTTAAAGAGAGGGTGTACCACTGCCTCCTTCAAGCAAAATTAGCTGTACAAAATGTGTAAGCAATGCTTAGTGTAATCTCAGAAGCCCTGGAGTGAAGATGGGGCAGCATGGGCGGCGGACATCACTTCAGTGCCTAGCATGGCAATCTAACCTTCCCCATGACTAGAACATGTTACACAAAAGAAACAAATCTAAGCACATCTGCTTATTTTGCTTCACATATTTAGTCCAGAAATCCACTTTTCTTGGTGCAAAATTCTGATTACCTTTGTATAGAGTTTTGATTTATAATATTTAACTTAGCCCAGCCTAAGAAGAAAAAAATGATAGGAATGCCACTGCCTGTCTTTGCAACGAAGGGCTGGCTTTGAGTTTTCCTCAAATCTAAGATGCCACATCAGGTTGAACAGAGGAAAAGACAAACTTGCCTTCTCTTGTAGGTACAGGGGTAGAAGCTGCAAATTGCCGTCTGAACTGTAGGTGCCAACAGCCATGCACATACGTACAAAAAAAGTTACCAGCTGAGCCCTCCTCTCTCATCAAAGCTCTATATCCAGGCAGAGAGGGTTTGGCAAGATGCAACTTTACTTACTACAGACAAGCTAAAGACCACAAACATTAAAAATGGGAGGAAATATAGCTAAATCACTAAATTGCCAATTAATAAAGCTGGCTTTAAAACAAGCTAACTCAGCAAAACAATAGTGGTCAGAAGGCAATAAAGTACTCATTCTTCCCAGCCCTTCTGACTTCATTATAATTACCCTGAATAACAGTTTGCAATGGAAAATGCTGACAACTTGAAGCACAGGCAGTAGCCCAAGCAAGCCGGCCTATGAATCTCTTCCCTATAAGTGAGCATAACAGAACTCAAGTATTTTGTAAACAACAAGCACTTCAGGATGAGATATAATCCTCCAGCCTCAAAGTGTGTTAGCGGGACATTATGGTTCCAGCATCTAACCCTTCCCTAGTATTTTGCACACAATACCACAGCCACTTTGGAGAACTTTCAGACAAAACTTTCCACTTGGCATTTAACTGCAGCAAATTTTGAAGCATTATGCCAACTGAGAGTTTGGCCCTGAAATTTTTAGCTTGGCAGTCACAAACTGACCTCATGAAGCCACAGAATTGTTTGTTTTGTGGCTCACAATCCTGGCATAATCTTATACAGTTCCCATAAAACTGCATGAAACCAAGGCAATTAAGAAAAGTCTTGCACAGTAATACAACAGATCTACATAGTGAGCATAAATGTGGGATATAATAAAAGAGAGATTTAGAGTCAGTATAGTCTAATGGCTTTGCTGGTAGATTATTCTACAATCAAGACCCCTGACCAGCCATAAACACACTGGGCAGTCCAGTATCATCTCTCAGCCTCAACCCAGCCTGTAAAACAGAATCATTAACAATTTATTAGCAAAAGCACTGCTCAGTCGCCCCAGTACCATTGGCATGTCTACCTCTAAACTTCCTTCTGCCTTGATGGAAAATAGCAGAACAGGTGACCAAACAGCATTAACTAACACAAATGTCAGACCCAAACTAGTGTTTCTATCTAGCAGGTCCCTACACTAGGGATATTCTGCTAATTTCTGCCTGGTTTATGGACAAGTCATAATCACATACACATTAACATACAGAGAAGGTTATATAGGTCAGATACATAAAGCAGTTTAGGCAGAGCTGTACTATATAAACCTTATGCGCTACTACCTTAACTACTTCCCTTAGGCACTAGACTGTTCTGCCTATGTGGGCCTCTGATTGCTGAAAGCAGAGCCTACAAATGAGGAAAGGAAGAAAGCTCAAATTCAACTAAAATCCTCACTAAGAAAAAACAGGAACAAGCACACTCATACATACCAGCACGTCAAGACCAACTGGACACATCCACTGTAATTCAGCAGCTCTGCAAGAAAAAATATTTAGCCAGAGTTAATGAAGTAAAATTCTCCAGAGCCAGCAGCTGGCAGACAGTTACACTAGTGCCAGTAACCTGACAGCACAGGATGGCTAGTTTCCATCTCATTCTCATATACTCTGCCAAGCCATTTCTGCAACACAATCCCTCAGTCCCATCCACCCAAAGAATCTCCACTGGTCTGTACAGAAACAGGACAATCAACAACAACCCTCTTACCTAGTGGACTCCCCTCTTACCTGCTGGACTCCCTTCTATCAATCATTGAGACTAAGTACATACCCCCTCAGTACCCGGTGCTGAGGACAAAAGGGAAAATTCCATTATCCTCATATCTTGCTTTTAAGCTTTCCTAGTTGCATTTGTCTGGCTACTGTAAAAACAGAATACTTAGACAGATGTGACACCTCAAGCCACTCATTGTACACAATGCAGAGGTGGGGTCAGAGTAGAAAAAATCAGAAGAGAGAGAGAGAGAGAGAGAGAGGAAGAGATACCCACTCTTCTCATGGAGCTATCATTTCTATCTGTGAAACTCAATCTAGAATATCTCCATTCTCCCTTCCCCTCCGTCTTAAAAAAAGGCTTGAAATGTAAGATAAAGGGAAAGGCTTGGGAAGTTGCTATCCAAACAGCAGCCAACTCAACATTACCTAGATAAGCCATTTGTTATCCATGGCAGAACCTCCCTCCATTGTTCTGTGCAGCTACAGTGCAGGCATCCAAGCAATGCACAACAACTCTCTTCAGGGACCAGCATGAAGTCTTTTAGATCATGTATCAGCAGACTGGTACAGAAGCCTTTTTAAAAGGCTTTAAAATATGTTGTGTGCTTGCATACTATTTCTTGGACCTTGTAAAATTGGCAAGTTCAGCACACTTTGTGCACTAAGTAACCATTCCATGTCCAACAGAACGTGACTCTTTTAAGTCCTAACAGAAAATGATGGTAGCCCCTAAAAAGGAGACAGCAGATTGAATCTTTGGGAGTTTTAGCTGGAAAAGACCTCTCAAGTCTAGGCTAGATTTGCTAGTTCTACAGACACTTATCAAATGGTTGCTTACAAACTGTTTAAGAGAACTAGAAAATTACAGTTAGAAAAAATTAAAAGGCACTCAATGTAAAACTGCTGTGTTTGATGAGTACGGTAAGTACTTCCATTGCTAAAGAGCAGGACCTCCACAAAATAAAATGATAGCAACATTATGAATGTACCCAAGAAGCTCTAAATCGGTGATACCCATTCAGTGACTTGGGAGCAACACCTGCCTATGGCTCTTCTGAGCACCATTCCCCAATGTGGCACCCACTACAAGTTCCAGGAAAGTGGGCAGGGCAACTGCGAGGACACTGCAGGGAATGGAGGGACAGGTAAGCATCAAGCTTCCCTGAGCTGTGGGCCAGGGATGGATGTAAAGGGCCCGTCCGATAACCCCCCCACACACACACTCTTCGCATAGCCTCTTTGCTCTCACCCCAGGTGGCTGTCCAGAAAACTGCAAGCTGGCCACAGTGGAGTGGTAATGATTTTACTCTCTTCCTCCACAGCCAGCTTGCTCTTCTTTGAGCTCCTTGGCAATCTCACTCTCTCACCTGAACTAGTGTGCCTCATTCTGAGGGAAAAGTGGGAAGCCCTTCCGCTCACTATAGATACACACTGCCTGGTTAAGGTTCAACAACAGTAAAAGGTAAAGGTAAAGGTTCCCTTGCTTGCTCAAAAGCCCGTCGAATCCGACTCTACGGTTGCGGTGCTCATCTCCGTTTCAAAGCCGAAGAGCCAGCGCTGTCTGAAGACGTTTCCGTGGTCATGTGGCCAGCATGACTAAATACCAAGGCACACGGAACGCTGTTACCTTCCCACTGGAGTGGTACCTATTTATCTACTTGCAATTTCTTGCTTTCGAACTGCTAGGTTGGCAGGAGCTGGAACTAGAGATGGGAGCTCACTCCATCATGCGGCACACTCGGGTCTCGAACTTCTGAACTACCGACCTTCCAATGCCTGCAGTTCAGCGTCTTAACTACTTGAGCCACAGTACGGAGTGACAAGCCTATGTGCTCAGAGATATTTTGGTAATTAACAAGGTTATAGTTATAGATTTAATATTAATAGTTATTGTATTTGTATGTTTGGTGAGGTGGCACACAGAGCATACTGTAATCATGGGGCTGTTTTGGTGAATGGTGAGCCATGGAGTACCACTGCTTTAAACTAAGGATCTGAACCAATATATTTTTATCCCATCCTTCCTGCAAGAAGCTCAGGGTTCTCTCTTCCTCCATTTTGTCCTCATACCAACCCTGTGAGGTAGATTAGGGTAACAGTGACTGGCTCAAAGTCACTCAGTGAGCTCCATGACCAAGTGGGGATTTGAACTTGAATCTGCAAGATTCTAGCCCAACACACTTGTCCTACATCACAATGGAATAAGGAACCATTAATAAAAGGAGAACATTTAAAAAAGTCTACTCCTCCAAATAAGGTGGTAAACAGTGTTCCCTCTAAGCTGAGTTAGTGTGAGCTAGCTCACGGTTTTTTAGCCTCCGGCTCACAGATTTTTGTCTCAGCTCAGGAAGGATGGCTCCAGTGCAAACTAATTTATGCAGCAGCCAAATTGCTCGCTCACAACTTTAATGCCAGCAGCTCACAAAGTAGAATTTTTGCTCACAAGACTCCACAGCTTAGAGGGAACATTGGTGGTAAAGTGGTGCACCACTTCAGCCACCCTGATTAGGATGAAATGGTGGTTAAACTGCATAAAAAGGAAAAATGCTTGATTCTTCTATCATCAGTCCATAGAAACAAGATAGCACAGCTCAGTTACATACTTGTACCAACCAATTTGAACTTTAGCAATTCTGAGTTGAACAAAACAGGGGTGACAGTCCAGAGAAAAACACTGACAAACTTGGGAAGTCATTACATAAAGCAGTATCCATCAGTTATAAAAATAAAATACTTTTAAAAGTTACTTGTTCAGCTAGCTCAGAGCATATACTTGAACGAATTCTGAAATAAGGGGCAATACCTCCCTCCCCCAGATCAACTAACCTATCAAATCCCACAAGGCCTGAAGAGTGCTTGGCTGCCCTGGCTCCAACCTGGTGGAAATCTCTACTGAGTGAGATCCAGGCCTTGCGGGATTTGATGCAATTCCACAGGGCCTGTAAGACGGAGATGTTCAGCTAGGCCTATGGTTGAGGACAGTGATGATCTCTAGCTAGGCTGATTTCCTCCTTTTTCTTTCCATCTTTATCACCCTTCTCTCTTACTGCTAGGAAATGAGGCACTATTTGTGCTCTCTTTATGTGCCATCTTATTATTGTAAATGTTAGAGCTGTTTGTCTGTCAAAGGTTTTAACCTAATTTATTGTTGTTACCCATCCTGAGCCTTGCCATGCAGGGGGAGGTGGATTATAAACTGAAGCTATAAATAAAGTTTTTTCATTCCAGTATCCCATTTGCCATCATGACCAACTAGATGCCTTCCCCTGTTGCTGCCCACAGCACCTGGTACTCAAAAGCTACAATGACTCTGAGCACAGAGGTTTCAAAATGTCAGTCAGACACTATGATCGATCTCATCCTCTAGTAACTTGCCTAACCCCCTTTAAAAGACACCTAAGGTAGCATCAGGTGGGTAGTCATGTTGGTCTGAGGCAGCAGAACAAAATTTGAGTCCAGTGGCACCTTTAAGACCAACAAAGTCGTATTCTGGGTATAAGCTGTTGTGTGCACTCACACTTCTTCAGATACATTGTGGGTTCGGGTCACCCTGCCTGGGAGTATCTGGATACATGGACTCCCTATGCCATCAAGGCTCCTAGTTATGTCCGTGAAGCAATGTATCTGAAGAAGTGTGCATGCACACCAAAGCAAGCGTATACCCAGAACACAACTTTGTTGGTCTTAAAGGTGCCCCTGGGCATAAACTTTGACTTAAGGTAGCAGCCATCTACCTTATACCCAGAATACAACTTTGTTGGTCTTAAAGGTGCCCCTGGGCATAAACTTTGACTTAAGGTAGCGGCCATCACTAAGATCTGCAGCAACGAAATCCGTTCCTTATGTGCTGCGCGAAGTTCTCCTGCACGTGGCAAATCCGGAGAGTAAAGAAGCAACCGAGTGGGCGCAGTAGCTTCTCCCCAGCCGGACAAGAAGCCGGGAACTGCGCAACCTGACCCTATGCGCGTTCACTAAAAAGCAAGGTCCCATGCTCGGGGTGGGGGGTCGGGTCCCGCTTCCAGATAAGCAAGCGAGGCATATAGTCACAACTTTACACTTCCAACTGTGCCGCGCGCAGTAAACCCGAACTCCCCTTCTCGCTTGAAACGAAAGGGAGATACGCTTTCTATTAGCCCCCCTCGCAGACAGAGGGTGGCGGCCGAGGCTCATACCTCCCTCTCTCTGCCGGTGTAGGAAGCCGGGTGGCTCCTTAGCTACTCCCTCAAAGAGGAGTCGGAGCCTCTCGGAATTCCCGCGACCTTTCTCTTACCGATGCGTGAGGCGGCCTCCCGAGGATTTAAGTCGAATGAAAGGAAGGGGCTGAGGAAGAGGCGGCGGCGGCGGCTTCCCAGCTCGCCTCAGAAACTGGCCGTATCCCAAACTCCAGCCGCGCCAGATACACAGCAGCCAAACGACCCGTCCCCACCCCCCTCCGGTCCAGGCTCATGAACGACTTCTCCGAGCCGCCGCCTCCCGCTTCTTTAACTGTCAGTCAGCGGGTGACGAGAACGTGCGCATGCGCCGCGCAAAAGCGGCTAGGTGCGTTTAGTTAGTTGCCACAGGAGGGGCAATTCCAGGGCGGGCCCCCCACGCCGTACCTCAAACGCATGCGCTGTGTGTCTCGAGAGCCTTGAGGCGCCTGTGTTTGCCCCAGAACTCCTCTAAGGCCTTAAAGGTGCCATTGGAAACTAAATTTGTTGCGCTGCTTCAGACCAACACGGCTGACCAACTGGATCTAAGGCCTTAAGGTGAGGGTGGGTGATCAGCTGAGGAATTTAGCTGGATTGCAACACTGACGCCTGAAGTTACAGGTTTTTAATCCCCCCTCTACGTATAAAGACAAAATACTCTCTGAATGCAGTAAGCTCAGGAAGGAACATAGGGTTGCCAGGTGCCCTGGGGGGCGGCGGGGGGGGGGTTAGGGTTGCCATCTCCTGGTTGGGAAACTCCTGGAGATTGGGTGGTGGAGCCTGGTGAGGACAGGGACTTCAGTGGTGTACAATGCCACAGAGTTCATCTTCCAAAACATCCATTTTCTCCAGGGGAACTGATCTCT
The DNA here is from genome assembly GCF_001447785.1 of Gekko japonicus. Classification (NCBI taxonomy): domain Eukaryota; kingdom Metazoa; phylum Chordata; class Lepidosauria; order Squamata; family Gekkonidae; genus Gekko; species Gekko japonicus. The sequence goes on from NW_015177013.1 coordinate 423,973, forward strand.
GTAGTCTGGAGATGATCTGTAACTCCAGGGGATCCCTAGGTCCCACCTGGAGGCTGGCATCTTATAACCCTGATTGGCTAATTTACTATAGGCAAAGAAGTGAGCAGTGACTCACAAAAGCTCATACCCAGCCACATATTTTGTTAGTCTTTAAGGTGCTACTGGACTCTTGTTCTTTTCTGTTACTATAGGCAGGGAGGGGGGGTTATGCCAGGGAACATTAGAAAGTATCTGCCTCCTGGGAGCTTCCTGGCATAGTATAGTCCATGAGTATACAATTTCATTTCACACAGTATGGATCTGGTCTATACCGGCAATCGCATAAAGCATTAGCTGGTGTTCTAATGTTCCTCTGTGGTTGCCAACCTCCAAGGTGGGGCCTCAAGATCTCCAGGAATTACAACTGATCTCCAGCTGACAGAGATCAGTTTCTCTGGAGAAAATGGCTACTTTGAGACATTATACTTTGATGAAGTCATTTCCCTCCCCAAACTGCACCCTCTTAAGCGCTGCTCCAAAACTCTCCAGAAATTTCCCAGCCCAGAGTTGTTAACCCTAACTTACAAAGTTCCTGCAAAGAGAAAAAAACAGCACAACAAGCAAAGGGCAGGTTTAAAATTTTCCTCCCTGGTCTGCTAGCTTTGTAATTGCAAGAAGTTGTTTTTACATGTAAGAGCATTCAAAAATAGAATCACAGTACAGAAAGGTTTCACTGCCCATCTTGAAAATAGCAGAAAGGACATAGAACCCCAACGACGTAAGCAGTGACAGAGCTGAAAAAAGTAACTTTACAACTGATTTATTCTGTTCTAAACTGGAATTCATATGCAGCTAAATTCTAGGGGGAAATTATATTACTTTACTTGAAGAGAAATGGAAGTCTTTGCAAGGGGCATGGCCAAACAACTCGGCCCTTCCAAAACTCTTTGACCACTGAAGTTGCTACCCTCAAGATATCAGCAGAAGGCATGTATGCCACAGGAAGTATAATGAGCAGTCTGGAAATCCCCAGATAGTGAGACTGCTGGGACATTCATATATGCTATCTGATGGAAGAAAAGTGGGATACAAATTCAGTAGATCCTTACCAGTAAGTTTCATTGAACTCAGCATGACCGAGCAAAAATGCATAGGAAATACTTCTTTACACAGAGTGATTAAAGTGTAGCATTTGCTGCCAAAGGATGTAGTGACGGCCTCAGGAATAGACAGCTTTAAAAGGGGATTAGAAGAAGAGGAGATTGGATTTATACCCCACCCTTCACTCGGAGTCTCAGAGCGGCTTACAAACTCCCCTTCCCCACAACAGACACCCTGTGAGGTAGGTGGGGCTGAGAGAGCTCTTTCAAGAACAGCTCTGACAGAATTATGAGTTGCCCAAGGTCATCCAGCAGCTGCATGTGGAGGAGTGGGGAATCAAACCCGGTTCTTCCAGATTAGAGTCTGCACACTTAACCACTACACCAAATTGGCTCTCAAATTTATGGAGGATAGGTCTATCATCAGGTTGCCAGGTCTTACCTTGGCTGGAGAGGGGGACTTTGAGAGGTGTTCTGGGTACGGCTGCCAAGTCTCGTTGAATCGCGGCGGGGGATTGTCATTCTTTACAGGAGCTCTGCCGCAGGGGACGGCAACAGGCGTTGCACCGCCGTCGCCAGGATGTGACGCTACGCGTCGCTCTGGTAACGGGACTCCAAACAGCCCCGTTGCCAGAGCAACGCGTAGCGTCACATCCTGGCGACGGCGGTGCAACGCCTGTTGCCGTCCCCCGTGGCAGAGCTCCTGTAAAGAATGACGATCCCCTGCCGCGATTCAACGAGACTTGGCAGCCCTAGTTCCGGGGGTGGGCGGGGATGTTGCATGACATCCCCAATGTGATGATGTCACCCGGAAGTGACATCATCATGCCGGTAATGTTGCGCTAGAACACTCTGGTATTTCGGCAAACTCCATGGGGTTTTTTAGCCTTAAAACCACAGCGTTTGACCAAATACCAGAGTGTCCCCATGCAACATCCCCGGCGCGATGACATAACTTACAGGTGATGGCGGGGATATTGCGCAGCGACATCCCTGTTTGGGGGTGAGGCTGTCCCTGCCAACCAACTGGCCAGTGGCGGGCTGAAGCCCCAAAAATCAGGGGTTTTCCTAGCACTGCCAGGGGAATGGCAACCCTAGTCTGTCAGTGACCACTAGCTGTGGTGACTGAGGGGAATCCCAGACCCAAGAGGCAACGTCAGAGGAAGGTCTCAGCCTCTATGTCCTATTGTTGGCCTTTCAGAGGAACTGGTTGGCCACTGTGTGAGACGGAATGCTAGACTAGATGGACCACTGGTTTGACTCAGCAGGGCTCTTCATACTCTTATGTTTATATGAGGAAGCTCCCAGGAACCAGGCCTATAGCCAGGATTTTTTCCAGGGGGCATTTAAATTTTTAAGGGGGCAGTTAAATTACAGTCAAATTAATCTGAATGCCTGTCTTTAAGGGGGGGGCTCTGAATCTGTTTCTAGCCCTTCCTTTCAAGGAACAGGGCAGTGAGTGTATCAGTTCCTAGGAAAAAACAGGCCAGAGGGGATTTAATCGCCTTCAGAAGGCATTTAAATGCCTTTTGAGTTACCTTCCACAAGGCAAGAAAGCTTAGAAGGGCTTTCATGTTTCCCAAAGGCTCCTGGGAATGCTTTTGAAAAACTCACCATGACCTAGGTGGTATACAGCAGGCCTGGGCTAGGAGAAAGGGGGATTGCTGCAGATGTAGTCAAGGTACCACTCTTGAGTGCCCATCTAAGCTTTCTTGCCCTGTGGAAGGGAACTCAAAAGGCATTTAAATGCTTTCTGAAGGTGTGTATAGAATTCTACCCCCAAGCCTGCCCAGGAATGAGGGGGAAACCTATATTTTTCAGTACATTTAACAACAACCCAGAGAGGTAGGCTGCCCTCTCTGAATTCAGAACAATAGCCACCAGAATCCCTTTTTAACTAGTCCCGGCTTTCCCCAAGGGAGGGATTCCAAACCTTTAGGTTAGCCTCTGGGACATAACACATTGAACAACTCAATCTAGAGCTGCACAGTTAATCTTACCAAGGTAGCTTGTATGGTGAGCAGAAGGCACAGGAGTTTAGCCTTGGAATCCAGTTACAACATCAAACAAGTTAGAAACAAGAATAATATTTTATTCAGTTCAGAGCTTTGCAATTAGACTAATAAGGATTTCAAAACAAGAAAGACTAGGGCAGTTTTTGCCTTCACTACACAGTAAGAGATATGCATAATTACCAGGATGATCCATAGCCCAAGAATGTCCAGGTATACAGTCCAGTTAGACCAAGGGATTCTGAGGGAAAATCCCCCTTGTGCACCTGCCATGTGCTCAGCTTCACAAAGGAGGTCTTTGTTCCACTTGGGACAACATTCCCAGGTGGAATTCAACAAGTAGAGAGAGAGCAAGAACAGAGCTCTCTTCCAAGGGATCAGACAATTAAACCCCAATCTCATCATGACTAGCCATGGCCATCAGCCAATCACGAGTAGCAAGGTGCGTGGCCAACTTTTGGGTTGTCATGGGGACAACTGGGGATAGGCTGGGGGTTTGGAAACCATGCCTGCAGTCACACAGCTCCCAACTCCAGCCCGTCCATCGGCTACGTGCCTTCTGACAGGCTGGCCTAGCTTCCAGCATGGAAGTGTGAAGGAATGTGTGGTTATATGGTAGGGCTATAAAGCTTCGGCCAAATGTGCAGGCCATTTGGCTTCAACAGGAAACACAACACAGCATGATATCAGCAAGACATCCCAGGGGAAGGCAGGGGCTTTTAGAAATCAATATTTCTATACAAGGTGATTACATGCCCTCTGAGCTGTCTTTTCCTGGATCCCATGATGCCCCCCCCCCCCCAGTTCCACAGTGGGAAAGAGAGGGAAGCCCAAGGTCAAGCCGCAGCACTCTCATCCTGGCCGCTCCCAGCAGTAGGTAGCGGGGGATCTCTCCTCAAAAGTAAGGTTTCTGGCATGGCTATTTGTGGGGCGGGGCTTTTAATTAAGGGGGCAGGGGCCCTAAATACCCTCCTGTAGCTACAGGCCTACCAGGAACTGACATTGACTGCAGGCCTGGTTGTTTGAACCGCTTTTCTGTTTGGTCAAGGGATCGACTGTGTCTCAACATCCAATGTGCCAAGATTTTTACTGGTCCTTGGTTAAAGCTTGCCAAAAACCCATACTCAGTCCATATAATTAGCCCTTGTAATGCAGTCAATCTTCTAAAAAGGAAAAAAAGAGTACCACTTCTTTTCTTCTGTGTCATGACATTTTTCCTTCGAGCTAACTCTGCATCACAGAAAGGATGGACATAACTGAGTAAGTGGGTTGCTTCTGCCCTCAATCTTGGTAGCAGAAAGGGTTTGGAAAACTAATCTCCCTCCCCCCTGCAGTGCACTTCAGCACTGCCCCCAAAAGGTCAAATATTTAGTAGGTGCAAGATAATAATGGTGTTCTTGCACAGCCCACAGCCAAGAGATTCTTTCAAACAATTACTCCTTGTTCTGATATTTAAACAAGCAGAGAATGGGGCTTCTGAATTTAAAGGCAGCAGGGTCATTAATCTGCTGTTACAACCTAATCTCCTTTCATTTCCTGTCGTTTCCCCAGTTTACATTAAAGTGCTCAAAGTGCTGAAGCATCAGATCACTTAGAGCTTTATGAATTTATGCAAAGCTTGGGGGCAAAAGTACAGTTCTATTCTGGTTAAGCCCCAGCACGTAACTCATTTCTTCCAGTAGTATTACCCTCCTCCCCTTACAAATAAATGCATCCTTCACTTTGGAAAGTTACTTGAGCACAGGACACATTAAATTTCACATAAGGTGCTGCTATCTGATCATCTTTGTGCCGAGGAAGGCTAGACCTGGGAGTGCATTTTATATAATACAGAGAAGCTGATACTCTTTCTTACTAAGGGTACACTGTGGCCCTTGATGAGGAACAATCCAATGTTAACAAGAGCCATATAAAACTGGGGTTTAGATTTTTGTGATTTTATTGATGCTGTTGTTATTTATAATCTGTATTTTCATTGCAAGTCACTTAGTGTATATGTATAGGATTCTGCCCCTCAAGCCTGTCCAGGAATGAGAGGGAACCCTGTACTTTTACAATACAGTAAACAACAACCCACAGAGGTAGGCTACCGTCTCTGGATTTCAGAACAATTTGCCACCAGAACCTCTTTTAACTAGAGTCCCCTTCCAGCCTAAGAGCAAGGTTCAGACTCTTAGCTGGCATCTGGGTTTTACACATTAGCACTTCATTCCCAGAGCTGTACCTTAATGCTCAATGGTAGCGTGTGGCCAGCTAGGCACAGGAAATAGACTTGGAATCCCAGTTACAACATCAGAGACCTTTTAGAAATAAGACTAATGTTTATTCAGTCAGAGCTTAGCAAAATAGACTACAAGTTTACAAAATAAGAAAGTCTAAGGCGATTTGCCTTAACTAAACATTACTGATTCATAGTTACCCCATTCAAGAGCATCCACAGTCCAAGAGTAGCACCAAGTTATACAGTCCAAGTAGACACCAAGGGATTTTGAATAGGAGAAATCCCATCTTTGCACTCCATGTGCTTTAAATCAGAAAGCAAGCCTTTGTTCTCCAACAGACCACATGTCCAGGTGCAATAGACAGCACAGAGCAGGAACAGAACAGAGAGCGAGCAAGAGAGAAGAGAACTCTCTCCCATTGGGAATGACCAGTTATAGGCCCATTCCAGTCACAATCAGCTGTGGCCAGGCAGCCAGCTGCGAGTGGACAGGGGGGTGGGCAATTCTTGGTTGTCATGGATGCAAGTGGGGATAGGCTGGATGTCCGGAGACTCCCTCTGCAGTCAGGTGACCCCAAACTCCAGTCTCCCCATCGGCTACGTGACTTTTTGCATGCTGGCCTAGCTTCCAGCATGGAAGTGTGAAGAATGTGGGTTTATGGCATGCAATTGAGGCCATGGGGCCCACCATTTGTCTTGTAACAGGAAACAAGACATAGCCTGTTATCAGAAAGATATCACAGGAGAATGCAGGAGACATTTAGAAATCAATATTTCTATACAGTATGTTAATGGAAAAAACAAGATGTGTGGTCAGTAATACTGGCTCTGCAAATTTTCCAGGCTGATCAGAGTTGTCCCTTTGAACACCTTAGCTTTTCACCCTATTTGCCTATGCATTAGTTTGCGTACAGAGGTCAGCAGTTGAGGAGGAGGAGAGAACTCTGTTGCTGTTCACTGGGGAGAGTATAAGAACATAAGAATATAAGAGAAGCCAATGTTGGATCAGGCCAGTGGCCCATCCTTTTAACTGGAGATGCCAGAGATTGAACCTGATACCTTCTGCATGCCAAGCAGATGCTCTGCTACTGAGCCACAGTCCCTCCCCTATGCTTCAGGGCAATAGTTGTCACAATCTTTCCACTTCGTAATTTGATTAACATAGACAGCACTATCTTGTCCCAGTACAAGACTCTCCACTCCATTGTACCCTGTAGAAGAAAAAGTAGTACAAAGAAACAGCAAGATTTCTAGAATGTATCCTGAACTTCTCATCAGCCTAGGCTGAGTGGGATTGAATGCATTGTTTGTTACGCATCTGTGCAGGATGCTCTATTAGAATTATTTTCCTCCAGAGATTTTAAGATAATTGTGCAGTGAAAGAGGACAGCGGACAGTTCTGTACTTTACTTATTTATCAAATTCACCTCTTCCACGTCTTCCTTCCAGCCCCAATTTAATCTGTGCCAACTCTACTGCAGGGGATGGGTGGGCAACCCTTCCCCAGATATCTCCTGCCAACTTTCTTGCCTAGGCTCCAAAGGAGAGCTGGCTGGAAACATTTTAGAGGTGATTTTCTCAAAACTGGGCATGAGAGACAAAAGATTTCAGGGAATAGGAAAACATAGTAGGGAGAAGACAGTCTAAACAGAAGAAATACTTACTAGTGTGCAAGAAAGAATAATATGAACAATAAGGTTGAGGTATAAAATAGAAATGTTGAACGTCTTAAGCAAAGTGAATCAGGAAAAACGAAGCATGGATCAAAGTATCACACACAAGATATTTGTTCTAATCACACACAAAAATTAATAAAGGATCCTGAAAAAATATTTTTAAAATTTTGCCTTTCAGACAGACATCAGTTATCAGTCTTCTTCAGTGCCTAATTTACTGGGTAAAAAGGTTAAAGGTTCCCTTGCTCGAAAGCCAGTCGAATCCGACTCTAGGGTTGCAGTGCTCATCTCCGTTTCAAAGCCGAAGAGCCAGCGCTGTCCAAAGACGTTTCCGTGGTCATGTGGCCGGCATGACTAAACACCAAAGGGCACAGAACGCTGTTACCTTCCCACCGAAGTGGTACCAATTTATCTACTTGCATTTTCTTGCTTTCGAACTGCTAGGTTGGCAGGAGCTGGAACTAGAGATGGGAGCTCACTCCATCATGCGGCACACTCGGGTCTCGAACTTCTGAACTACCGACCTTCCAATGCCTGCAGTTCAGCGTCTTAACCACTTGAGCCACAGTACGGAGCGACAAGCCTATGTGCTCAGAGATATTTTGGTAATTAACAAGGTTATAGTTATAGATTTAATATTAATAGTTATTGTATTTGTATGTTTGGTGAGGTGGCACACAGAGCATACTGTAATCATGGGGCTGTTTTGGTAAATGGTGAGCCATGGAGTACCACTGCTTTAAACTAAGGATCTGAACCAATATATTTTTATCCCATCCTTCCTGCAAGAAGCTCAGGGGATTCTCTCTTCCTCCATTTTGTCCTCATACCAACCCTGTGAGGTAGATTAGGGTAACAGTGACTGGCTCAAAGTCACTCAGTGAGCTCCATGACCAAGTGGGGATTTCAACTTGAATCTGCAACTAAACACCAAAGGGCACGGAACGCTGTTACCTTCCCACCTAAGTGGTACCTATTTATCTACTTGCATTTTCTTGCTTTCGAACTGCTAGGTTGGCAGGAGCTGGAACTAGAGATGGGAGCTCACTCCATCATGCGGCACCTGGGTCTCGAACTGCTGAACTACTGACCTTCCACAGCCTGCAGTTCAGCGTCTTAACCACTTGAGCCACCGCAGCCCCTAATTTACTGGGTAGTGAATTCCAAACTCCTTCAATAGGCAAGACCACAATAATTGCACTTCTTAATTTACTATATTATGAAGCAACCTGAGAAATTATAATGTCTCTCTAAAGAGTGCTTTTACCACTGAAATATAAAAAGCATTCTCCATGAACATGATCTGAATGAAAGCACCATTTACTGTTAACACATTATTCACACTCGGTATGAAAATTAGAAACCGGTGCTTAAAATCATCTTCAATTGCTATATTGAGTGTTAAAATTACACTTTAGTGCATTCTAAAATGCAAGTACTTATAGGAAAATGTCATTTAAGAATGCCTTCATTCCTCAAAAGTATCTAGAGAGTATTTCAAAAAGTACAGGTGCATATAGCCTCTTCTCTGTATTCCACAGGAAAGTAAAAAAGTCTCAGGCAGAGAAAGGTCTCGCTATACCTCCAGCCTCAAGAGTTTTAAAAAATGGAACAGCAATTATTTGATACAACTGCTGGGCAATGTGAAGAATCTAACAGGTTTCATATTACATATTTGTAAATCACGTCATATGGACTAGTGCTTTTATTTCCATTTATTACAGTCATGTGTTTATAATGGTCTAGGAGGAGAAAAATAGTTTCCATAGTTTAAGTCTTAATTGTTTTAGAGAACTTATATCCTGCTTTTCTGCAAATTTGTACTCAAGATAATGTGCAAAATTAATAAAGGCATGGAATTAAATTGAAAGCCACAATATTACATCATCTAAAAGTAAGTTAAATTATTGTTTAACATGTTCAAATGTTTAGGTCAGTAGGTTAAGACCTAAAAAATGAAATGACATTCAACAGAACAGATACATTTCAGTCTGTAACTAAGAATCTTACAAGAAAAGTAAACAAAGCAAGGGAGTGAAGCAAAATAACAGACTCCAAGCCTAATATGAGCTCTCTCAAGTTCTATATTACTTGAAAGTTTGGGAAATGTATCACTAAACCTGCAGGAAGTGCATTTCTAAAGCAGAATTAAGTAATCCCTAGTAAACTGATGGGCATAATGTTGTCTCCACGCACCTCTCTCAGGCTGACATGTTGTCAGTCCAGACAGCTACATCAGATAAAGTAAATGTGCCCTAGAGTATCTCACAGTATAGCGGAGAATGCTGAGGGTGTAACTTTCAGACCACAACAATTGCTTCTAGAGAACATTTGGATGGCTTACACAAGTCAGGCCAGGTGTGTGTGCACATGCACCTATGCATGTCATTCAAATACGACAGCTGTTAAGTACTTTAAACATCACTTCTCCAGACAGAAACTTCCCTTGTACAGCACTTGCAGACTAAGTAGGACAAGGCAAGCTTTTGGAAGAGTATCAGTAACCTTTTTAAGTATGCATTTCATAAGATGTTCAACAGAACAGACTTGTCCTACTTGATCAGATCTAGCATACTAACATAGGCAAAAGCCAGTCCACGTGCTCTTGGAGGTTGGAAATGTAAGTCAGTGGTCAGTCACAGAGTCCTGAGCTGAGACTAAAATGTGTGAGCTAGAGGCTAAAAAACTGTGAGCTAGCTCACACTAACTCAGCTTAGAGGGAACACTGATAATAACTTAACATAGAGATTGAATGGCCTGTATTAGTTCCACAAGTACCACCCAGGGTGTGTATCAGGCAAGACTAGCCTGGGAGAAAACTGCAAGCACATGTGGGTCTTGATGCACGCCTCCCCTCTTCAAAACCACACTGCAGATGTGCCCTCAGATGGCCCTGGAGAAACATTCATATTCTACAGAGAATCTACAATTCCCTTTTCTAATGTAAACCAGCATATGATATCCAAAACTGAATCATTCTTTGTCTCCATACATAATGCAATCCTCGCAAATTCTGCTCCACCAGATGTTTTGCTTTTCACTCCCTCCTCCCACTTTACCAGCTGTATCACCGTCGAGCTCTGAGCAGAGATGACAAAGGATTTTGGGAATTAACAGCACAATAATGAATGCAGACTTGCACAAATCTGCCATTTTTTAAATACAGTACCTTAGGTGGCCTTGATTTTTATGTGCTCTGAGACCAAATAAACCACATAAATGTATATTCTAACATGTGATACCTTTGTGGTTTGGGGCAATTTAAGATTGATTTTGCCTTTAAAAGCAGGAGTTAAAATTAATCTTGGAGTGAGGTAATCTTTCAAAATGTGCTGCCCTTTAACATAAAATCCACCCTGCCAAAGCCAAAACATTTAAGTCCTGTTATCCCAAACACAGATTTAAATGTTGGAGACTAAAATCCTTGAGGAACAGACATGCCCAGAGGCAATTTTTGCTCAAAATCACATCTGCTGTTAAGATGAAAACACAAAGATTCTCTTGAGGCAGAACAATTTAACTTGGCAGTATATTTATTCTGTATTCATAATACACATTGACATGGTTGATACAATGGAGTAAACCCTTGAACACAGGACTATCTGTTATGGGAGCAACAGAAGTAATTCAATATGAAATAGTCAGTGAAGGAACATCTTATGAATGAGTGGTAGAGAACCTTCCCAGAAATGTGTTGAAAAGGCCTTAGGTTAGTGCAGCCAAGATTCCCACAGAAAATATGAATGGGAATAATTTTTGAACCCCAAGATGTCCACGGGATAATTCCAAAAGGCCATGGGGCCAATTCAGACATCCAACAGCCCAACACAAGAAACAGGCAGCAGGAAATGTTTTACAGTTTCGGGAATATACATATATGCAATCTGTGTGGCAATTATGCCTCTCTGGATGTTCAAAGTGTGCATATGTCTCTATGCACAATCTTTACTGTCAAAGAGAAGGAAAATAGCATTGTGGAGATCAGGCATATTGCTGAAGCCCAACCCCACAATGTATAAGTTATTTTCTGGCCCATCAATGGCTGAACTGGCCTTTAAGTGCACAGCTTTGTCCAGTTTGGTACTTTGTTAGTCAGATTCACTATAGCAGCCTTCATTTGAAATAGAGGATCCATCATAAGTACCATCCCAACTCCTGTCATGTAAAAGATCTTCCTAAAAAATAATTTTCATCATTTTAGTTTCCTCTTCACATCTTGCCATCCACTTCTGTCAGCAGGTACTGAGGACTTGCAATAACAACAAAAAAACGGATAAATTACCTCTCTTCACCACAGTTTTATACAAATGCCTTCTTTGGCCAACTTTCTGCACCTGATTTCAAGGGACTACGACTGTACACTTTTTAATTTACTCATTCTAATTGATGTGAATTTTGCATGAACTGCCTTTCTCAGGCAATATTCTAAGGTAACCTAGAAGAGAAGACTATTAGTAGTACACTTTACAATAACTGCACAGCTCACATGGCCAAAAACATTGATAGCTCTGACTTTTTTTTACACTTACAGAAAGGAATGGATGGGCTGGAATGGTGACCTCATAGGCAGAGAAAACAGTTACCATAGTGATGCCAGATCTGTTTATCCAAACATCCACTCAAATATACAAAACTTTGGAAGTTTGTACACAGAAATTAAAAAGCAGTTACAAAGTGTGGTAAAAAGTTATGGTTAATTCCTATGCAAGTTACCCACGGAGTGTGTGTTACCCACCTGCTTTGTAGACCATAACAAGTTTGTTTTGCTTTATGCCAACTACCAAACCTGGTGTGGTCTCAGTTCCATACACAACACCAAATTACAAGTGTCTAAGTCCACCACTACAGCCATGTGCAGTCAGGAGGCATGTGCCAACTGAACACTTCCAGCATCTGTGTCGCCATGCAGCAGCGAGATCTGAAAGACAGCTGGCTGGTAGATACTATCGACCCTTATTCTTCTTGGAATTTCCCTAAAATAAAAGTAGAAAAAGCAACTGATCAGAATTGTCTAGTATCCAAAATATAGCCTGGTACTGCTATGCTGGGCATTTAAAAAACACACACAAAAACAACTATGTTCTTCAGACAAACCTCCCTGCCTCCCTCAGGATTGTCTGTATGGCAATAGACTTTTTCTGTGCTAGGCCCAGTCCACTGGAATGGCCTACCAGAGTATGGAGGGCACCTTCACTCACAGGATTCTGGAAGGCATGCAAGAGGGTTTTATTCCAGAGGGCATCTGGTGGAGGGTAAACTGCTTTGGCAGATTTGGCTGCATTTTTAATTTGCATGCCGCTACGTCTCCTTGGGTCCTTGCAACCTGTTGTTGCATTGTTAGCAATTTTGAGTCCAGAAATAAGACTGGATATAAACAAACAGCATATGAAAACACAGACAACAAAAGAATTGCTTCTTACTGAAGGGTGATTGAAGAAATAGACTGTTTTTTAAAAAAAACCTGAAAAACATCACAGTGAAAATTTGAGCTATGTGAGGTTTCAGTGCAGATAAGCCCCAAGGCAGTCAATTGTCCCCATGTTTGTGATTAAAATTTCTGCTTGCCGGTTCCACAAAAACTTTCCACTCCATCACAAAACAGATACTATGGCAGAAATCCTTACAGCTTCCAGAGTTTTAAGGAACCACAAGTATGCTGTCCTGGTTAAAAGCCAGAAGATAGAATGAGAAAACAGTCAGGGAGTGCCAGATTTCAGATGCAACAGCAACTGCTGGGAAGGCAGCCGATGCATCGCTTTACACAATTTATTTCCAGTGTATACATTTAGCACTAGATACTATCAGCATTTCCACTTGCCCAGTTCCCTTCTCCCTGAGGTTTCTATCCTGTGTAACTTTGGTCTACATAGGGCCCACAATCCCCAGTTCATGTTTTTTGGTGGTCAAAAGGAGTTTCATCTCCTTTTGCCAGCAGAAAAACTAGTCAGCTCCATCCCCCAGTCTTCCATAACAAATAATGAACTCTTTTTCAAAATACAAATTTGACTTAAGAGTATATTTTTAGAAGCCTACATTATGTCTATTACTGTAAATACATTTTAAAGGGACTACTAAAACCCCCTTTAACTTCTCCAAGTATTTCATGAATTAATACTGTGCACGTAGGATGGGTGGAAGGGTATACTGCAGAACACTGGCCGTTTCCAGGAGACCTATTTATTGTGGCTGCCAGAGGAAGAACAGAAGAGAATAAGAGATTGGATTTATACCCTTTACTCAGCATCTCAAAACAGTTTGGTGTAGTGGTTAAGTGCACGGACTCTAATCTGGGAGAACCAGGTTTGATTCCCCACTCCTCCAATTGCACCTGGCTGGATGACCTTGGGCAAGACATAGTTCTGATAAGAGCCGTTCTTGAAAAAGAGCACTTTCTGTCAAGAGCTCTCTCAGCCCCACCTACCTCACGGTATCTGTTGTGGGAGGGGAAGGAGTTTGTAAGCCGCTCTGAGACACCTTTGGGTAGTGAACGGCGGGGTATAAATCCAATCTCCTCTTCTTCTTACAATCTCCTTTCCCTTCCCCTCCCCACAACAGACACCCTGTGAGGTAGGTAGGGCTAAGAGAGCTCTTTCAAGGACTGCTGTTGAGAGAACAGCTGTGACAGAACTTGTGACTAACCCAAGGTCACACCAGCTGCATGTGGAGGAGTGGGGAATCAAACCCAGTTCTCCCAGATTAGAGTCTGCGCTCCTAACCACCACACTAAACTGGCTGTCTAAAAGAATGCTGGATTAGGTGGATTTAAACCTAATCCAGCAAGAAGGAGGAGGAGGAGGAGATTGGATTTATACCCCGCCCTTCACTTGGAGTCTCAGAGCGGCTTACAATCTCCTTTTCCTTCCCCTCTCCACAACAGACACCCTGTGAGGTTGGTGGGGCTGATTCTGAAAAGAACTGCTCTTTCAAGAAGGCTTTTATGTTGACAGATTCTCTTGTAATACAATCTTCACAATTCACTGGTGTGTATCCAATGTAGAACAGTGTATATTCAGGATCACCTCACAAAAGAGAATGTCTTAACTCTAAAGTGCAGAAAGCAAGAATGCATTCTTTAATACACAGCAGCATACCATCGAGATTCTACATGTCTAGAATCTACCACCAATTATTATGTCATACATAAGGCTTGGCAGAATTGCATTGTTTACTTACTTCATTTACATCTCATCTGTTTCCCAGTGGGGACCCAGAGTGGCATGCATTTTATCCTCACAACAACCCTATGAGATACATTAGGCTGAGAGTGTGTGACTGGTCTGAGGTCAACAGCAAATTTCCATGGCAGAGCAGAAATTCAAACCTGGGTCTCTCAGATCCTAGTCTGATACTCTAACCACTACACCATACTTGGCTCTCAAACAGAGAGGTCCATAAGCAAACAGGCTCCTATTTCAACAAACAGTGCTTAATCTAAGCTTCAAAAGCAGGGGAAGCAATAGGAGGATGGGAAAGACAAAGGTGACAAGGACTGATTACAAGTAAATGTAGTTATAGTACTTAGGCTTTGGGGAAGGGGTGAAGTGAGTATTAAATGGGTTAAGCAAAGGGCTAAGAATCTATCAAAGAAAAAACAACCCAGTTTTGAATCTATGAGGGTGTGGGAGCTGTCACAACATAGGTAGGATATTGTATTTCATGGGGTTTCATCATTTTGTTCACATGCTCACTCATGATTTGTTTGCCAAGAATCAGAGTTCCCACTTATTATCCCCAGCAGTTTTTTTTTTTTATCAAGTTCTCTTCACAACAGCTCCATGTGACAAGTCCTGTGATGGGGAATCGATTGTTCTACACGACTAGCTTCCTGACAGTCGTCCATGCCGCTTTATTTCTAGAGGAACTGCATTATGATACAAAACAGTTGAATGGGCTTAGAACATCTGCCCTCTTCATTAAGCAGCCTCTGCCAATTTCTCCAATCTTTTTTCACATGGACAGCTTCTCTTAACCCACAAATACCTTTTCTATACTTTCTGCCATCAGCCCAGTCTCCTGTTCCCAACCTTCTGGATACAGACACTGTCTCTTCTTCCTTCTCTACACAATTTGGGTATTGTTAAGCAGCAGTGATGAGGGACAGAGTCCTTATTCCACAGACAAACCCATCCCTGGAATATCTTCCATGATTCACAGGCCAAACACTGTTCTTTTCCCTCTGCCCTTTCCCTTCCCCCACTTTATATCTAAATAGTCATGTTGTAAATGGGGGAGCATGAAGCAGGCAACTCTCAGTGAATTTCAGACTTGAAACAATACAGATTATCCTTGAAGGAGCCTATGACTCAGGCTATGATGAGAAAAATACACAGCATTTACATTTTACAGTTTCATCCCTTCAGAGACTCAGATTCAAAACTGGGTTGTTGTTTTTTTCTTTGATATTCTTTCGGAGTTTGATGTGCTATAAGTCATGCAGTCATTTAACGCCAATAAAAAAGGGGCATTATATAATGCTTTGGACTGAAGTGTTTTTCGCTTATTGTAACCCACACTACACAACCAAAAAGGGAGGCAGTACTAGACACCCAAACCACAGTCCATGCTAGTTAGGCTACATACCTTACTTGCCAGCTTTAGTGTATCTATTTCTTCCCGTTGTTTGGATAAGGTTTCATTCATACTGCAGAGGTGGTCACTCATCATACTTAACTGATCTTCGTAGCTTCTCTTGGTTGTCGTCAACTCATCCTGAAAGGTCAGAGAGACAGTGCGGTTCAATTTTGCCCAGCACCATGAAATACTGAGATGTATAACATCATGCTGGTACCACAAAATGCAAGACAGACAGAAGTGCAGAAAATGTAACATTTCTCAGTTCAAAAGATACTGGATCCAAAGTTGTGTGAGAAGAAGGCACGTTGACAGGTCATGGAAACTGCCCTTCCCCCACTTTGCATGAGGAGGTTTCCCCTTGGGCTGCAGCCCCCACCCCCTCCCCGAACTGCACACCATGCTCTCTCTCAGCAGTTCCCTCAACCTCCAGGAGCAGCTTTCTGGGTGCATAGTGGGCTGCAGAAGAGATGGAAAGGAAGAAAAGGTCTCTTCTGAAAGCCAGTGTAGTGGTATAGCAGCTGAACAAGGAATGGAGGAAACTGGGGCTTAAATCCCAACATCCTCCCCACCTTTAAACTTGCACATTTGACTTTGCCTAATCACTCCCCCAGTCTAGCCTGTTTGTGAAGATAAAATGGCGGAGAGGAGAGCTGCATGCACACCTTGCACTCTCTGAAAGAAAGGTGGGCAAAAACGTAATAAATCCTGCACATGGAAATCCACTGGCAGTGGCTGTGTTGACTTTTTAAAATCTTGAGCAATGATTGGTCCAGCAGGAGGCAACTATCTCCTCTTATCACTCTAGATATTAAACTGGAAATGATCTGGAACTTATCTGATATGCTGCAGCACTATCGCTATTGTACCTGTATCGGAGACCCCTGAGATCCTCAGCTGAGCTCCTCCAAGCTTTCAGAAGAGACCAATGGACAATTTTTTATAGTACTTGCATCTGTATTCCAGGTGCACTCTTCCTTCAGACCAGTGTTTGACGCAATCATAAGCCTATGAACTAGGCTACACTGAGGGGTAGGGCTTTCCCAGTGGGTTTTTACAGCTTGCTAGAAAGGGTCAGGAGAGTGATGAAGGAGCACTTCAGCTGGCAGAGATCAGTCTGACTGAGCCATTATTATGTCATTTACAAGAACTGATTCACATGGCCTGTCCTATTGGGAAAGTAGTGCGGCACCCCCTACCACCACAGAGCTGTACTGGAGACTCTAGTGAGAGATTCACTACGATAAGAGATGGTTGTTTCAAGCGCGTACATATCCCTCCTTTTGGCTAACTGCTGAAAGGGTGGGAAATATGCCCAGATTGATAGGAATAGAAGTTTTATGTTGGAAGATATCTAGGACATACTGCACAATACTGTGTATGTTCCAAAAGCTGCCATTTAGTTCCTGCATGGAGCTTTCTGTCTGTCAAGCAAGCTTAGAGGGCAGCAAGTAAACATGGGAAACTTTGCAAATGAATGCTATGGAGAAACACCCGCCCACCGAATGAAGACCTTTTGAGAGATGCAAATCATGATCCAAGAATGCCATCTTTTTGCAGCCAAGAAAGTGAACTGCTGGTGTTTCAATGGCATGAGGAACCACTATAATTCTGAAACAGTCATTGCTACCAATATAACTGCTCTGTATGGGTTTACATGTGTCAGTTGGTTATAATGAGCCCCCCCAGAGTGGATCCTATCCACTCCAAAAATTGAACTGTCTTGCCTGTAATCTGGTGATACTCTGTCTAGCTTGCCTCATGTCTTCTGATGACGATTCTTTAGATTTCTCAGCTAGAGAAAGTCGCTTTGCAAGTGCTCGGCACTGTCAAATCAAAACCAAGAGAAACAAGTTTACTGTCAAATCAAAAATGAGAAACAGCTGGATTAAGGCAATTCGGCACTGCTGCTATTATTACATTTTATGGCAGCGTTCAACACAGTCAATTATGAGCTTCTGACCCACTGCCTCGCTGACGAGGGGATCCATGCGGTGGCCCTTCAATGGCTTACCTCACTTCTCCATGGTTGGGGACAGAGGGTACCTCCTAATTTGTGAGGTCCATCAGGAGGCACTTCTCTCACCGATGTTATTTAACATCAATATGCACCCCCTCATCCAGTTGGCATGGCATTTTGGGCTTGGGTGTCAACAGTACGCTGATGACAGCCAGCTGTATCTGTTACTGAATGCCCACCCAGATTCCACCCCGCAAAATCTGACCGTGGGTCTAGAGACCATGGTGTGGTAGTTAAAAAAAGAGCAGACTGAGACTGAACCCGATAAAGACAGAGGTTCTGTGGCTGGAGGAGGGAGGACTTGAGGCCTGGGGCATCAACGCTCTTGAAGAAGAAGATATTGGATTTATACCCAGCCCTTCACTACCCAAAGGTGTCTCAGAGCGGCTTACAAACTCCTTTCCCTTCCCCTCCCCACAACAGACACCCTGTGAGGTAGGTGGGGCTGAGAGAGCTCATTCAAGAACTGCCCTTTCAAGGACAGCTCTTGTCAGAAGTATGGCTTGCCCAAGGTCATCCAGCAGTTGCAAGTGGAGGAATGGGGAATGAAACCCGGTTCTCCCAGATTAGAGTCCACGCACTTAACCACTACACCAAACTGACAGGGTGCTGTTGACCCTGGCACAGTCTGTCAAAGAGTTTAGGTGTGATTTTGGATGCCTCCTTGAATATGGAGGCCCAAGTCACACATATTGCCAGGTTAGCGTTTTTCCATCTGCGTCAGACTTGGCAATTGGCCCCTTTCCTGTTGTGCCCTGATGTAGCCATGGTAATCCATACAACAGTCACCTCCAGGTTAGACTACTGTAACTCACTCTACACTGGCCTGCCCAAGAGACTGACCTGGAAGCTCCAGCTGACCCAGAATGCGGCAGCATAAATCCTGACGGAAATGTCACAGACGGCACATATACAACCCGTGCTGCACCAGCTACACTGGCTTCCAGTGGAGTACTGAGTTAACTTCAAGGTTTTGGTGTTGACCTTTAAGGCCTTGAGCAGTCAGGGACCGACGTATCTGTGGGACCGTCTCCTCTGGTATGTCCCCAGAAGAGTGTTAAGCTCCTTGGACAGCAATGTGCTGGTGATCCCTGGCCCTAAAGACATCCAGCTGTCCTCAACCAGGGCCTTTTCAGCCCCAGCCCCAACCTGGTGGAACTCTCTGCCAAACAACATCAGGCCCCTGCAGGACCGTATGCAGTTCCGCAGGGCCTGGAAGGCAGAGATGTTCTGCCAGGCCTTTGGTTGAGGACAGCGATGGCTTCCATCTTGGCTGGCACCCTCCTCCTACTCTCTTTCCATCAGATAGTTTTATTCCTCCTCCCCATACCCGCGAGGTGGCCACGGTCCAGAATTGGGAAGAAATTGTAATTTCGCCACTTGATCTTTTTAGATTACTGGATTAGCATTATTTATGTACATATCCTATAGACCCTCCTCCTACTCTCTTTCCATCAGATAGTTTTATTCCTCCTCCCCATACCCGCGAGGTGGCCACGGTCCAGAATTGGGAAGAAATTGTAATTTCGCCACTTGATCTTTTTAGATTACTGGATTAGCATTATTTATGTACATATCCTATAGTTTTAATGTTTTTACTATGTGTTGTATATCACCCAGAGCCCAGCAACAGCAGGGATTGGGCAATTACATTATTATTATTATTATTATTATTATTATTACCACTATCCTTGCCATATAGTGGTTCTTTATCAAGTCTTCCCGGGTATCAGCTTCTGGAATCTGCAGAGGAAATTTATAGCAACACAAGCAAGTACATCAAAAAGTGATAGCCACCACAGACTAAGCAGGAAAAGTACAGATGCGATAGAACAATATTGCTCTAGTCCATCAAGAAAATATGACAGGGCCTCGAGATGCTCAAGAGAAAGGCAAGCATATAAACATTTTTAAATAAGTAAAATGATTATTACATGGAGAACATGCAAGTTTCAACAACAGTGGAGTAGTAATAACAATGCTGTTACATTGTGCTCATTTTCTGGGAGTACTGACAAGTTTCCATAATTATTGCTAGGCAAGCTACTTGCAGAACAGAACATGTAGCCTGTGATACAAAATACCAGCATCATTGGACCAATGTGTATATGCTCCTACTGAGCAAATTAAAATAGAACGGCAGTGAAATGTTACATTATAGTCTTCTAGCTAAAAATGCTTAGATGTAAAGGGGAGAGTATCTGATGAAGGGAGTTCTGACTCTCAAGAGCTTATACCCTGGAAATCTTCTACTGAAGACCAACACAGCTACTCACCTGAAACTATCTCGGATGTAAAAAGTCTGCTTTATATAGAATCGGTTAGATCCAAAGGCACCCTTCTGGGAACTGAAGGCACTTCCACTCTAGGAAGAAGGGACCTGTGAATTTTTGGTGGGTTTTCCGGTGCAGGTGCAGTCCCACATGCTGCAGCCCACTTGTTTAATAAAGACTGTTTGGGCCTTTTGCTACAGAAAACAGGCAGCAGGGGAAAGGATTTGTTCTGCCAGTGGAGTTTCATTCAGTTCTTTGGATCTAACCCATACACTTAAAATTATGCCAGTATGATTCTGTCATATTAAAAACATACCTCTTCATTGCAAGCAGTCATTGTTAGCATTCCAACCTAAAAAAAAGAGATTAAGATGGTAATCAGATTGCAGAAGTAGTTTATATGTTGACTCAAATATATCGAGAAATTAGCCTCATTCATTTAACAAAAATTTTAAAATATTGAGAAAGCTGAACACATGCCAAAGTGTCTCCCGTTGAAATCACTGAGCCTTCCACAGGCTTAACTTTCGCTAGATTATACCCTTGACACTTTTCTCCATGAACAAAGATCATGCTCAGTGACACGTTCTTGCCAACCTGTCACTGCCAGTAGAACATTTAACCATCATGCATGTTTCAGCTGGTAGCCTGCAAAACTTCCAAGGCACAGCCAAATACGTTTACTGATATTTACCAAATATTTGATATTTACAAGGTAATTAAATGGCATTTACACCCTGTGATACATGGTTGGACATAAACCATTCTTAAATATGCTTTGCTAAATGAAAAGGGGCTTGTGGAAGGGAAAGTAGATTCTGCTCCAATGAAGCTGAAAATGTCAAAGTGCTAGGAATATACTTACAGTGATGCTGTAATGCTGTTTAATGTAGCAGGGTCAGTGTGGTATAATTGACAGAGGGGGCCTTGGACAAGAAATATCTGAATTTACAAACACTACTCAGCCATGAAATTCACCGAACAATTTTGAGCAAGTCACTCTCTATCTACAAAAAAACAGGTAACTCCATGGATGATGCCCTAGGTCTCATAGTAGGAAGAATAGGATACAAGTGCTATAAATAAAATGAACACACATAACTGAGTTTTTGGGAAGCTGTTTGGGTACCATCTCAGTTGGTCTGTCCCAGCCACAACTGGTATTAGGATTAGGTGCCTTGCTACAGCAGAATGGAATTTTGAATTCCACACACTCATTAAAACTCTTTTTGGTTAGTGAAGCTTTTCCACTTATACAAATTGCAGACATCTAGCATTTCTATCAAAACCACATACAAAGGATAATAGCAGTATACAGTTGCAGAGGGAAAAAACACTGCAGCCCTTAGAATTTACAATGAACCACTGAGAAAGGAAAGGGTAAGAGAACTGCTGGTTATTGACCTCAGCTGCATAACTCTCTCAGCTCAAAGACTAAGGGGAAGTAAATACTTAGTATCTCATCTGTGATGTGGCCCAACTGCTGCTACCAGAACAAGGATTTATGCTGTAATTAATGAGCTAGCAGGACTGAAAGGACTACTTCATTTCATCACAGAATACATACAGAGAAGCTGAAATTAGGTCTCTACTATCCTTTGATATCTTTGTTGATCCAATATATTAAAGATGATACAGGGAGAACTGTAGGGCTGGAAGAGCATATCTAGTCCTCATGGGAGAGAAATCTGGTCTTATGAACAGTAGTGCCTAGGTGCAACTATGGAAATGCTCCTAAAGCATTAGAATTCCAGATGTTTTAGGCAAGTGAGATGATCAAACACAGGCAGCAACCGGGAAAAGAAAGGAAAGATGCTTCCTTTAGGAAAAGAAATAATTTCTCTATAAGACTTCAGATGGGAGAGTAGAAGCTTTCACATGATCACGTGAACCAGCCTATGTTGCCCATCTGTCACTTTCTCCATCCAAAGCCAAACAAAGCCATAAAAGAGGCTGTTAACTAAATACAACCTGACCCAGATCAGAGATCAAGCTTAGACAGCATAGTGAGCTCAAAGAACGAGGAATCCACAATTTTAATCTCATTTCGGCTACAATTTCAGGAGATGACCTTAGGCAAGCAACTTGTCTCTTTGCTTTAAACCCCACCCCAACAACATTTATTGCAAGGATCACTAGGCTAATATTATGCGAAGTGCTAGTAAGTGCTAAGTAGTGTCACTAAATTATATATAAACAGGTTAAGACAAAGCACTCAACTTTAAACAGATTTATTCTTGAATGTATCTGTCATGACTAGGGGGTGTGCAAAAGAAATTGGTATTTTTTAGGTTCAGGTATACTGAACCCTAAAAAAAATAATCACTATTTTCCAATTTCCCCAAATCTCAATATTGGTATAGCATTAGGATTCGGTAATTTTTCTGAAAATATGAAATTTTCCAGCTCTATTATACCCTACGGGGCTTGGAGGAGAAGGCATTTAAAGAGACCACAGTCTCTTTAAATGCCTACTGCCTTCTCCAAGCGTGGCAGCAGGGGCATAACTCAGCAAGTGAACTCAGAAGGCATATGCTTTTTGAGAACTAGCTAATTCATACAGCAGCGGCAGGGCTTGGAGGAGTAGGCATTTAAAGAGACTGATCTCTTTAAATGCCTTCTTGGTATAGCTGAATGCAAATGAATAAAAGCCGGGGGGAAATCGGCTTTTCGGAGTCAGCTATTTTAGTAGCTGAATAAAGATCTCCAATCTTCATTCCACTTTAAAATAACAAAATATTGGTAAGGTATTTTTTCGGGTATTTTTTCACCTTAGATAAACCAAATGCACATCCTTAGTCATGATCCCAACAGGCCTAGTGTGCAGAAAAAACTTTCATTGCGCACATTGTCTACTTTCCATGCAGGAGTTAAACGGCTTTGGCCCATGTGTCAAGGAATGTTCTACTGAAAGTATTCTCCCAAGACAGAAGAAGTGGAGATGTTAAGACTGTGTGCACAGAAATGAAGTAGAAACTGTTTGGGAAAGTGGAGGGAGGAAAATGGTTTCTAATATGTATAAAATATTGTTGAAATGGTTTACTGAAGATGAAACTGTAAAAGAGCAAATGATAAAATGGGCACTTAACATGAATAAGGAAGTGACAATAGAATCATGGGAATATTTGTGGAAAAATTCTAGAAAAATATCGACCTGTACCAATGTAAGAGAAAATTGTTATAAAATGATGTATAGATGGTACATGACACCTAAAAAAATAGCAAATATGAATCAGAACATGTCTAGTAAATGCTGGAAATGTAAAAAACATGAGGGCTCTTTTTACCATATGTGGTGGACATGTGAAAAAGCTGTGGACTTTTGGACAAAAGTCCACAGCGAAATGCAAAAGATACTGAAATGTTCTTTTAAGAAGGCACCTGAAATTCTGCTCTTAGGACTTAAAATGTAAGAAATAAACGTAAAGAAAAAAACTATGTTCTGGTATTTGATAACAACTGCAAGAATGGTTTATGCGCAATGTTGGAAACAAGAAAAAATACCAGAAATAGAAGACTGGATACAAAAAGTTCTGTTCATGGCAGAAATGGATAAAATAACTAGAAAGTTGAACAACAAGGAAGACCAAGAATTTTTTGAAGAATGGAGTGACTTTAAAATGTACTTAGAAAAAAACTGGGATGTGAAACAAAATTTACTGTGTTTAGAACAATATTAAGCTAATCGATGTTATCTTGAGATTTATTGAATTTAAGGGTCAAAAGGGAGACGCATTGTGGGAAGCCGTTTGGGGAGGATTAGGGAAAAGGGAATAATTGTATGATTAAATTTGTTTTAAATGTTTGAAAATACCTAAGAAAATAAAAGTTTTTAACCAAAAAAAAAAAAAGACTGTGTGCACCCAGTAGCTCCAGTTCACGGCTCTGCACATCAGTTTATATTCCAAACTATGGCAGGCAGAGCTCTAAGCATGCATAGGGCAAATTCCACTGCCATAAACAGCCAATGAGAATGCCTTACTTACACATTGGTCAGCTAATATCTTCAAGACTATAACTTTTGATGCCGCACATGAACTTTGGACAAACAGCCAGCCCAGTGAAGAATTCGTACATTTAAGCACTAAGGATATAGTTGTAAAACTGCTGTAGCGTTTCAGAATAATACTGTTTGCTATAATGCTATAAATTTGGGGAGCATTATTAAAACTGACATACTAAAAATCTCAAATCTACCATCTCTATTTTAAAGCTGTCGCTGGAATTTTGCTACACTTCAGCAAAAAGTCTGAAAAATAAGGAATTGGTAAACACAAAACCACAAAAAATAGTAGCTTGAACAAATTTGAATCAAAATATCTCTCTCTCCAGTACAGAGAAACACACTGAAAATTCGTTCTAAACGCATACAAATATATCTCCTCAACTCGCAACTTTTCAGATTCAGGGAAACTACAGAACTGTTCCACAAGAAGGCAATTCTATTACAAAACAGTTCCCTCTTTCCTCCCCTCCCTAATATAATCTCCCAGCAACCTCTCCAGCTCTCCCAGCTTCAGGAAGAAACAGGCAAGACTTACCAAACTCGTGCATTTAACGGGCTCCCTCAGATCCTTCTCTGTGGCAACCTCCTTCTCCTGTTCAGCTGCGCTCAGTAGGAGAGAACTTTCCAGGCTTGCCTCGATCAATTGGCCACTGCCAGAGTTCTTGAGCTTATCGGCCACCTTTTTATTCTCTTTCTCCAGCCTGATTTTGGCCAGCTGGGCTTCCAGCATCCAGTGTTCTTTTTCCTGCTCCAGTTTTGCAATCTTCTCCAAACTCTGCTGTACCTTGAGAATAAGGAAAGAGAGAGTTCTTTCAGGCCGAACAGATGGGAACAGGTGAGAACGGAAGAGACAGGAGGGATTACCCAAAGCAGTGTGTAGCAAGCTGAGCCACTGATACAGCAGACTTGGACATGGGGCAGAACAGGGCACCCACACACAGTTCTGGCATGCTTTCAGGTGGCCTGTAGGGCTTGTGGTAAACTCCAAGCTTGCATGAAAAAGTTCCTAGCATTCATGATCACAAACATTACCAAATGGCTGCCAGGTTCACTCATGAGTATTCAGGCTCTTTAAACAAAAAGAACAGCACAGAGAAAAGAACAGTAAGGAAATGAGAACCCTTATAAGACTGGCTGTGACATTTTATACATTTTTATAAAAGCAAAGAGTACTTCTATTATTTTATAATGTGAACACATAATGGCAAAATCCACAGTTACTGATCAGAGTCAAATTCTTCTGCAGAGTGATGGGAACTGATGCCTGCAGTGACAGACCAGATCAAGTTTTACACGTTGTAACCGTGTGTGCACTTAAGAAAAAACATGATTATCATTTTTTATACATGACTTTCCCCCCATATGTGAAAAATTTAAGTGAAACCACACCATCATGGAAGATGTTCCACACCTATTGAGACCACCCCTTTATGGTCCAAGAGCCTCAGGAGGAAATCCACTTGAGGCTCCTCTTCAGGATTTCTCTTCCAGCACAGTTCTCTGAGTACTGAAATCTACATGAGAATCATAAACTCTAGCAGGACCTCCAAGGGAGTGGCTTTATCCTTTGAGCAGTGGAAATCAACCAGCCGTATACCAGCAGCCAAGCCATCTAACCCTAGGTATGGTTTCCTAGTTCTGAAAAATCTGGCTCTGCATTTTTAATATAATGAGCAGCAGATGGACTGGACTGTTGTCTCTTTTATATAGGTCATTCTGACTCATTCTCCCACACCCCAGTCCTGAGAAAGTAAGTAGTCCAACGACGAATGCCAAAGAAAAACTTCTGTTTGCCTTTCCACCTGCTAGGGCTTGAGGGTGAAAAATGACCAACTGAGTACACACTTGACCTTGCATCTCTTCACACAGACCTGTTAAAGGTGCAATCTAAGCTGGGCAGTGCAGGCAATCCCAAGGGCCACCTCTGCAGAGGCGGAACTACATATCACACAGCTCTGCTTGGCTTTTTGAGCCCAGGCCCAGCATCCTTTGGGGGCCTGACTATCAAAGAAACTTCCTGCTTCAGTCCTTTGTTTTGCAATCAGATTGTGCTTGGCTGACACGCAAAACTCTGGATGTAAGCATAATTGTGGATTTCAGAAGACATGTGTGCTAACTGAAGTTAATACAGTGTGACTACCGAAACAAAAATACCAATTCAATGAGCACACTATATTTCAGAACAGCTGCATGTCAAATGAGAGAATACCTGCTGCGCGAGGCCTTCTCTGCTCTCAGTGGAACTCAGAAGAATTCTGCGGTTGGCCAAGGCCTCTTCGTAAGGCACTGAATCACAGCACGGCTGGAGCCAAAAGACACACGGACTTCAGTGAGTTGGGTTACAGATGGGATGTGTTAGTTTCCCCACTGCCCTTCCCTTGCTAGTGAAAGTCTTCTTGGATGCTTTCGAGTCCCTTAGTGGTAAAGATCTGCATGGAGTATATTGCAATTGAAGGAGTGGGGGGAAGGGAAGAAAAAACATGCAGCTGGGGCACTGTTCTAGCAAGCCTGCAATGGCCCTGGGCAAATACGGGCAGGCGGTGGGTAGGGAGAAGCCTTATGTATTCTGTGAACAGGCTATATGAAAATATTACATTTGATGGGCCAATTGTTGTTTTTTGGCTGGAAAATAATCTGAAACTGCATCATACTGCGATGGGGCATTAAGAGTTGAAGGAGATGCTGAGGGCAGAGAAGAGAGATAATTCAGGGTAGAGGGACAGATGGCAAAAGGGGCTGATCAATGATTATAGCAGCTCTTGACTAACACCCAAGAATCCTACTCAGCAAACTACAGGTAGCTCCTAAATTCTACTGCCTGTCTTCTTTTCCCAGCTGAAACCACCATCCCCAAATCCTGCAACATATTAAATAACTACAACTGGCTTAAAGTAAGGTGGCTTCGAGTTTCCCTCCAGCTATTGCTGCGGTAAAACCAGCTAGGGCACCCCTTAAACAGCCGTGTAGCAGGTGGCTGCCTGGAGAATTCCTTCCTGCTTCCCACTACCCTGCAAATGCTGAGACAGCTCTCATCTGTATCCAGCAGTCCTCCTGCTCTGCAATCTTTTTCTTTCCCCAGCTCCACCCCAAGGAAGTATACAGCACAACAAACAAAGCAGTTCTATCCGCAACAAAGGCCTTCTTTTATGGAGGGAAAGAATCCAATCCCACATCAAAAGAATTTCTAGAGCATGTCCAAGGGACCAGAGTTCCTCTGTGCTATGGCTATAGTACTTGAAGGGGCACAAACCTTCTTCAGTAATTTCATGTATGCAGCGGCTTTCTTCTTGTACTGAAGCATGCATTCGGCTGAGAGGGGGTTGATAAACTCCATTCCTCCCTCAGGCCCATAGCTCAATGAGGCAGCGAAGCAGTCTAAATTGTTGCTAAAGAATGAAGCAACCTAGATATAGGGAGGCAATCATTTGAAACAGAGCCCAAACACACACAGAGAACAATCTGCATCAACAATGCAAATACATAATATAGCTTGAGAGGCTTCATCCATACTTACATAGGCCTCTCTTATAGAAATGTATTATGTTGCAAAACGAAGCTGCAAATTAGAGCTATCCTGAGAGCACAGTAGGATTTCATTTTCTAGAACAAGTGCTAGTCTAAGTGAAACTCCTTATTGATTTTAAAGTTCACGTTTCCAGGTCTTGTGGACACAGAAGGAAAGGAACAGTAAAAACCTGTGGACAGTGTATCTGCCAGTAGCTCCAAAAAACCTGACAAATTTTACTCAGTGTTACTTAGGAAGTAAAAATTCTTCACTCTGCAATATTTCCTAACCTCCCCTTACTCCTTTTCTACAAATCACAAGTTGAGGCCCCTACAAAACAGTTTGTCCCGCCCCTTCCCAATCCACCCAAAGTTATGAGGGGCTGATGCAAGCAGCAACAGTGGAATTTGCCAACCCACTACCCACTAAGCCCCAACCTTGCTTCTGCTCCATTAAGACTCATGGGAGATCAGGCTCCTATTCTCTCCACAGAATCCCATGTATCTCCCCCTCTTTTCTTCCTTATACCATTTTAATCCCAGGCAACAATAGGGGCAAAAAGTCTCTATCTTCAATTCCCCCTCCCCAACAACAACAAAATTCATTCAACACAACAGGTCAGGTAAATGTATATAAAGCAATACTGTTTTGGTGCACATAATAGGAACATGCTTTCTGGCTCAGAGTTGTTGAACTCATTTGGTACAAGGGCCAGATCTGACATGAATGTCACTTTGTCAGGCCAGGTCATGTGTGCCACAAAATGTAATGCCAGGTACAGGAGATATAAACTTTACAAAGGACACAGGCAAACCCAATTAACGGTATTATATTTTACTCAAAATACACAAACATGTTTTAAACTCTTACAGTATTTCTTCAAAGTATCTCCCTGATGCCCAACATCCCAATTCTACTGCCCATTATTCATTAGCACTCAGACAGCATACAGGGACATAACGCACAACCTCTTGTCATCTGGCAATAAAGGTAATAATCAGTTGCTTGCAGGCCAGATAAGAGCCCTAAAAGGGCCAGTTCCAGCCCATGGGCTGTATGTTTGACACCCCCAGGGGTCATTTCCTGCAGGAGCGCACAGGAGCGGAACTCTGGCAGTAAAGAGCCCAGGGGGCGGGCACATGCAACAAGCCCCACCCCCTGCTCCCAGCAGCCCTCAGTCAGAGCAAGAAGCAGCCAGGTAAGTTGCAGAGCCCCCCCCCCCCCCGGTCCAAAACAGTCCAGTGGCATCTTTAAGACCAAGTTTTATTCAGGTACAAGCTCTTCCTCCTCTGCAAGGACAGATCTGCATGCCCCCCACCCCCCAAATAGCTAGCAATCCAAAACAGTCCAGTGGAGCCTGAGCAGTGGGTGTTGCCTTCTGACACACTTCCAGTGTGCATATGCAAATAAGTTATGCTAATGAGTTATGCTAATGTGCTCCTGCACCTCTTTTTCTACGAAATGACCCCTGGACACCCCTAGCCAAAGAATTTTATTTGGCCTAGTTTTACCCCAAAGGAACGCAGTGCAAGAGCAGTTTTTCTAGAAGTTCCCCAATTCCGCTGGTAACACAGGTCTTTTTACCAATCTCTAGAGAGCCTGCAAACTAGTCTTTGTTTTGCAACCCTGGCTAAGGCTGCTGCTATTGCTTCAGGTGAGAAGAGAAAATTACCTTGCCTGCTCCATTTGTTAACGCCACCACAGACGATAAGATGCAGTCATTTGTGGTTATTAGCTTCTGCGTGGCTGTTGGGAGCTCACACTCCAAGGCAGCTTTTTGACTATAATGCTTGGAAATATCTACAACCAGAAGGGATTAAAAGTTGCATCAGCCATGCATACAACCTTGCATACCCTCTGGAACTCTTGTTCAAAGCCCGTTTGAAGATTCTCTCCTTGCTCCTATTTGTTGTTGTATTATATTGTTTTACTGTTTTAGGCTGTTTTATCTGTTTTAACTCTGGCACTTGTGCCTCGTTAGCCGCCCTGAGCCTTTGGGGAGGGCGGGATATAAATCCAAAAATAAATAAATAAATACTAAATTTCATTTTTTCTTTCCAGAAGGATAATCAAAGACAATTAAATGTCTCTCAATCATATCAAGAAGAAGAGTTGCTCTTGCCCGCACTCCGTGGGGTTATGGGGTAGAAGATATTGTTAAATTTGGACCAAAGAGACCCAAGGTTCAAGACCCTGCTCAGTCATGAAGCTCACTGGTGACCATAGGTCAAACAGCATCTTTCAGTCAACCCAATTTGACAAGGTTGTTGCATGGATTTTTTTAAAAACAGGAAAGGGAAAGATAGAAGGGAGAGATACAGATATACAAAAGTCCTTGCTCCTTCCATCTCTGACATGCACATGGGCAGCTTTTCAACTGCTACCACATGTATTAGGCATGTCCAAACACACACAACTCAGATTCCCTCTTTCCTGTCTCCTGAAAACTTCTGTAATAGGAAATATGCTGCTCTGCTGAGCCATCAGCATCTCTAACTATCAATGCCAGGATCCTCAGTTTAGGCTAGCCAGTGCCAACAACTAGAACTAATGTGGATGTTATACATTTGGAAGCTCGAGAAATATTTGCCAGTTTGCTTAGAACAGTCAGAACCAGCCATAATATCAACAGCCATTATCTTAGAACAGTCAGAACCAGCCATAATATTGCCATTGTCTATTGCTGTAACAGCTGTACACGCTCAAGGCTACAGGCTCAGTCCTGGGCATCTCTTGATTACAGGATTCACTGGGCAGAGCTGGAAAAGATCTCTGTCTAAGACGTAGAGAGCCTCTGTCATTCAGAATGATAATTAGACTGACTTCATACAAAGCAGCTCCTTAAGCACAAGCTTCTGTTGTTGCACATTTTTGTGCCTCTGGAAGATTTAATTAAATTGTCTTTTCAGGGCAGTGCAACTCAAAGCAAGCACCAATCTAATGACAGCATATGGCCTGTTCCTTGTATGGGGCTTGGAAACTGAACATTTCCAGGTTCACAACAAGCCACAGTTTGTTGCTACATCGATTTCCAAGCCCCATGCAAAGAGAAGAGGCATGTGAGCCTCAAGAATTCCAAGGCTTGTTCTTGCAGCCACAATTCACAGTTTGTTATCATTTCCAGAAGCAGCTACTGTCCTCTGGCACCGACACCAACCCCAGCCATTTTCATTTGGGATGTGGGAAGCCAGCTGCTGGTTAAGTCAACCAAGCAACTGAGGAGAACTGAACCTTTAATCTACTGGGAAAGGGTCTGATGGGCCACTGCCCTGGCAGAAACACAGCCGAGCACCAGCAGTCCCACCAACCCTGAAGGTGGATGTCCATCACCAATGCCACTGACTGGGTCTGAGGTGAGTGGCCCCTGAAGTGCTGGCTTGCAGGGCTGCCACATGCCAGGTTCCTGGGCCATTTAAGCCACGAACTCCACCACTGCTCAGCAACCACCTGGATAGATGTACACAAGTTGTCATACCTCTTGGTAAGCTGTTAATTGACTACAGAACTGTTCAGTCTAGGGGTATGCATTCGGCCATAACCGAACCACCACCACCCCAATACCTTGTTGGCATTTTTCGGGTAACACATAAGCCAAATACAGATCAGAGATCTGTATTCGGCTACCAGTATAGATGAACCCAAAAAAGCCGATATTATCTAGCTTTTTTTTGGTATCATTTTGCTATATCAAAAACAAGGTATTTAAACCTAACAACAGGAGTCACCAGTCAGCTGTTGAGTTTAAATGTCTTTCTTCTCTTCCCGAAATCTGGGAGGGAAAGAAATGCATTTTAAACATGTCTGGGTTCCCTGCCCAATCTTCTCCAGGTGCCCCGCAGCTACAGGGCACCTGGAGAAGATCAGGCAGGGAACCCAGGCATGTTTGCATGCCTGCAGTTTGCTTCCCCAGCCAGCCTACCACAGTGGGTAGGCTGGGGAAGGGAAGGGCAAGCATGCAAACATGCCCCCTTCCTTCCCTGAGCCTCTCCACTTTTGTGGATAAACTCAGGGAATTGGGGAGGGAACCCAGGCACTTTGCATGCCTACCCTCTGCTTCCCCAGCCAGCCCGCCACGGTGGGTTGGCTGGGGAAGCGAAGGGCAGACATGCAGACTTGCCCACTTCCTTCCCTGAGCCTCTCTGCTTTGTGGAGAAAATCGGGGAAGGGAGGGAGGGGGGGCATGTTTAAATGCCTTTCTTTCCCTTCCCAATCTGCCTGCCCTTCTCCAGCTACCCCATGTCAGCTAGAGAAGGGAAGGCAGAAAGCAGAGGCTTTCCCTTGTCAATTTCACTCATAGCTGACTGGCCGGGAGTGAAATTGACAAGGACATCCCTATGGGCTACTAGAGGGAAAGAAGACATTTTAACATGCCTCCTTTCCCCCTGGTGGTGTATGTCAGACCCAAATATATTTTGGAATACTAAATATATTTCCCCAGTCCAAATACTTTACCGGTATTGGATTGGGGAAATTCAGCATTTACCAATGTTTTTTGGGTCTCATTTACCTGAAGCTGAAAAATACCAGCATTTTTTTTTTTGCACACCCCTAATTCATTCATTCTATTGGAAAAGCTACTCATGCCTAAGTCGGTCTCACCTTTCATGGTATCATGAAATCCTTGAAGAGCTGATGCAACATGCGTGAACACTGAGCTGAAGTTTGTCCGAAGCAGCCTGTCTGGCTTTGTGCCTAGAAGTTACACAAAGAGGAGCAAAATCTTAATTCAATTATTATTTATCTTCCAAAACCAAACAGCACCAGGCAACCAAATTAAAAGGTTTCCCCAGTGAGTCCCACTTGGTTAAGGGACACAACCAAAAAGGCCATAAAAGAGCAACAAGCACTCAGTAAGTTTTCAGTTTCGCCAGTCCAAATCTATTTTTTTAATTTATTTTCACATTTGTATCCCGCCCTCCCCAATGGGCTCAGGCCGGCTCACAAGGGCAAGGTAATCAGCCGTGCCATAAATAAACATCTAAAACATAATAAAAACAACTAACACTTAAAAACAACAACGGTGCTCAGTCACTGATATCATAATCCAAGATGGAATCAACACAATTCCAGGTGGTACTCCCATGAATGGCGACAGCTTATCAGATCTTCCTTACATATTCCAGGATCTTCATCAGGGCCTCGTCCGTGCATCCTTTAAGATACCATAACGGTGGTGGTATAGTGGGGCAGCGGCTCCTACTCAAAGGCCTGGTGGAAGAGCTCTGTCTTGCAGGCCCTGCGGAACTGCATAAGGTCCCGCAGGGCCCGGATCTCCCCCAGGAGCTCGTTCCACCAGGTAGGAGCTGCCACCGAAAAAGCCCTGGCCCTGGTTGCAGCTAATTTGATGTCCTTGGGCCCCCGACCATAGAAAAGAAATCCAGCTATGTTGGCTAATGTTGACATTTGGACCAGGTTCAGATTCCTAGTCAAATAGGAAATTCTAAAGAGGGCAGCGGGAATCGTGTACATGCTATCATTGGATTGTGACATATGCTAATAAAATCTCTTTTAATTGGGCCCATAATATATCTCAGCCTTGATTTTATACATACATGCTCTCACCCTATTATGTACTGGTCATCAGTCTCTTATCACACAGCAACAAATGAGGTATCTACTTGGGAATTAAACAGCAACAGAATAACATGCCATTTTGTGGTGAGCCCTGAAGAAACTAGCAGTAGAAAAGAGTAAGAGTCCAGTAGTGCCTTAAAGACTAACAAAATTTGTGGTAGGGTATGAGTTTTTGTGGTAGGCTATGACTCACAGAAGGTCATATCCTACCAGAAATTTTGTTAGTCTTTAAGGCGCTACTGAACTCTTACTCTTTCCTACTCCTGAAGAACCTGATAACGTCAATAGAGTACAGAACTTCATGTAATTAATGTCTGTAGAACTTCAGGTAGTCTTCTTGATGCATATAATGCTTTTTATTGTTCTTTAATTTTGTAATCTACCTGTATTTCTCAGTTCGTTGTATTTAATGGTTTGCATGCATTGTTCTCCAATCGTGCAATCTTTCTTCATTACCTACATTACACTATATTTTTAGCATGTTCTCCAATGTTGTTCGTTTATGTATTACACAGTTCTTACTGTTTTTAGATGTATTCCACCTCAAGTATTAGCACAAGAGGAGGACTACAGATGAAGTAAATATTTAGGGATCCCATTTTTAGTAGTAAAAATCCTGGGTGGGGCACTTGGAAACAGCAAGGGTTTAAATTGGAAAAAATGCAGTACAATAGAAGGAAGGAAATGGAGCTCCCCCTACATTAAAGATCTTTCCAGGTAAAAATGGTCTGCAAAAGCCTTATGATGTCCAAGTATTGATCCTAAAAAGCCTGGAAATCATCCAAAATTATCTTTCAAAATGTGTGCTGCAGTACATCTTCCATAATGTCACAGACAAATGACTTTCAAACCATTTAGACATTTGTGTAAGGAGCAGCACACTCACACATCAGAGGGTAGATGAACTGTTAATCAAGACATGTTTCCTGCAGATACTTGTTAAATGGAGCGTCTTCAACAGCCTCAAACTGTACCCACACGGTCACCAGTTAGCAGCAAGGTGCAGATATTTGGACACATGCCCCTTAGCATGTCAGTTGTTCAAGCATGAAGAGATTTGCACTTGGATTTTAAATCAATTGTTAGCTACTCCAGGGTACATGTGCTCTATTAATTCCTGCCCCGCCCCTTATCAGCCTGAGAGGAATCAATATTTTAAAAATAGAAAGTAAGCCAAGTAACAGGCAAGCCACGCTACGTTAAAACCTAAAATGGTATTTAAGCTTTAAGACAGGCAGGGTTGGGATCAATAACTATTCAGAAGCACCTCCCCCACAATTATAACATGCTTTAATCTATATGTTTTATGCTAGTTTCAATCACTGGATTTACTTGTTTCTAGATACTGTTTCATTAAAACTCATTTATGTACTACACAGTTTATTTATGACTCTGGGAAGCAGGCTAATATTTTATGTGACAAGGAACAAACACATCTGCAATTGGTCTGCCCCAACCTGAATTGTTTGGGCTGTCCTAACTGGCAGTTTTTGTTGAAAAAGCAAGATGTTTTGCTCCACCACAGAGCTTTAGAGTCAGTCACCACAAACATAATACTCTGCCCTTTCTTAGCTTTCAAACTGAAGTTAGGGGCTTCTAGGTTCAAAGCAGAAATGAAACAGCTTTAGAAGGCAAATCACTGTAATTTTGGGAAGTGGAGAGTTTATTTTTTCTAATTTCTTTTTTTTTTTAATGTCCATTTCAGGAACCTCAAGTTACAGCAGGAGTTTTAGACCAGCCTCACTTCAAAATTTGCTTAAAAAATTATTGAAACTAACACAGAATATTTTATGGCACTTCCTTTTTCAATTCCCTTCAAGTTCCAACTTCATTTCTGGAAGCGCCTGAACAACAGATGTCTTCCTCTCTATCTCCCCATGACCTTCACATCACTAGGCATCTAGTGCCTCTTGTTCACTAAATAGAGACAATGACATATACACAGTTTAACATCTGCCTTCTGCCCTACAAAAAGCTTCAATTTGTACTTGGATAAGATAACAATGAAATGTGAAAGTTTCATCATCCTCAAATGTTCCCACCGCAGTTGCCAACAGACGCTTACTTGGTAAGGCAAGAAGACTAATATACGTGTGCAGCTTCTCAAAGACAGTCGTCAGCTTCTTCATGTCGTTTTGGAGCTCCATGTTCCTGGCTCTTAACGCAGCTGTGCAAAGAGAAGATTCACACTCTTCTTCCAAACTAGGAACATATGAATTTATGTTTTTAAGAGTGAGTATAGTGGTTTTGTTTGCTTAAATGACATGTTTTTTCAGAAAAGATGAGAAACACATTTTAGGGCACTTTCCCGAAACCCACACACCTGAAAAGCTATACAAGTGAAGCTCGAGGGGAAATGCTTCAGGGCTGATGGGCAGATGCACATAAACATGGAGCAGACAATGTTATCTTCCTGGCTCTGTTTGGATGTCATGATAAACTGAAACCTCAGTTTATTGCACAATCCCTGGTTAGCGCTCAGTACGTAGCAGAGTTTATTTATACAGCACTCTCTTATCCCAGCCTTTTGCCAAAGAGCTCAGGGCACAGTATATGGTTCTCCCCCCTCTACTTTAGCTACCCCAAAACACTGCGAGGTACATTAAGTTGATAAAGATTGTACAGCCCAAGGTAACCCAGGAAGCTTCAACGCAGGTATGGACTTGAAGCTGGCTCTCCTTGGTCCTAGTCTAACACTGTAACCTCTACATCATACTGGCTTCATAATAACCTCCAGTGAGTCTGCTGCATGTCACCTTTCCTACCTCAAAGCATAATCCCCAGAGTCTATCCCAAACTCTTGCATTGCTGGGGTACTAGCAAAACCTCCCTACGTGTGCAGCTCAATCACTATTGATTGGCTGCAGTAAATAGGCAAAGGAGGGCCAGGAATCCAAGCCAAGCCTCCTCAGATCTTCAGGCTCTTCTCTGCAAAGGGGATTGTTACCTCTTGTCTAGTTACTTCAGTGCATTTCCTAAGCTTTTTTAATGCTGGGATAAAAAGAGATTTTACGCAGCCCTCACCTTCCTCTCCCACACCCTCCATTTCACCTACATTCCCAAACCTTGTTTTCTTTCAGCGATAAAAGCTTGGGAAGAAATATATAAACATGGCCAATTTACTCCCTTGGATGTAAAGAAAGGAGCAGCAAGGTCTGACTGTAGGTGGGCTGTGAACTGCTCAGGACTATAAGGATGTGTGTTTTTTTTTAATTTATTAGATTTTTACCCTGCCCTCCCCGCCGGGACATGCTCAGGGAAGCTTACAAGAGAACCATAGATAAAACAAAATAAATTAATATAAATACTAGTATAAAATACACAAGTGTATTTTATGCAGCGGCTTCTATTTTATATGTCGAAAAACTGAAAGACATGTGTGATTAAGAGGTATCTTTTGTCCCACTGCCTTTTGAATTTCCCCTTGGGAGAAGCTATTGCTTGATTAATCATCATTATAAAGGGATCAGCACACTGCTGAATGCTGCTCGAGCAGCTGTGTTTTGTTACTTGATGCAGATAATTCTGTATCCAGGAGGATTGGGGGGGGGGGGGGAGTTACTGAACAAACTGGGACTTCTGAATATGGACATAATGAGAAATGAGAGTTAGTGCCAAGCACAGGCAACAAGCCCAGTATGAATTGTGGTTCAGAAACCTAGCTTAGCACCCAGCAATAAGCCACAGTTCGTTGAGCACCCTGCATTTACACACCTTGATGAACCAGGGATTCAACAAACCGTTTTGTCATGACATCTGAATGAAGCCCTGGAGAAACTCTTTTGTTTGCAATTTTGACGCATTTTGTGGCTGTGAAACTGGGAACAGCCCAGAAGTTCTTTCCAGTGATGGTTCTTCCCATTTGACATAATGAATTTACAGAAAAGAATTTAGCATCCTGTCTTAAACCCCTAATCTGCATTCTGGGGTCAAATGCTTTAAATGCATTCTTTGAACCCACACCATGTAGTATTAGACTGCAAGCTCTCCATACTGCAAATAATTGAAAAACAAAGACTCTGGACTGTTAAGTAGGACACTCATGCAAAAGCGATAGAGTAGAAATTTATCGGTTTTTCCAGCCTTGGAAAGAACACTGGCCAGGGGTGGGGCACAAAAGGAAGTAAATTCACTTGCCTGTTCACAGAAATGCTAATGGGAAGGTTTTCAATTAAGGATGCAATATTTAGTCAGTTCAATTGATGGACCAACCATCTAAAGCTTTAGCTGATTAATCAGAGGTATCTAACTTCATTTGGTGAGGGGAAAAGTTAATCAAAGGAGCCCAAGTTATTTTGATTCTGGCTGTTACTGTGACAGGGAATTTGAAAGGAAGTTAGAAACAAGTTCTCATACATTTGCATTTTTGGAAAATATATGTAACCTTAGGCACTGTGGTAAGAAAATGATTACAATTATATAAATTAATAACAGAAGTAGAAGACTACACATTATTGAAATTGCATGTATACCTTTTTTCTAACTCTTCTGAAGAGCCAGCTTAGGATGTGACAAACTCTCCAAGAAAAAGACTACAGCCACCAAGAATATGGTGCTAGATCCTACAGACCTGCTTTGCTAGTGGCAGAGCCTTGCATTGCTGGAGAAAGGCTCTGGTGTCAGTGGAAGGGATTAATGACGTTGTATCCTACCAGTCTTCTCAGGGAGGGGTGTGTGCTTCCCACCAGCAGAGGAACTGCATGTGACGGCAGGATGTGCCTTGCACTGACAAATCATACTTCCCCTTCACTGCATAAAGTGGTCAGATACAACCCATAACATCTGACCCACTATATATCTTTGAAGAGAGTTTCTGGTTCACGCACAGGGGAGGCACTAGGGTTGACAAAAGCAGCTATGATGGAACTGGGGAATCCCTAGCTCTAGACCCTTACATTGCCAGCAATACTTATGAAAATTACTCAAGAGTCAGAGGCACGTTACCAACAGCTCAAAGAATCCAATGTTAAGTGATAAGCCGCACATTGAATTAAAGTTCCCATTTAGCAAGTAAGAAGAAAAAAGAAAATACCTTTTCAACTGGTACGGAAGAATCTTCCTGAGAAAGTGGACATAAGACGTTAGGTAGTCAGAAAATGATTTCAATTTCACAGTTGTTTCCTTTTCAAAAAAGAGAAAAAATAACGTTAGTTCAGCTATTTAGTACCAGCCTGCCTTGGAGGGGGAGCTTGGCAAGAAGGGAACACTTTTACCAGCACTGTGACAGTGTCCTCCGTGACACTCTCAAATAAGAGCAGCATTCCTTCCTCCAGGGGGCGAACGTAAGACGCGTTTTCATGGAGGTACTGTGAGAACTAAATGCAGAAAGAGCAGTTAGTGATTAACTGGCCAAACAGCGCAGCCACATCAAGGCCAAAGATTTTGCATTCGGAATAGTCCCCCCCCCCCCAATCCACTACTTGCAAGAAATAATGGCACTGTTTCTGCACTGCCATCTGGTGTAGTAGTTTAGTTTGTAGAACCTGGGGAGGGAGGAGACAGTGGAAGAACCACTGAGACAACACTTTTGTGCAGTCAATAACTAAGGAAAGTTGGGCTTATTCTTTAAAACAGCCTCACAAAGGAGACAGAAGATGTGCTAGGATGGCGTGGTGTAGCACTCAGAGTTCTGGACTAGGATCTGAGAGACCCAGGCCCAAATCCCCACTCTGCCATGGACACTTGCTGGAAGCTTGGGCTTGCTGGGTGACCTTGGGCCAGTCACACACTTTCAGCCTAACCTACCTCACAGGGTTGTTGTGAGGATAAACCAGAGGAGAGGAAGGTGAGGTAAGCCACTTTGGGTTCCCATTGGGGGGGAAAGGTGGGATATAAATGAAAAGAAAGTCTACAGCCCACATGAAAAGAAGAGGAGATTGGATTTATACCCCGCCCTTCACTCGGAGTCTCAGAGCGGCTTACAAACTCCTTTCCCTTCCCCTCCCCACAACAGACACCCTGTGAGGTAAGCGGGGCTGAGAGAGCTCTTTCGAGAACTGCTCTTTCAGAACAGCCCAAGTGAAGGAGTGGGGAATCAAACCCAGTTCTCCCAAATTAGAGTCCGTGCACTGAACCACTACACCAAATTGGCTTTCCAAAAAAAAAAGCCTTTTAAAAAGTCTCATTATATAAGCCATATTGAGAACAATATAGCTGGGAAAAAATGTAAACAAATATTTCAATATCCTTTTCAGTAAGGGGGTTGGGGGGGGGTCATCAAAAGGGTATCTTTCAACCCACACACTCAAAAAAAGGGACAGTCAAGCAACTCGGGGCTAACGCTTCCAAAATACAAGAGCCCCTCTTGACTGCATCTTGTGTGGGGCAAGAAAACAGCAAGAAGGTGCTCTCAGTGGTTTCCAACATCTGTAGATCATTCCCCCTCCTTCATCAATGAGGTCCCAAGTGTGAACCAGGAAGTCCTTGCTTCAAATCTCTCTCCTGCCATGGACTCCCCACATATCTTTAAATGAGAAGCAGACCAATTGCTGAAGGTCTGTCAGTGGCTACAAATCATGGTGACTACAGGGAATCTCCACATTCAGAAGCAGTAAACCTTTGAATACTAGCGTCAGGAGCCAACATCAGGGGAAGTCCTTGGTCTCTCTGCCCTGATGTTGGCTTTCCAGAGGAACTGGTAGGCCACTTTGTGAGACAGGATGCTGAACTACATGGACTACTGGTCTGAACCAGCAGGGCTCTTCGTATGTTAGCTCCTGACAAGCCATTCCCCCAGCCTAACCCATCTTCAATATGAAGATAATACTGGTAATACTGAAGGGGGCTGGTGTAAGGTTTCACTAATATGCGAGAAGCACTTTGAACACTTCAAAGCACTTTATAAATGCGAAGTACTACCTCCTTGCAGGAAGCACTGGAAAGGCTTCCTGTGCTTGCATCTAATATGCACCACTGCTACAAAAATACTGTTTTAAAAACAGTATTTCCTCTTCTGTAAAAAGCTATGACATGCTGGCATGCAGCCTATTTAATCGCTTGTCCATTGCCACGTGAGCTGGTTGCTTAGGAGTTCAGCCCAAGTCAGCTTACCTTCTGGTTTAATGGAGATATAGTGTCTGTGGCAGAATCAACTGGAAAAATCTGGACTCGTTGCTCTGTGTAGGTGTGGAAATTCAGAAGAGCCGTTACCAGATCTTGAACAAAGGCCAGTGCCTGGCCGACAAGGTCACGGAGCTTCAACTACAAGGGACAAAGAGCCAAGATGGGGCTGGTTCTTATGATGGATGAAATGCAAACTGTTACTGGAGGACTTTGACAACACTGCTCCCAACTAAGTCAACAGAAAATAAGAATACAACAGACACCCTCCCTGCTATAAAGGTTCTACTACTGGGAGAGCAGCATTCACTCACCGCAACCTGAGTGTGGCAGAAAGAATTTGTGGTGCCCCATATATCATTTCAGTGGCAGAACCACAATATATTTTGTAGAGGAAGAAAGACATTTTATGTCACATGCAAGGCAATACACTTCACAGCAGATATTCTACCAGGCATTATGCATATCACCTTAATCACTTAAAAGAACACACAGAGAAGCAGACTGTCACGTTTTAAGCAAATGCTTTAATATTGCAAAAATACTCAAAATATGAAAAAATACCTGAAGTGCACGCCTAGAGAACTGAAAGGTGACTTGGCCCATGCAATTCATTTCTTTGTCAGGCCTTTGCTACCTTATCCTACATCTATGGCACTGAGGCCAAGAGTGAGACTCTTCTTCAGCCACACAGTTGACTTTGGTAATCATCGAGGCACAGAATTCTGGCTTGTCCAGTTACTCCAACTCTGAAATTGGAGAGTGCTCTTTTGGATGTTATGGATAGGTACCAGTAATAGACCTATCCTTTACCCTTTAATCTAACCCTTTAAAAAAAAAAAGGGCTAGTGGCCATTGCAGGAGGCAGGAAGGAATTTGATGTATTGTGTGGAGTGACCCCCTCATCTTGCAGGTCTTAAGCCTGCCTATCAAAGGAAGCCAATCAGTGATGTTGGCTTTTTGTTGGAATGCTACTATACTACCACATGGGGATGGTGTATTGCTGGAGACCTCTTAAGCATGGTACAAAATTCAGGGGCCAGCAGCAGGGACCCTTCTTTCTCGGAAGTGAATTCCACAATTCAGCCTTAACAAAGAGGCTGGCATATGGATTAATTCTGGTTAACCAACTTTAACCAGAGGACTTTTTAAACTGCAGTTAAGAGGGAGCCAGAATTACATCTGTATTAGTCCACCACCTTAAACAGTGTAGGTTTCTTACCTGGCGTCGCCTGTTGTGCAATGGCACATTCAGAGCAGTGTACTGGCTAGATCCTATAAAAGAAGAAGAGTTGTATTTATACCCCATCCTTCACTCAGAGTCGCAGAGCAATTACAATCTCCTTCCTCTCCTCTCCCCCTGTAAGGTATCTGAGAGAACTGCTCGAGAGAACAGCTCTGAGAGAACTTGTGACTGACCCAAGGTCACCCAGCTGGCTGCATGTGGAGGAGTGGGGTTCTCCAGATTAGCGTCTGCCGCTCTTAACCACTACACCAAACTGGCTGGGGGGGAACATCCTTAATATTGCAATAAATATTCTCCCCTCTGGATCCCTCCTCTTTATTTTACTAAATTATAAGACATTCAAGAACAAACACTGTTTAAAATTTATTTACTTCATTTATACCCCTTACTTCATTTATACCCCAATGCCTATGAGGCAGGTGAGGCTGAGAGTGCGCAACTGCCCCAAGGTCACCTACCAAGCTTCCATGGCTATGTGGATTTTCTCTTGCAGGGTTCAAACCTGGGTCTCCAAGATCTTAGTCTGGCCCTCTAAACTACTACACCATGCTGGCTCGCAGCAGAACAAAAACAGAACAGCTATTACCCACCCTAGGGATAGCACAGGCTACAAATTCAAGTACATAAACAAGAAAGTGGTAGATGCACATGCCAATATGGGATGTCACTTTAAACTTTGAATTTATACAGCACTTTTTATTGTTTAAAGTCCTTTGCATACACACTTAGTAATTCTTACAATAATTCTAAGACAGTTCAGTATTACCCCCCATAGTGCCAAAGGATGCATCCCAGATCAAAGCCCAGCCTTTTAGCTAGCTCGCTATACTAGTTCTTTGACATAAAGACATTTGAATTAATAAGCAATAGAAACGAGACACTTAAAGACGCATGGCACACACTAACCCATATGACAAGCACAGTTTAAAGATGCTAGCCGCCTTGCTGTATGACTTCTAACTATGGATAAAGGTTGGGGTTTTTTTTAAATTTCTAAGCCACCATATGCCTAGAGACCCTGATGGGTAACAGGAAATGAAAGACCATGGGGCTGGATCCAAAGAATCCACAGCACCAATGGTGAACCTTCCTGTGATGCAGGCAGGTAGAACTTGCCTGTTTTGTCCACACAAGTTTCCTTGAGCTGGCAGAAGGCTCCCTGCATCACTGGAGCCTTCCACTCTTAGCAGAATGCAACCTTTCAAGCCTAAGCAATACACACAATGGCCAGTAACAGCTTAACCTCCATCACTATTTATTTTTTCTTTAAAATCTATATTGGAACACACTGAAATGATGTCCCAACTTGAGGAGCTTTATATCTTGGTATCATTATGGTGTAGTTGTGGTGCTCCCGGGGTGTTTGGGGGAGGGGAGTAAGAGTTCCTTATAACATGTCGTTCCACCTCAGGTTCCAGACACAACAAAATTATTTATCATGTGGCTGGTGAGGACATGGAAATGGGAAGGTAGGAGAGGGATAAGCTGTCCTTTTTCTTTGCTCCATTCATGCTCTGTTCAACAGCCACTACCGTTAAAAATACTAGGAATATCCATTTAACAGACCTCCTGGAATTTCATCTAGTGTGGCCTCAAGAAGTTGGCCTTGGTCTACCTTAGTGACCCTATGGCTTGCAGTAGCAAGATCTGACTACCTCACAGATGATACTCTTACAGTGCCATCCTAAACAGGGTTATACTTAAGTCCTCTGAAGTCAACAGGCTTAGAATGGTGTAACTGTTTAGAAACTCCCTGTCAGTCACTACACTGTACCACCTCTCACGGGTTTCCCTTTTTCCTCTCTTCAATAATAGCAACAGCATCGAGGCAATACCTACTTGTATCATTGAAAGGTACTTTTTCACGGATAATGCGTAAAGACTCATCCAACCTGCTACCCAAGTCAGAATGAAGATTCTTTAGTTGCTGCTGGCTGCATAACAAAAGGCAACAATTAACTATTGGGGGGGTGCGTGTTGGTAAGCTGAGAAATGAAAAACCAGAACACCAGCGGCACACATTTCACATTAAACAAGCATAACCGTGCATGTTTTATAATACCAGATAGGTCAAAAAAACAACAACACTGCATCTAATAGAAACACTTTATTAACACTGTATTCTAGAGCAGCTGCTCTGGTGACCATACAATTGCTGTACTGACCATCCACGTTCTGACTGACCCTCACTGTAGGAAGCTGGAATGTTCTTGAACACTTCAAGAAATCAGGGCAGTCTATTTCAAGGCTAAACAGAGATGCACATATCTATGTATAACGAACTGCCTGTTTTAAGCCACTTGTATTAATGGTATGTCAACTGTCAGGACACAGCATCAAAATTGTTTCTGAAATATATCAATGCAGCATGCATTTTTTTCACTCATGAAGGCTTCAGACAATTGTACTGCAGTGGAACATAATTTCATCTCTGCAAGTATAACAAATCATCTACCTGCATACTTGAGCCAACTTGCGTTTAACCTACCAGCAGCTGCTTTGCAAGAGAACCAGAATGAGCTGTCTCTTAACATGCATCGTGATGGGCACTGTGCTAAAAAATTTCTTACAAGTCATTGTTTCATAAAATTAGCAACCATCAATAGATGTCATTGCCAATAGAAACAGGGAAGCCTGGCAGTACCAAAGTGTTCATGAATGTGTTTTCAGTGATTATCCCTAGGAATTGTGTTTACATGTAATGTTTTCCCACAATACATGTAATAATCCACACAAAATCAAGTTAAATTATGCTGGAGTAAATGAGGGGACAACCTCATTCATGGATTCCATGCACAGTTCTTTGGGTATGCTAAAATAGTGTAACAGTAGTTTCCGGTGTCTTCTGCATTCTTTTAAAATTTATACAATATAAGGGAAGTACATGTTCTATTGTCTTTACATTTGAGCGAGTATTATTCCAATAAAAATAATTTCCACATAAAGTTTTGAGTTTGTTCTACCATAATATTTAAAACCAAGTGTGATTTAGTTTTTTTCCCCTAATCAAATATTTCAGTTATTTGTTGCTATTGAGACATAAAATTAACATGAAGTTCTTTTAGAAAATGTACTAAATGTAAATAACAGTAAACATAAATTCATGCTCTATTTAAGGCATGTGATAATGCTCCAAAAATTTCCGGAAATATTTTCTCATTCTGAGTTTTCCTGAAAACCCACATAATGATTGTGCTAAAAGTAAAAAGTCCTTGCCACAGCACTGTGTATAACTACTAAAAAAAAATTCCCCAGATCTGCACACATGCCAGGGTAGGATGAGCCCAGATCAGTCACAGCTCCCTG
This sequence comes from Gekko japonicus, assembly GCF_001447785.1. Classification (NCBI taxonomy): domain Eukaryota; kingdom Metazoa; phylum Chordata; class Lepidosauria; order Squamata; family Gekkonidae; genus Gekko; species Gekko japonicus. The sequence continues at coordinate 468,521 of NW_015177013.1, forward strand.
TGGCACAAACAGGCAGTAAGTATGTAGTTAAAGGGGTTTTTTTTTAAGTGTAGCACGTACACATTGGTGTACTGCATTACATCCTTAAAGCATGCAGAAGCCCAGGCATGGAACTATTTTCACATTTCTGCATGGCTTGTGCACCTATGGAGTAGAAAAATCAGCTAAATGGTCTGACTCAGTATAACGTGGCCCTTCATGGTTGCATCCAACAGCTAACAGGATCAAAAACAGACAGTTCAAAATTGAGGAAAAAAGTCTTAAGGATCATAATTCCACATTTTCTCCAGGTAGACTTCAATCAAATGAAACTGATTTCTTTTAATAAAATGAACAAAGCATACCATTCTTCTGTTCGAACCCTGCAATCCTTGGCTTCCCTCTCTAGAGTCTGAGATTTAATCTTAAAAAAAAAAGAAGGGAAAGGGGAGAAGGAAGAACAGCACACTCAATAGCTATTTGCACAACACAGTGACTATAACAATTTTTAAGAACTGACAGTCTGCTGTCCTGCAAAAAAAAATGTCACCTAAAGCAATGCAAAAAACTCAAAGTGCCAATAGGTCAGACAGCAGTACTAATTAAAATAATAAAATACTAAATAGTCACACAGCCAGACAGAAGTATCTAAAGAATCCATAATTAAACCACTCAACCAACCTGCTGGGAATGCTTGTTGAAAAACTGGTTCAGGGGCCATAACTCCTCAGTGGAGCACATGATTATTTTGTTAAAAATTATACTGAAGTGCTATACATTGCTGCAGCCTTTGTGCTATCGCTTGCACAGGAAAAAGTGGTCAAAGTCCTCACTTTTCATTCAGGCATTCCCAGCTCCAGCCCCAAGCATTTCAGGTAGGAGGCACTGGGAGAGGCCAGCAAATCAGGGGACTAGAAGGGTCTCAGCAGGCAGAGCTCCCTACAGTATCGCTAACTCCAGGGAAAACCCAACTCTAAAACTTACTTCTAATTTGGCCTTGTCATTCTGCAGTTTTTCTATTGTATCCATGTACTTCCGCGTTAGCCCGTCCACCACCGCCTGGTGCTGCGCAGCCTCCATCTCCAAGACCTCCAGTCTGTTCCGCAGCTCTGATTCCAAACGCTTGTGTTTCTCATCGGCCTCAAAGAACTAAAATGAGAAGAATGGGTACCAAAAAGCTCCCAAGCCAAGGGAGAGGTGCACCTCAGCCCTTGATGGCTATGCTGCAATTCCACATACAGCAGGGTGCAAGTGGCAAAATCGCTCCCTTTTTTTCCTTTTCTGCCCGCACAGTGTAGTTATGTACCAAAGAAAAATCTCTTCTTCACGCTCTCCCAGGATATTTCAAGACACCAAAAGATTTCATTGCCCCTAGTTCTGAGCTGCCTAGGTGTTTTCCATTAACTTAGCTTGGCCTTTGTAAGATCAAAAAGCTGGTTATCTGGAAAACAGTCAGAACAACAACAAAATTTCAAAGGTGCTCTGGCAAAAGACAGATGGGTCATTCAACTGTTCAGTGTTTCCCAGAAGTTACACATTGCTACACAGCACTGCTGCCTATCCAGGTTCACTGCACCAGAAATAATTTGCTCATGCCAAAGGTGGTAGTGTTAGTCAACTGTACTAGCTGGGCCATTCTAGACAAGGTCCCCACAGAAAGCTGTTTCAAAGTCTTCCAGGTTTGAATCATGGAACACTAGCACCTGGCCAGGCATATTATGCCTTGTTCAATTTCAAGCACTGCTAAGCCCACACCTGAATATGCAGTCGCTCATTCTCTTCTATCTTCTTTTGAAGGTCCTCATCAAAGACATTCTTTTGTTCTTGACTCAGCTGAGATAAAGCTTCGCCGCTTTTCTAGAAGAAAGCAAAAGCAGTCTTGCTATTCATTTACTTAGAAAATTTATATGCCACCTGCACCCTCCAGCAGCCCAGAAGGATGGGAAGGACTGGACACACCATTCAGGAAGGGGCCTGACTTCCACCCGCATGGCAGGACTGCAGAACTAGCACCACAGCGGAAGCTAGTAGGTTAGGTGTGACCAGACACTACTGGGGGAGACAGCATTCCCTTAGGGTTGTGGAAGGCCCGGGAAGGTCAGGGAGGGAGTCGGCCCAGATGTTTGGCAGGGCTCTAAAGGCAGTGGTGCTGAGGAATCTGGGGTGGCTGGAGTGAGGGAGAGGCATGAGATGGTGGGTGAGGAGGATGGAGTAAAGTAACTCCCTGAGAGCCACACCCATCCAAAACTGTACCTAGAGCCAGCTACTGAATAAAAGGCATTTACTGGCCACTGGCTGTCCACAAAGTTTGTGGGAGCTGCCAAGGTCTGGTAAGCCCCTCCCCCAGCCTGCTGTGCAACCTCATCTGCCCGCCTATACCACCTCTCCAGAGATCTGCTCAAGGCAGGTTACAAATAACAAACATACTTGGAGGGTTTTCAGCTCCCCAGAGTCTGGGGATCAGTGTTAGAACCAGATACTAGATCTGCTTAAATGTCTCATAACTGGATATCATTTCTAATTAATGCTACTAGTTTAGAGTACACAGCTGGTGTAGTTCTCCAATTGAAGTTATCTGAAAGAACTTGCTTCCACTTCCTCTTGCTATCCACTGGCTCTATGCAATCGGAAGCCAAGAGCAATGGTCTGAGTAGCAGTAAATGTGGTACAGACCAGTTTCACCAAACCTGGCAAGCAATGCATCGCTTTTTTTAAATAGTCCAATGAATGGACAGAAGACATGTTATATCATTTTTCTGCTTAAGCAGGGAGGGAAGGAGGGAGAGGAGTCTGGCCCTGGGCAGTACCCGAATGGGAGATCATGCAAAAATAAATAAATAGACAAGATGCTATCAGAGAAACAGCAAGGTACAACTGTAATGAACAGTACATTTTAGGTCTGGCTGAAAGATAAAACAGTCATCTTTTATATAACCCAACAAAAAGAGATTTCAGAGTCTACAAATGCACTGGAAAAGAAATATTTCTCAATCACCAACTGAAAGAGCAGGAAGTGGCTAAGACATTTGTGCAATGTATAGTTCAGATCTGTATGCCATACACTAGATATTTCTGTGAGCCCAAACTGCATTCCCACGGAAGCTGCCCGCTGCATCTCTTTATGATTTAGTACTCTGGCTTCATCTCCTTGCAATTCATTTCTACTACAGGCAGGAAACTTGACCATATCTCCACATCAGGTGTGATTACATCAATCCATCATTCATTCCCAATACAGGGGAATAACCTGCCTCCAGAGAAGACTGCCTGTTACATCTCTGATTGAGTCACTCCTTTGTTCTTTTCTTCTATTCAAGAAGCATGCCTAGAACAATGGGTCATATAGAAACTCAAAAAGTAGACTTTTTTCCAGGTCTAAGAGTAAAGTATGAATATTGTTCAATTAGAATGCAGAAAAAACAATGTGCATCTCAGCCAGCAGAAATTAGTAAACTGTTACTTTAGATAAAGGCTTACAGGTGTTATTTCACCTTAATACATACCTTATTTTTCTTGCCTTTTGATTCACTTAACGTCAGTTCATCCTGAAGCAGCTCTACCCTCTTGGCCAGCTGCTGATTTCGAAAGGCCAAACTGTCCATTTCCTGTTGAAGTTTTCTGAGTGACTGGTCCTTCATTTTCAACTGTTCCTGAGTTTAACAGCAGAAGGTTCATCACACTGGATTACGACACTGACCAACTTATACAAAGCAGGCAGTTTCAAGTATTGGTCCTAACCCAACATATACACCCTTCATACTGCTGCTACTTACTGCAGTTTACTTGGACAACCCAGGCAGAATTTACTTGGGTGAAGAAGTGGAGAGTGGTCTTTAACTACACATACAAAAATCCTGCCATGCCAATAGATTCCTTGCTGGACTTTAATTACCCCTTTTGTATTTGAAATATTAAACTCAATAGTATTTATTGATTCTTTCAAGATAACTTGGTTTGCAGGGAAAAGATTCTGCATTGCATTACTGGAAGTAGTCATAGTAGATGCTATTTTAATTCACCAGCAATGGAAAAGGATTTCAAGTTATTATGCAACAAGCCCTGCACAGGACAGGCCCCCAAGGGGGGACGGGGGGATGACTCACTTCTATCTACCAATATATAATGTAAAGCAATTCTCCTAAACTCATTCATTAGTAATGCATTAGTAAAAGCATTCTCATTCAATACTATTCCTGCCGATGCAATTTGTACATGCTCGGCCATACTGACAGTACTACAAAGGCACCAGACAGCTACAATCTTTCCACACCCCTCTAGCTATTTCTTTTACTTGCATTACTTTCATTTATTTACTCAATTTGTTCCCCACCTTTTTCTCCAGTGGGGGTCCCCAAGTGATTTACTGCAAGCAACAGACATAAATACAGTACACCTAAACGTATGGCTGATATTTCATTTAATATTTCACCAAATACATTCTGTGTGTGACCTGTAAATTAACAACTGTTTTAGACACTATGGAGTGAAAAATCATGGGTTTTACCACTGAATGCACACTCAGTCAGGAACTGTGGTCAAGCAGACACAGGACTGGCCTATACCAAAATGCCTTATCTAGCCAATGAGCCAATGTCAAGATCAAACTCTGCTTCATTTTCATACCTTCAGAGATGCTGAGTTTGCTTGTTCATCCACAACACCTTTTTTAAGCACCTGATTCTGAGCTCGAAGCTAGAGAAGAAGAGACAGATCTATTGTTAACCAAATTGTGGAAAAAAATAAAGATTACGAACTGATAATTGGTCACCTACAAAATCCTGCCTCTTTTTTTTAAAAAATATATTAAGTTGAAGTCAGTATAGCAAGGCAGTAGAGTAAAAATATCATAAATGGTCAGTTATACAACAAAGAATCTAAATGAAGTTCAAGGAAATAACATGGCTACACAGCTTAGCACAATTTAACACCATGAAAGTACCGCCACATGTTGCTACAAGCAGCTAGTTATCCCCTGTAATGATGAATGACCATCACAGACTAGCCAAAGCCAGTCTCCACGCACTCAAATAAATGGCACTCAAGGCAGAAAGTCTAGTTCTAGATCAACTTGAGCATTGCCACTTCTCATTAAGCACTTTAGGACTGCTGCCATTATTGATCTTTCTCTGTCTCTCAGCTGCTATGATTCTATAACATAGACACTGACTGGAAATTAAGGCGCAAATCAGAATTCAGAGAGGTGTGAAAAACAATGTGCATCATCATCAAAAGTAGGACCAGTTCAAACACTAGACTCAGACACAATCTCACACACAGAACAACAGAATGCTCAGCGGCAATGCTAAAAGGTGAGTTATGATGCCAGTATAAGACAGAAGAATCAAAAGCTTCCTTATATTGTAACAGGTAACTTAGTTCATGACACTACCACTAGAAACAAGAGGGGTCATATCACTATCAAGGGCAAAGACAAAACTTCAAGTCAGGAGGTCTTTCTAGCACTGGCTACAGGGGGCACTTTGTCCCAATTTAAGTCCAGCAATGCTGGGTTTATGGAGGTGGGGGAGGGATACAAACACAAGGAAGAGTACAAAACACCACCAGCTCCTTATGTATCAATACAAAACAAGAAACACATTTTCAAGGCCGTGCAATGCAAATTAGGTACCCCTAAATACTCTTTAACATGACTGGATTTACACGTTAGGAGTTCAGCAAGGGACCAAAGGTGGATTTTCCATCCTTTCAACAGCTGAGAAGTGAAGCATAAATTCTAATTTATGATTAGACATTTGGAATCAAATGGCAACAATTACTCCAGATTAGTTAACATTAAGAGCAAACCTGCAACCCTGCAGATATAAAATTGCAATCACACATCCTGCCTTATACTCTGATGCTGGTTTACATGTATAACTGGCTTAGGGGAAGCAAGAAAAGGGAAATCAGATACCTAAATCAGCAACAGCATAGTAGGAACTGATATGGTAGAATAAGTATTAATATGAGATGCTAGTATCAGGGATAGGGAGGGGGAATTTGATCAAACAAATGGGAAGCTTTCCAGAGATATAACATTTCCCTCAAGCAAAGAACGAGCACTGGCACCAGTACTGATACGTTTCACAGCAGATAGTATCTCACACAAGTATTAATATCAAAATGTGTGTGTGTGGTGCTCTTGCTCTTTTTCAAAGCACTTAACAGAAGTCTATAGTAAGAATGATATGACAGCATGTAATGCATTAATACTGTACAGCTGTTTAAATGACAGGGACATGGTAGTGGTGTCAGAATTCAAAGTGGAGCCATATCTCTTGCAGTGTTTGCACATATCTCATAATAAGTACTGGAACTGCAATTGAGACAATAACTGATTTTAACTATTGAAAGCAGAGGAAGCTCCTAGTTTAATGCAAGCCTCTATATATCAATGCTGTTAGGAGTATCAGAACTGGCAAGTTATTATTACAGAACGTTTCTACTTCATAGGAAGCATCAACTTGCCTTTGAGTAGAAGTGAAACAGGTTGTCAAACACTGCTCAACAGCAGAATCCTGTACATCTGGCCCAAAATGCACAAACAGAAACAAAGGAAGACCACAGAAACACTGGCTAAGCTCCTCCCCCTAATCACCAGAGCAAATTTGAAGAACAGTTGTGCACCAATCCCCCAACTAGCAACAATTTTTACTACGGTGGGCACACCAGCACATCAGTCCCCATTGTCCAATGGGTTATCAAATTAAGAAAGGAGGATAAGTATAATCTCTCACAAGAACACACATGAAGCCAGTTTATACTGAATCAGACCATCAGTCCATCAGGGTCAGTATTGTCTACTCAGACTAGCAGCACCTCAACAGAGTCTAAGCAGAGGCCTTTCACATCACTTATCGTCTCCTAGTCCTTTTAACTGGATATGCCAGGCATTGAACCTGGGACTTTGTGCATGCAAAGAGATGCCAGGGATTGAACCCAGGACCTTCAGCATGCAAAGCAAAGGCCCTTCCACTGAGCCACAGCCCAGGAGCCAGGTTTGGTCCAGGAGCCTCCAGTGGACACCGAGATGATTCCAGGTGCCATGTAAACCTCACAGAGAGTACACGTTTGTCTAAAACACACCCTGCAAGAGTCCTTCTTTTTGTTTTTATTTTTATAACTACTAGTTTCCAAGCTGTTGCTTGACAGCATCTGATTTTCAGGGTAATGTTTTAGTCCACTTGCTAGGAATCACACCAAGAACTAAGCTGAGAGTGTGATGCAGGCATATAGTAATTACAAATACTAGTATAGCAGAAAGCATGCCTGAGATCAGTTTGACAGCTCAAAGTTTCAACCATAAAGGGTGGAGAAAAGAAATACATTTTTTAACCCCACAAATAAGGGGCATCTATGATGCTCCACTGGGTGGCAACACTGGCTGGGAAGGAAGCACCTCCACACGCGAGGTCTTTCGCGGCTGGCACAAAATGAAGACCAGCTAAGATAGCACTGGCGCTACTGTGCGGGTTGCTGATACCTGACCCCGCGGGGCTTCCGTATATGAGGAAACTGCCCCAAGAAGGGTCCTTCGGCGTGGAAGCGGAAGATGACTTGAGAGAAGGAAACCAGCGCTACGAGCGGCGCGTCGATGCAGAAGGAAGGTGGTGTGAGCCAATACCTTAGAATATTCCTGCGCCAGTTTCTGGTACTTCCCCTGCAGCTCGACGGCTGCCGCCATTGTAGCCTACAGCGGATGAAAGCCCGCTATCCGGAGAGCGGCCGAACTAGCTGCTCAACCCTCAGCAAAAACGTACTTCCGGGTTTGGGCGGAGCTAGAGAACTGGTGTTGCTGCGCAGCCTCACTCTGCTTGTAGATACCGGGCCGCCATCTTGGATTCCCACCGAGCTCAGAAGCAGTAAAAAATAGAGCGCTAAATAGTATACGCGAACGGGGGAAGCGTTGCGCGGAAGGGGAGGTGGCGAGGGGCGTGGCGCCTAACCTCTCCCGCCCACTTTTGGCGTAAGCCGGGCGGTGGCAGTTGGAGATAGGCGCGTGACTCTCCATGACAGGGCCCTCGGGGGTGCCGCGGTTGCCGTGGTAACCGCCAGCCTCTTCGCCAACGGTTCTTCGACTGTCTCTGCGAGAGCTTCAAGGCAATTCCCTTCAAAAAGAGGACGGCTACGGGGCTTCCCGGTGACTGGCAGGAGGGGTTGCCTTGCCTCAGCCCTGAAAGGAGGCCGCTTCCCGCGACGGGCAGCTCCATTGTGGCTGCGCGGAAAAGCCCCTGAGAAAGGCGGCTGAATTGGAGGCACCTTCCTTAACCGGTTAATCAGTGGAGGTTTCGGCTGACTGGCCGATAAATTCGCTCACTAACTCCTCCTGCCTTTTTCCCTTGGACCTCGTCTTTCCCACCCCGCCATAACAGGCATGCGGGGAAGCCCCCACAGGCCCTCCTGCGTCTTAAGACTTTGCCATTTGGTCGGGTTTCTTCTTTGCCCACACCGACATCTCTTTCAGTGGGTCCGTTGGATTTTCTTACTTTGATGTGCATTGAATGTTGCCTTTTATGAATATATACCTTAGCTGCTTTGGTGACTGGTCACAAAGCAGGATACAAATGCTCGAAATAATGAAAGCATACTAGAAACAAGCATACATAATGCTTGTTTTTAAACAATGTGCGCACTTCCTTGGGCGTTTCAGGTGGGTAGGTCGTTGGTCTGCAGTAGAACAAAATCGCCGTCTATTGTGAGAGAAAATCAGGAATTCTTCCATGTTGTCAACTACCCTTGCTGTTTGTATTAAAATAATCAGCAATGTTTTTTAAAATCTTGCTTGGTTAATTGGAAGCACCTTTTAAAGCAACAAGAAGGCTTTTGGCCTGTTAAGCAATTGAGGATGCTCAACTTGCTTTCAAAAGAACCAGCATAGGGTTGAGCTGTGGATGTTTTAGTTCTGTAAGACACCAAAGAATTTGTAGGCTGGAGGGTTTCTGACCTGAAGGAAAAAACTGCCCAACCCATTTAACAGAACCTTAAAGGGCTGTTATTTATCAGGTGATGTTTACCACTGCCATGTAAAGCTTCAACAGCCCATTTCCACACATTAAGTCTCTATTAAAGGGGCAGAACATTTTTTCTCCAGATTGTTGGCAACCCTAGTAGATAGTTTTACTGATGAAGCTCACTACCAGCATCATCATGTCTTAAATATTTGTATCTTAATTGTTATCTCTCCCCACCTGCTAGTTTTGGGAGATTTTCTGGATTGCTTACAGCTTTAGGGAGTAGGCTGCCTTATAGAAGGTCACAGTGGGAGATATTTTATATTCATGTAAAACTCTTAACACATTTGCTAAGAAGACAGCTGTAGCTTCACTGTACAGTTACACCACAAAGGAAGTACCTGTTTACATAAAGGTTACATTGATTTCTGTCTTTCATAAGGGAATTTCCTAGAGTTAAAGGGGCAGAACATTCATACTTTGAAAGGTAAAGGTTCCCTTGCTCGAAAGCCAGTTGAATCCGACTCTAGGGTTGTGGTGCTCATCTCCGTTTCAACGCCGAAGAGCCAGCGCTGTCCAAAGACATTTCCATGGTCATGTGGCGAGCATGACTAAACACCAAGGCGCACGGAACACTGTTACCTTCCCACTGAAGTGGTACCTATTTATCTACTTGGAATTTTTTGCTTTCGAACTGCTAGGTTGGCAAGAGCTGGAACTAGAGACGGGCGCTCACTCCGTCATGCGGCACACTTGGGTCTCGAACTGCTGAACTACCGACCTTCCACAGCCTGCAGTTCAGCGTCTTAACCACTTGAGCCACCGCAGCTCAAGTGTACTTGGTAATGGGTATTAAAAACTTGGAATAAATGCCCTCTGGTTCTCAATTTTTAATGCAAGTACAACTCCCCACTTCAGAAGTATATACTCCAAGGATCATTTAGATAAGTGTTCAGCTCTGTAATGTATGTGTCTGTGAATATATGTACTTGAGTGCCATCTTATGGCAACCCTAACAAGGCAGGTGAGAAGCAAAGGTGGTTTGTCATTGCCTTCATCTGCAAAGTGTTCCTTGGTGGTCTTCCATTCAAGTACCAATGCTGCTTAGCTGTCAAAATCTGTCAAGATCGTGCTATACCATGCTGCCATCCCTTCCATCTGTGAGTATATCAAATTGGAAAGGGGGGATTTGAAAGGCTATCTGGAGGAGGGCAAGGAGCTGTTCCAGTTGGCAGCAGAGGATAGGACCCGAAGCAACAGGTTTAAATTACACGCAGAAAGATATTGGCTGGATATTAGGGAAAAGCTTTTCACGGTCAGTGTGGTTCAAAGGTGGAATCAGCTGCCTAGGGAGGTAGTTAGCTCCTCTTCACTGTCAGCTTTCAAGAAGAGGCTGGACGAATATTTGTCAGAGGTGCTTTAGGCTGGTCCTGCATTGGGCAGGGGTTGGACTAGATGGTCTGTATGGCCCCTTCCAACTCTGATTCTGTGATTAAAAGGTAATCTCTAGTAAGTATTCTTGGTAGTCGCCTGTCAGTCCTCCCATGTGTCTGACTGCAGTCTCTGATTGAGTGGCACCTGGAAACAATACCACTAGAGCACTGTCTGAACATGCATGCAGTTAGAGGTAGGACTTAAACTTTGAAAGAGATTCCAAATCTCTTGAATTCTCAATTGTACTTAAAATGTTTCTGGTCACTTAAGTCACACAGTATTTTATATGAATGCCTAAGGTTATGCAGTGTGCCTTTTAAGCACACTAGGGGGAGCTTTTTCTCTGCATTTGGAATGTTTGTTTCCTGAACAGAATTTTTCTGAAACTCCATAAATATATGAAGATACAGAGGTGGAGAAAGGGCCTCATCCAGTGAAAGTAAAGTGCTTTGGAATCATGTTTGGCTTAGATTGTGAGGTGTAACTTTTTTAAGTAGTTACACTAGTTGGGTTGAAACCAACAGGAAAAAAATTAGTGGGTCTTAAGAACATACAAAGAACCCTGCTGGATCAGACCAATGATCCATCTAGTCCAGCATCCAGTCTCATACAGTGGCCAACCAGTTCCTCTGGCCAGCCAACAACAAGGCATAGAAGCCAAGGCCTTCCCTTGATTTTGCCTCCTGGTTCTGGGATTCAGAGGCTTAGTGCTTCTGATTGTGGTGGTTCCCCTCAGTCACCAGGGGTACTAGTAGCCATTGGTAGACTTATCCTCTGTGAATCTATGTAACCCCCTTTCAATTCCTGTGGCCATCACTACATCCTCTGGCAGTGAATTCCACAATTTAATCACTCTCTGTGTAAAGTAGTATTTTCTTTTGTCCGTCCTGAATCTACTACCCATCTTGCAATAAACTCCCTTGCCTTTAGTCACAGCTTTGGTGGGATCAGAGTCACAATTAACCTTTCAGCTTTAAACTGCAGCTAATACCTGTTGCTCACATTTTCCTTTGGTTTATTCCTTTTCTAGTACACAATACACACATTTATCAGCATAGGCATGACTAAAGTGAATTAATTTATTCATTGATCTTATTGGCCAACTTTCCCTGTCTGTTCTTCTGCATTGGGAACTAGTTTATTTTTCCAATATTTGACAGTAAGGAAGCATGCAAAACATTTACACCCAGTTCATTATGTCTCCTTATCATATTGTTTTTCAAATAACCCAACAGAATTACTAATGTATTGAATGGAGGCGGCATTATAAAGTTAATCCCCAGCTCAACATCAGGAGCAGCTGTTTACAGCAATTCTCAACACGTTTATTATACGACCACAGTACATTTTTATCCTGCCCTTCTTTTAAGGAGCTCAGAGCAGCATACACTGCTTCCCCTTATTTTATCCTCACAACAACACTGTGAGGTAGGTTAGGCTCAAAGAGAGCACCTGGCCCAAGGTCACCCAGCAAGCTTCCCAGCAGGAGGAGGATCTCAGGTTATTGGTCGAGTTGAGACGTTGGCCTTTTATGCATTGGTGGTTTCCCTCACTTTCCCCATGCATCTCCATTGCATCTTTTTCATTCTGCATTGATTTTCGTCCCTTCAGTTCTCAGCTCACTTTCCATTCGCTGTATCCCCAGCTTTTCTGAAAGTGGTTTTGTAGCAATGTTTCCCATTGCTTCATTTCCAAGCCTAAGGCAATTAAAAGCAGAAACATTCCCTTGGATTTTACCCCACCCCGTTGGAGGCCACTCCTCCACCAGCCACACTGAGGTCGTTCCTCCCACTCTGCCTAACATTAAAATGGTGCCTCGTTGGGGGAGGGAAAGGGTTAGGAGTGTGCAAGGTTTGTTTTCTGGCTGGGGTGCCCTCGCCTGCCACCCAGTTTAAGTGGGCTGCCTGGAGAAGGCAGTGTGTAGCTGCCTTCTCTCTTTGTTTAGAAACAGCATACGTCTAGCACTAGACTCATGCTACTTGTTTTAAAAAATTACTACTGGCTGCAGGACGCGGACCCTTCTTTCGGGGGTGAGCCAGCTGCAAGTGAGAGCTCTTGCCATACTGAAGGGAAGCAAGAAGGCAGACCTGGGAAGGCAAGAGTGAGGAGGAGAGAAGAGTGCACCCTCCAGGGTGCCCTGCCACAGATGCTGCTGCTCCCCTGGCCGAGGAAGAAGGGAGTGAAAAAGCAGCAGCAGCGAGCCAAGGCAAGAGGAGGAGGCAGCAGGGTGGGCAGTTGCTGCTTTCCCTCTATCGCTGCTGCATTGTGCGTCTGGAAAGAGGCAATGCCTGCAGGAGCAGAGGCTGACAGGGCACCTGCTAAAGGAGCAGTGAGTGCATAGCCAGAGGAGGAGGGAAAGCTGGACCGAAGAGAAACACAGTGCCTGGCCAGAGCAGGATCTGTCCCTTCCACTTCTCCCAGGCTCTTATTTTGCCTAGCTTTTTTTTATTATTTTAAATTTTCCCACCCCCCACTCTCTCCTGCAAGGGGGAAAAAAGTTGGTGGAGAGATTGCAAGGGGTGTGTGTGAACTTTTGCATTGTTTTCAGCCTGACTGAGTAAGCAGTGACCACATATGCGAAGGTGAACGCCAAGCTGCCTTTTGAAACATCAGCAACTGACTTCCATCCTCCGCATCATAGCCCCAAGCCTCCTCCTGCTGCACTGATGTTTCAAAAGGCAGCTTTGCATTCACACACACAAAATATGTTGCCAATGATCACAGCTTGCAATGCCAGTGTCAGTGGGTTCTACCATGCATTCTGCATACTCGACATGTTTCCCCATACTATGAGATCTTGTGACTCGTTCCCATTTTCACTGTGGCTGATAACACAGCAGAGAATCCTCTAGTGTTTGGCAATATGGAAAATAGGGCTTCACAGCTGTTTGACATTTTAGAAAAAGTCTGGTCAGTTTCCCCTTTTGCTTGTATTACTTTCAGTTCACTTTTATTCAACAAACTAAAGCTAAAAGGCATGTGCAAAACCTGAACCACAAGGATTTAAATGGGAGGTGCTTGATGGATGGTACTGCGCAGCTGCGATAGGACCGTTGCATGAATTTTTAAAACTTTGGATGCCACACACACCCCAAAGTCACAAGTGAAGTTCCCACCCCAATTAAGAGAAACTGTGTTTTTTGGTTGCAGCTGCAGAATAAATACACAGAAATACACCAGAGAAAAAAGAATAGTGCATAAGGCAGGCACAGAAATCCGATGTCAGGCTTAAAGGCTTGACTGCTCAGATTCTCCACAGTAAGCTATCAGTGCATAAAGGGCCAAAGTCTCATATGCAAGTCAGCTGTTGTCAGAAGCTCTTTTGTGGTGAGCCACACCAGCACATTTGACATTTCCAAAGCACTACGGTCTTTGCCAAACAGACTATGCTGATAATACATATTCCACTGGCCTACCTTCAGCATTATTCATGCCAGGAAGACTTTAAAATGTGATTGTATTGTTTGCCCACCCTGAGAATAAAGGTTAAGGTTTCCCTTGCTCGAAAGCCAGTCGAATCCAACTCTAGGGGGCGGTGCTCTTCTCTGTTTCCAAGCCAAAGAGCCAGTGCTGTTCAAAGATGTTTCCATGGTCATGTGGCCGGCATGACTAGACGCTGAGTTGCACGGAACGCTGTTACCTTCCCACCGAAGCGGTACCTATCTATCTACTTGCAATTTCTTGCTTTTGAACTGCTAGTTTGGCAGGAGCTGGGGCCAGAGATGGGAGCTCAGTGTCCGCCATTTTCCTTGATGACAATGTCCAATCACTAAACACCACCCAGGGCTAGATTAAGAGCGGGGGCCAGCATATGGGGGAGGAGAAGGGTAAAATTCTTCCCTTCCTCTCCTTGCTCAGAGCCCCAAACCTAACAACCCTCCCCCCTCAACAGGATCACATTACATTCTACCAAAATCCACATATATTTATGTGGAGCTACCCATTAGATGAAGTCCCAGCATTCTTTTTTAGGACGTGTGTGTGTGTGTGTGTCTGTGTGAAAACAAACTTGCCATTGAGGCAGCAATTTGAAAGGGGAGGCAGTCACAAGGACAGAACAGCTATTTAACCCTTTCTCTATGGGCTTCCCCCCCTCTTGAAAATCAACACCTCTGTGCTGCTCTTACCTCCCCTCCCTAAGAAAATTTCCAAGTACACATAAAAGTACCCCAGTGGAAGTAAAAGCAGTTTGGGGTGGCAGTTTTCTGCTGGAAAATAGCTGGGGAAGGGGGCTTAAAGACTCCCCCCCCCCCATTGTCTTCCCCTTTAAATAGCACCAACTGCATTTTGGGGGGGAAATAATGAGACTTTTAACATAAACATAGTATGTAATTCTCCTGTATTGTATTTGGATTTTGACAGAATGTAATGTATCCAGTCCAGACCACGTGGCTGGCTTGGGCTCCACGCGGTCAGGCACAAACGTCGGGCTTCGCTCCAAGAGACAATGGACTATGCGGATCCTAGCCCGCTCCAATCAGGGGGCTAGGTTCCCGGCCGAGAACCTATGGGACTCTTGGCCACTGTAAATAACCTATTGGGAAGTGGGGGGGTGTTTTGGGTGGCGGTTTCTCAGGGAATATAAGCTGGCCTGCGAGCCGGCCAAAGTCGTCTTGTTCCTGATCGAATAAAGTACGCTTTGCTGAAATCACTCTCCGTCTGCGTACTTTTCACAGAATATGTTGGAATGGAAGGTGTTCCTTAGTTCTGCCTTCACTGCCTCCTTTTCACTCTCTTGTTACCAATGCAATCCCATTTAATATAAAGCATTGCTAAGAGAATATCAGATCCCAACGAATTATAAATATTGGCTTGAGTCCCGTGAGCATTTCCATGTACAGAAGAATTTCGATCCATGGAGGATGCCCTTCTTGCCTCCCCTCCTGCTGCAGCCCAAAATGCTGCCCCCGGGGTGGGGATGTTCCTGTCTCTCTCAGTTTGATCCAAGCCATTCCGTGCTTCAAGTGATGACTTCTTCTGGACTAACTGCAAAGAAACTGATATTCATTGATTAAAATAAAGATTTAAAAAAATTCCGTGCTTCAAGTGATGACTTCTTCTAACAACATCATAGAAAGGGAGAAGGGAACCATATTCTAGGAACAGACACAAGTGTAGGGCAAAGCAAAGTACTTATTTGTGCAATTTGTGATTTTTCAATCAATTTTGCTATTGACACTGACCTGCTGCACTAGGCCGAAGGTTCATTCTGTTCCCAACAGCAACCAAGAAGATGCCTGTGGAAGGCTCTTCCAAGCAGGTTAAGAAAGTAATGGTCATCCCTTATTGTTTGTTTTCAGCATCTCAAATATAATGGTTTACTGCCTATGTACATGGAGGTTCAAATTAACCGTCAACCAATAGCCACTGAGACACTTATCCCATGTGAATGTATCTCATTTTTTTAAAGCCATCATTACCTTTTGTGGTAACAATTCCTCTACATTGTGTGTTATGTGAAGAAATGCTTTCTTCTACCAGTCATGCTTACATTTCTGGAAATTTCACAATAGGCAGCTTTCTGTGGACCAAAATACACACACACACACACCAGAAATCTTTGGAAACAAGCCATTGTGAGTCATCAAAAGTCACCCGGCAAAGCCAAAACCATGTCCACAGATGCTGATATTACAGTGTTCTGAACTGCTGTTTTGTTTCTGTTATCATAGCAACTGCAAGGCTGAACAGGAAGATGTACGTGCTTTCCCATGATGATTCGAACAAATCTCATTTGTAGGGCAAAGCCTTTTTTAATCTCTCCAAACCTAGCTTTTTTTTCTTCTTTACAAAACCAGGCCAAGTACTTGGAAAGACGGAGGATGGGAGCAGAACACGTAGCTTGTGTGCTTAGTTGCCCACCATTTTGGTTATAATCAATAAATGTAAGTGCCATCAGAGTACTACGTGCTGATGTTGCATCAGCAATACCCTGTGTGCAGCAAACATATCAGTTCTGCAGTCCATTTCCAAGACTGATTAAACTCTTCTACACTTGTAAAAACCACTTCACTGATCTGATTTTGGGGGTAAATAAATACCAATTACATCCCAATGGTTTTCTGAAAACTCAAGAGGGATTTGACAAGCAATTTAACATAAAACTATGAAAGTGTATGAATTATTGTTCATACTACCAGAGTACAACTGTGCAATGATGGTTTCACAGGTTTTACAGACTCATGCACTTTTTCTTTCAACTTAAAACTTCCAGGAAGTATGACTAATATAAAACAATACAGGGTGGTTAGCACTGCCTTATCATAACTGGTGCAGCCAGCACAAACAATAGTGCTAAATGGGGACTGTAGTGTTAAACATTGTGGGGGTTTTTTAATAACCATACAGGGGTCATTTCAGCTCCCAGTCTTCGGAAAATGAAAAGTGGGTGTCCCACAGTTACTTTATCTGTAATATAACTGAGGCTTAAAAGCAGTATAGAGTATTGGTGAGGAATAAGCTGAAAAAACCAGAAATAGCTTTTTAAGATTTCCCCTCACATACTGAAGAGGCAAGCCAATTTCTAGCAAACGTTAACATTTGAACTGAAAAGCAACTTGCCTCCTTAGCATTGCAAGCAGGTACAACAAATGTCAATGTGTTATGTGCACAGTTCTCCATCACTAAGTGCTTTGTTAACAAGAGAACCATTGTTGCAGCTGAGTTTCATTTATTGTTGATTTAAAATATTTATATCTTCCACCAAGGGTCATTTTGTAGAAAAAGAGCTGCAGGAGCTCATTAGCATAACTTATTAGCATATGCCACACCCCTGACATCACCGGAAGTGTGCACCAGCCCCCTGACAGGCAGAAGCACCTGGGATCCATTCTTTCCCCCCTCTCCCTTCCCTTCGCCTCCAAGTCGGGCAAAGGAAAAGAGGAGGGGGAGGATCTCAGGCGCTTCTGTCTGACAGAGGTGCTGGCGTGCCCACAGCCAGCCTGGGTGAATTATAGAATCATAGACTCATAGAGTGGGAAGGGACCTCCAGGGTCATCTAGTCCAACCCCCTGCACAATGCAGGAAATTCACACACACACACCCCCCAGTGACCCCTGTTCCATGCCCAGAATATGATTTTTAAA
>NW_015177013.1:489472-510785 GCF_001447785.1 Gekko japonicus
CCCCCCGCGGTAGTTGCAGCTGCCGCCGAAAGCGGCGGCCGCCATGACTTTTTAAAGAGCTTTTAAGGAGAGCTGGGGGAGCCAGAATGACCTCTCCCATGTGACCTCTCGCGAGAGGTGGAATTTGCCCCTACGAGTCCAAGGCCACCACCCCGGGGCTCAGGGAGGAGGGAGAATGCTTCGCCCCACCTCCCCCACCGGCGTCGCAGCTGCCGCTGTTCTGCCATAACTTTTTAAAGAGCCCCAAAGGAGAGCTGGGGGAGCCAGAATGACCTCTCATGCGAAAGGTGGAATTTGCCCCTACGAGTCCAAGGCCACCTCCCCGTTGCCCAACTGATGGCTGGTGGGAGCAGGGGGCGGGGCTTATGTGCCCGCCCCCTGGGCTCCTGACTGGCGGAGCGCTCCAGCAGGAAGCGAGGCCTGTCCTCCACTCACACAAAATTATTTCCCGCATTCTGCTGTATGGTTAGCTATAAGGTAAGAAAATGCCACAGTCCACATGTAACAAACCAACCAGAATTATAGGGCAACAAAAATTGAGGGCTAAATTTTACAAAGAGCATGTGCTTCTCTAAACCTTTTTCTGAACTGTACCACTTCAGACTGCAGGAGGGGGAAATGACATGATTGGATTGTTTCTCCATGTGTCTCACTGGAAAACATTATTTGGTCCAATCTGAAGTATCACTGCAATGATACCATCCCTGAGGACTTCCCAGGATTTCAAGCTCAGCAGTATGGAATTAGAAATATTTAAATAAAGACTGAGTATGGACATTGCTGTGACAAACAATTCTTATACGGGTTTTTTGATGCAAGTCCACACGACCACTTGTTATGATTGATGTAAAACTGTCAGACCTTTTTATATAAATGTGAAAATAAAAAGATAAAACTGTTTTAGTTAAAAAAAGAAGCATTCACACATTAAAAACAAAATGCCAAGGAGATTTATATTTTAGTCCATTTTTTTCCACTGACAGTACCTCTGTATGCAGATACTTTTAATGTTATATGGAGGAGAATTCATAACAGGAAAACGTGTAAATATCCATTGTGCACCTAGGAGCTTTGGTTAGGGTGTGTTACCATAGCAGTCCCATCACTGTATTTTGTGTTTGCTGCAGGAAATATCAGTGTATCCACCAATTGCATCCATGCCATAAGAAATGGAACTACCCCAAGATTCTTTGACAGAAGAGTGTTTGACATTCCTCTGTTGCTGTGCAAGTACATTTCTAAGATTGCTAATTTTATTTATTTTACTGCGGGATTTCTGTCTTGCTTTTCTCCCCAATGGAAACGCAAAGTGGTTTTGTTGTTGTTCAGTCACACAGTTGAGTCCGGCTCTTCGCAACTCCATGGACCACATCACGCCAGGCCCTCCTGTCTTTAGCCATCCTCCAGAGTTTGCTCAAGATATATGTAGTGTATTCAAAGCTGCCTTGAATGCATAACATGTGTGAAACATCTAATTGGAATGTGATGTTAAGCTTCATCCTGGGCTAGGATCCAAAGTCATCCAATAGTATTGCTAGCCCAGGAAGTAACAAGCCAATCCCTTCAAGCAAGCTCCCTGAGCGGGAACTAATGTGATTGGACATTATCTCGGCAACCTCATAGGTTGATATGTGTACAGTGGGTGAGGCTATATTAGCCGGGAATGTTTAAAAGCAGGACAGCTGCAATGTAAAAGCTGTTCTGGCTATCTGATGTTGATCCCTGTTGAAGTTGTGTTCGAGTTGAAGAATAAAGTTGTGTTCTTGCTGAATCGCTCTCTGACTGCTTTGTTAAGCGAGCGACTTAACAATATAATTTAGAGAAACAGTAAAAAAACAAAACACAATACCCCCTCCAGCGTGATCCTAGATCCACTGAGCCAGCTCACTCAGAGCCACAGCCTACAAGCAAAGGGCAAGAGCTCTTTGGCGCTTGTCCTTCAAATTACGCTGATGACTAATGCCAGAGGAATACGTCTGCAGTGAAAGACGGCCTCTGCATTTGAAATGGGTGCTGTCCAAATGGAAACAAAGCTTAGGATCCAGGTCCTTTATATGACTGGAATGGGTATCAATAATCTGTTGATCCATTTTATCATTGCAAGAACACAACAAGAGCCCTGTTGGATCGGACCAATGACTCCTCTTGCTCAGTGTCCTGTTTCACACCATAGGCCCCCAGGTGCCTGGAAGGCCAACAATGAGCATGCAGGCCAAAGGCCCCCTTCATCACTTCCCTCCCCCAGAAGTGATATTCAGGAGGACACTGCTTCTGAGCATGGAAGTCTCTTCCTAGCTATTAGCCACGGACTGGCTCATCTTCCATGAATGTGTCTAATCCCTTTAGAAGCCTTCTAAGCCAGTCGCTAGCACTACAGTCCAGAAGACTGAATTGCACACGTTAATGATACTATTTGTGAAGAAGTACGGTATTTCCTTTTGCCTGCCCTGAATCCAGTGCTCAAGTTCTAATACTGGGGAAGAGGTCCACTGAAGAACCTGAAATACATGGCTCATTTTAATGAAGACTATTTTGGCCAGTTTATACACAGTCTGTTAATTATTTGTTGACCAATGGTTTGCTTGGATGAATGGGCCATCATGGATCTAGCACCAAGCGAGACTTAGTATCATCTCAAGCACAATACTGTTCAGTGGAGGCATGTTACACAGTCATATGACGCTGCCTTACACAGTCAAGAACATAGGTCTATCTAGGCTAGTGCAGTCAACTCCAACAGGTAGGAACCCTTTCCTAGATATCTTTTCCAGCGGGGGATTGTAATATTACAGCTAAAGTCATGACATTTTAAGGCAAGTCCATAAATTTTGACACTAAATTGTAAGGGAATGTTTCCAGATTGTCAAAGTTATCTCTACAAGGATTTATCCCGGAACTTTCAGCATGTGAATTGTGTACTCCGTGACTGAGCTATGAACCCCCTTGCCTTGAATCACCTGCATGACAACGAAGGCTATGTGTGACCTATTGTACATACAGATGCAAATCAGCCCTGAGTCATTTACCAACAGGTAGGAACCCTTTCCTAGATATCTTTTCCAGCGGGGGATTGTAATATTACAGCTAAAGTCATGACATTTTAAGGCAAGTCCATAAATGACCAGTTTCTTGACACTAAATTGTAAGGGAATGCTTCCAGATTGTAAAAGTTATCTCTACAAGGATTGATCCCAGAACTTTCAGCATGTGAATTGTGTACTCCGTCACTGAGCTATGAACCCCCCCTTGCCTTGAATCACCTGCATGACAACGAAGGCTATGTGTGACCTATTGTACATACAGATGCAAATCAGCCCTGAGTCATTTACTGTATTCCTATGATAGGCATGTATTTTTGTAAGGTTAATCAGGAGGGTGTGCCCTCCTGAACTGTTTACAGGAGTTCATTTCCCTTAAGGAAGAGCATATGTTGTGAAGCCTTAATGAGAATCATCCTGTGTTTTCTTCTGTTCTCTTTCTCTAGGAAAGAAGCATGATAAGAGCACCCTGGGAAGGCCCGGAGCAGGCCTTACTTTGGTAAAAGCTCACTTCTGGCAAAGTGTGCCTTGACTCACAAAAAGTATATAACCTAGGGAATTTTGTTGGTCTTTCAGGTGCAAGTGGATTCAAATTTTGTTCTAGTGCTACAGACTAACACAGCAACCCACCTGAAATTCCCTTATAAACAAAGAGTTCTGTAATAGTGCTCTCAATTTCTTTTCTGGGAGAACAAAATTCTCCATTTGCTGGACTCTTCCGGTACAACATTAACTGTTCCTCTAGTTCAGGGGTGGCCAAACTTGCTTAACGCAACAGCCACATAAAATAAATGTCAGGTGTTTGAGAGCTGCAAGACATGAACAGATATTACACGTTTTTATTGGAAAATAGGTAAATTTGCTTTTTATTAACATTAAATTAGGGTGTGTGAAAGAGCTGCAGTTTGGCCACCCCTGCGAGTCTAGTTAGTTCCATCGTTCGTCACCCCCTATTGTGATCAAGAAACAGAAGGGGAACAGACCTTGGTTTTCATTGGCTGTTGGAGGACGTAGAATAAAGCAAATGGGCCTCATATCAGCAGGATGACTGGTGGAGGGCTGAAGTGAGCCCCACTGGGGTGAGGACCATCAGAAGGTGGGTCCAGTCAATCTTGCAGTGGTTTCCATCAGTGTTCCCCATTACATACTTACATAGAAAGAAATTATTCTAATTCCCTCCTCTAGGGAAGCACTGCTTTGAGGGGACTGAAAGGGGGCAAATTTGGCTCCTGCCTCCAACACTCTGAGCCCCAGCATTCATTCACCAGGAGACTGTTCAGAGGAGAGTGCATAATCAAGAGAGATGCACAGAGCTCCTCGAGGGATCTACGCAACAGTAATCTCAATTTGATTCCCCCTTAACTGAATATAATGAGAAACATTTCTCTAGCTTACTGAAAGATTATTCCTAATCTTCTTCCAAATCATAGAAAGAAAGAGAGAGAGGCCACCAAGAAAGGCCAGGAAGCGTTTCAGGCACAATCAGTCCTGGTTCTTCTAGAGTTAAAAGTCTTTAAAATTAGGTCTTGTCGAAAGCTGGCTCTGTTGCCTAGCAACTGCTGCACAGGATGCTGCTGTCATTCACTGGATACTTCCCCGGAGAGTCAACCTTCTGCTCACTGAAAACAGGTTATGATTGGGTGGGGATGACATCATTCTATTTGACAAGAGCTCCAAATTGTTTCAAACGCAGCATTTAATGCAGCTGCTTGGGAAATATTTGAAAGGGGGACTTGCCCTTGTTTCTGTGTCCCAGTGGCCTAGGTGCAACCAGAGGTCTTTTGTGCATGTGTGTGCATACACACCTATATTGATTTCCCAGGTCCCATCCATTGACTGCAGACAGAGATTCTTTTCCATCCTATCCAAGCATTGTTTCCCCTCCCTTTTGTATTGTACTTTACACTCAGCCTGATTAGTAGTTCTGGGGAACTCTAAAGCTCGCTCAAACTCCAGTTGATCCTAGCAAAAATATACTGCACCGCTGGTTTGAGATTTTTTTCCCCCCTAACAGGCCATTATGTCTGCCTCCAATTGTAGTCAAACCCAGGGGAGGTTCTTATAAAAGGATGAGGAAGAAGAAAATACACCATGCATATTGTTTCCTTCAAGAAAAGTGAAGATGACCCAACAGGGCAAGGTCTTTGCTACATTCCAAATATATTCTCAAGAAGATTGCTCATGGCACTTGCAGATGGGACAGGTGAAGGGCGTAATCCTGTGCATACTAACTTGGAAGAAAGCACCACTAACCTCAGTAGGTCATATTTCTGGGGGTGGGGGGAACATATATTGGGGCATGGCTTTGAATGTGCCAGACATACCTATTCAGGTCCGCAAGCCATCTTGGAACTATACTGGGCTCACTATTCAAAAAGTATCAGTAGAGGTAACTGGGAGGGGCAATGCAGTACGCGCAATTCATCATTTTGGAACAGCTCTGCAAAATTTTGTACATTTTCTTTTTGCAAGCACTGTTTCCTTAAGTCTCTGGAAGTGGGCTGGTCTGTGCATGCCAATTAAGGTAGTGACAGATCTCTGTGAAAGTAGAATCGCTGCTATTCAGGGAACCTGACATGTCTCTAAATGACAACACCACTAAGCCAGTTCATTTAACAGAGCACACTGAAAACATGGGTTGAGTTCATGTTGAAAGCCTGAATTGTGGGGATTGCATTTTGTTGGCTGGCCACATCATACAACCAGATGAACACACGTCAGACTTTGCACAAATCCACTCAACTGACTCAGCACGCTGAATTAGTTGTTGGAACTGGTCTTTGGGGGTCATCCAATACTCAGGAGTAGACATGCAGCTACCTAGTGCTGCATACACCCCACATGTGTAATCTCATGCCCCAAAAGTGCCAGACTACAGGGCACACACCAGGCAATGCAGCTCATTCTAATTACAGGCTAATTACTTTCCAAGTTGCATTTTAGAGGGCCAGAGCTCAGTGTCTGAGCAACTGCTTTGTACGCAGAAGGTGTCAGGGTTCAGACCAGTGTTCCCTCTAAGCTGAGTTAGTGTGAGGTAGCTCACAATTTTTTAGCCTCCAGCGCACACATTTTTATCTTTGCTCAGGAAGAATGGCTCCAGAGCAAGCTAATTTATGCAGTAGCGAAATCACTTGCTCACAACCTTAATGCCAGTAGCTCACAAAGTAGAATTTTTGCTCTCAAGACTCCACAGCTTAGAGGGAGCATTGGTTCAGACACCAGCTTAAAAGGATTTCAGGTAGCAGGGTCAGTGAAGTCCTTTACCTGAGCCCTCAGTAATTCACTGACCATCATGGTAAGTGAAACTGGCCTGAACGACGAATGGTCAGGTGCTGTGCAAGACAGCCTCAAGACTGCATTTTCAGTCTACAGCTGCTGGAGCAGGAAGCCCGCGAGGATGCCTGCTGGATATTTTCCAAATAGCTAAAACCAGTTCAACCTGGTAGATGGGCCGCCTTCTCAGGGCGTGGATGAACCATTTGTGCCTGCATTTAGCCAAGGATCCCTGGGAGAAATCTAGTTCCTTTAGTCCCATCATTCCTCTCCTCCAGTGTTCCCTCTAAGCTGAGTTAGTGTGAGCTAGCTCACAGTTTTTTAGCCTCCAGCTCACACATTTTTGTCTTGGCTCAGGAAGGATGGCTCCAGAGCAAGCTAATTTATGCAGTAGCCAAATCGCTCGCTCACAGCTTTAATGCCAGTAGCTCACCAAGTAGAATATTTGCTCACAAGACTCCACAGCTTAGAGGGAACATTCCTCCTCCATCTGACATCCCCTTGGTACTCTTCCCCTCCCTGCCCTTGAAACTGCTCAGAAGGAGAATTCTCTCCTTGGCATGCATCTACCTTCCTGGCCAGGAAGGAGCAAAGGGAGACAAAAGGGGAGGGAGGCAGAAGGGCACGCCAGAGAAAAGGCTTCCTTCCGCATGCTTCTTTGCCAGACAAATGTGTAAAGGACAGGGAAAGTACTTCTTTCTTTTCTCCCCCTTTCCCAAGCACATTCTAGGAAGAGCAGAGAAAGAACGAGCAATAGTACTAGTCTAGCCCACAGGTCATTCCCACATGCCACAAGAAGCCCACCAGCCAAGTGCTAAAAAGTCATGCGCGTCTGCCAGAATGTATCTTCCCAAAGTCTGCAGACTATAAAACTGCAGGGGGGGGGGGAAAGGACATCAGTCAAAAGTGTTACAAAACAAAGTTTATTTTGAAATACTTTTATCATAATGAATTGCATCTCTTTGGTAAAAATAAACTCCATAAACATTTTAATTAATAGAGGTTAGCATACAAAAACTAAAATATCTGTAAAGTTGTTTTTAAACCAGGCAAAAAACGACTCAACTGGGAGGGGGGGGGGATAAAGTGTTAGAATGGTGCTTAATCTACTGGCAGAATCTTTTCTAAAGAAATCCAAGGGCTCTCTTATGCTATGTCAGGTTTAAAAAAAACCCAAAAAGCAAGGTAACAGTAATATTTCAAAAGAACTCTAGTTTGATCAGAAAGCATTCTTACAAATTTCCACTTCTTAAATAAATAATAGTCACAATGAATTGGCAATTATAAACGGTTTCATATCACTATAAGATGGCAACATAATACTTTTAAATTATGCACTTTTTAAATCTGGAAAAAAATGTACACTTATAAAACAGACCTTTTATTGGCACTGGCAGTTAGCTCTGGAGAATGTGCTTTTCCAAATAAATGACAGGTACAACATTTTAAAAAATACTCTACTCTTCTTTTGCAATAAATATTTTGACTACCCCGTTATTAGCATCATGGGGTGTGCTTTGCTTTAACCAAAGCCGTTGCTTTCGCCAAACAAAGAAGCCACAAGCTGTACAAGTTCCAAGTTGGGCTTTCTAAAAAGGATTGCCTGCAATTCTCAAAGAAGATATAATTTAGCACTGGATTATGAAAGAGAAAGATTAGGACAGTCCTGGTGTCTGTATTCATCTCAAGGAGGGGCGAGCCTCTCTTGGAAACCTCTCCATGTTTATTTCAGGACAGAGGAGGATCCATTTAATCCTTTACCTGCTGTTAAAATGAGGATTTGGAGTGAGCTGATTTACCAAAAACCACACACACCCCAGCCCCAACTTAAAACAAAATAAAACACACCTGAAATCATACTAAGGGCAGAACACTAGGTTTGGATCCTATGCAGCGCAAGCAGAGAGGCATTATATATACAGCTATTTTTCTACCTCTTCCTGTGGGTCAGTGAGTGGAAAGGAAGGTTAGGAGGACCCAAGCCATAGCCTACACTTCACACTAGTCTGCTTTCATCGATTGCATCCTGAATCAATTTCTGCCCTGCATCATGTAGGCTCACCTCACTCATAGTATCCCCACCAGTGGCTAATAACGTGGAGCTGGGTCGGTGAAACATGATGTAAGGGCCTGACCCAAAGACTCTTTTTGTTATGAAGAGCAGTTGATGTGGGGAGGTCATTGATGGCCGCAGTATTGTCCCCCCTAAAGCTGTACTCCGTGAAAGAGTGGTAACAGTTAATTACTACTCCAATGCCCTCACTTCACCAGTAGTGATTACTTCTCCAAAGAAATTTAGCCAATGATGACTATCAATCCCCCTAAATCTACCTGCAGGAAGTACTTTTGTTAATCCTCTTTACCTGGATACACACATGACCTAAAATAGTCTCTTCATCTTCTGTACCTCCTTGCATAAAACAAAAAAACAAATGGTAAACCGGAGGGCTAACTTCTGTGTTCAGTAAGTGGTGCATGGCACACTCATTTAGAGACAACACTGTTTTAAATACAGGTAGGGGACTGCATGATTGCATGCTTCCCCCCTCTAAAGAACTGCCTGCCGACAGACAGGTAGAAAGCAGGGGAAAGGATCACCTGCACCCCACCATCTTCATGTTAAAAAGCATCGAACCACGCAGTTTGCCCACCCAAATTCTAAAGCAGCAAAGCCCCAGGAAGATCTACTTTTTCTGAAGATACTGATTATCTCCTCTTCAAGAACTCAAATGAAGAGTGATGAAATACAGACAAAAATATGGTAGTTAATCCAGGTTTAATTTAGGGATATAACTACTCCTGAGAGAGGAACTGTTGAACGTACTTTATGTCAACAGCATCATTAATAGGAAAAAAAGTTCAAGACACAAATACTTGGAAAAATGAGCACCTTTGAACAAATAAGGAAGGCATTAATATTCTGTAATAAAATCTGTTCAGAAAATAATTGCCCTTGTTTTAGTGCTTGGGCTAGCAAAGACAGAACTGGTAAAAATGCATAATCCCCCTCACCACAATATTACAGCTCTAGACACATTGACTGTCCAACCTATCTTTACTCCAGTCTTTCCTGGGGAGATCAACAGGCATGTCGGGCCTCACACCACCACCTTTATCTGGATATGTCTTGTCTGCGCATGACTTAACCAGATGCAAAACCAAGCTTATACTGGGGTATAAGGAGTGTGTTGGAGAAAAACATTCAAGATTTTACTGTATGCTTTGACAGAGCTCTGTGTGGATTTTGGCAATAGGAAGACACACACAGCTCTGTGGGAATACAGGCAGTGAAGTTACAATGCGGACTACAGCAGCCAACACGGAACAGTAAACCTCCAATTCTGAGAAACTAAAGCGCAAAGGCCCATTTACGCAATACTTTTCCTCCATAACAATACAATTCTTTTGCAAAGTCATTGTGGGAATGACATGGACAGGAGAACTGCATTCTGACCATCCCAGGAATGTTGATGTAAGCAATGCTTTTTGCTAATTTACCCCAAAGGATTTGCAAGGGAATCAGCTCCCTTGCAAAGGTATGAAGGGCTTTGTTTTCTATAATCTGACAGATATACATATTACCCAGCATGAGATAAAACTGTGGACTGAGCCACTTCAAAATGCTGGCAAGGTTCTGTGTGGCTGTATTTTTTAATGGTCCCTGGATGCAGAAAACCAGCAAATCAGGGAAAGGGCTACAGTAATCCTCTCTCCCTGATGTGCTAATTTTCTATATGCAGAGGATGTTCCCCCCCACCACCCACAGGAGGGAATGCTAAAACATTACTTCCTGCTTTCAGGCTTAAGCAGAATAGTGCAGAATTTTACCATCCTATTCTGCATAACCTGTGGACTGGCTCTCAAGTGCTGTGGGAGCCAGCCTTCTTGATCTGCCACCATTTCAGCCCTTCAGATTGGATTCTAAACTGATTGGATTCTATTTTTTCAGCGTATCTTCCCACCTAATGCTTTTATTGCTCTGCCATTACATGTAGAATACTACAGAAATCATCATCAAGGAAACTGCTATTGATGCCAATAAGTACTATACATTTTCTAGCACAGAAGTGATACTAAACACTGCATTCATAAAGGAAGGAGAGAGAGAGAAAAAGAGAGAGAGAATTGTGCACATGCCCAATTTCTGTTGGGAAAGAGACACCACACCAGGCAGAACTTTTATCAAGTCAGACGCAAGACAACAAGACTGAACACTCAAGTTCTGGGGAAGCAGCCTCATTTTCAAGTCTGGCCCACTCTGGCAAGATCTAAATTTAGTTCTTGTCAACCATCAATGATATACAAGACCTAAAGAAATATATTTTTAGAAATACAGCAGTCCTGTTATTTGCATTGCTTAAAAAACATTTCACAACCACAAGTTATTAAAACATGTACTTTGGACAAATGCTAGTCAGAGGGACATCTCTGGTCGGCAACAACACACTAGAATTAAAAGTTGCATTTTGCACAAAACATACAGGTTTGTGTCCAATGGTGAATTCACATTAATTTTGAGCTTTAGGAGCCAGAGACCACTTCATGTACCATTTGTCATTTAAGGGAGGGGCTCACAAAGCACATTCGTGGTGAAAATTCTGACATGGGCAGTTTGTGTTATTATCTCCATTTGTAAGTTCAGACACAGGGGGAGAGCCTTAAATGGCCTGCGTGCAGCACTTCTACAGGAATTCCCTCTCCCGTATGAACTACCCAGACGGCAGGTAAAATCTAAGGCCACTGGACCAAGTCTTTTTTTACAGATGGTACCACAACAGCAGGATGTCCTTCCCTGCATCATTTTTGTTCAGCAAGTAAAACGTCTGCATTTAAAGCCAGCATTTTAATGCACAAGGCTTTCCTGTTCTGGCTTTTGCTTGACTTTTCCACTATGTTGCTGTTGTATTTTACTGCTTTGTTGGCTGATACTCTGTACCACTTGGTAACTATTTTTAAAAATGTCTTGGCTGTTTTCCAATTAATTATACCAATTAATCTCTATGGCCAAAACACATATGTGCGCACGCACACACCTGCCTATGTCTAACTCACAAGTAGATACAGGTGTAAATCCTTACCCATGCTGACATGTGGCTGATCTTCTGGGAACAATATCAAAACAAGGGAAGTTAGTAGCACTTTCGGCAGGCAGATTATTGTTTTGGCCAATCAGTCAAAGTATTTGGATTGAAAAGGAGAAGCAGGAGACATACAGAATGTGCACCAAACATATTTAAGCTTTACATTGGAGAAAGTCGTGTACAAGCAGGTGAGCGTGCAAACATTCATGCATTCAATATTTTTTTTTGTCTAGAACTAGTAATGTGATTACACAGTGGAATCATTTACAGTTTGCTAGCATTTTAGCAAAGATTTGATCTGAAACACTCAAAACGCTACATGGAGCCTTGGAACCTTAAGGCCAATCCATCCGGAGAATATCTGCAGATACTGTCAGATAGGTGGTAGTTACAATCAAACACACTACCTACAGGTTTGGCTGTTTGTACTGCCAACGCACACTGTTCCAGAGCTAGTAACAGGAAAGCCCCAGCTGTGCTTGCTGGATCATGGCCAACAGACTGGGTGTCTAAAGAACTGGG
Source organism: Gekko japonicus (assembly GCF_001447785.1). Lineage (NCBI taxonomy): Eukaryota > Metazoa > Chordata > Lepidosauria > Squamata > Gekkonidae > Gekko > Gekko japonicus. Next base: position 501,387 of record NW_015177013.1, read on the forward strand.
GTATAAGGAAGCAGTATTCAAGAAGAGGCAGTGATATTTTTAAAAATAATAATAAAACCCTGACCATCTAATACTTGTCCATCAGTAATAAGTCAGAGAATCTCTGGGTTACTGGTCAGATTTTAGCTACATTCTGCTTTGCAAAAACTGGTTTGGCTCTCTGTGATTTGGAGCAGGCCCCCCCACCCCACCCATGGAGGTAAACTTGCTTTCATGGCAGCCTACAACCTCACAGGAAAATAACATGAAGATTCAATGGCACTTCAAGCTGCCCCTCCAAGCCAGGCATATGAGAACTACACTTGGTGCTTAGATCATTATGAAACATTCACTCTCAGAATTACAGAGCACAGGTGGCCCCCTGCACCCAACCATCCACAAACATTTCCTGTGAAAGAACCCCACAAAAGTAAAAGGAGTCGCTCAAGGGCACAGCCATGCCTTCTTATCTACCTTACCTCAACAGGGCTTCAACAGGAAAAGCTGCTGGTGGCTCCTGCCAGTGTGTACTAGAACCCACTAGAAGGGCAACACTGCAGTCCCCTTTCAGATGCCATTTCCTACACTACCCTTAAGGAACATCAACAGATGGCTTACTTCAGAAACTGAATGTGCTTGTGCAGTTCATCTGACCCTGAACACATACACAAAACTTCCATACAAGAAACTTGAGATAAAGAGCTTATTTGGACTACACAGACTGACTAGCCCCACGGGCAAAGATCGTTCCTCTCTTCCCAGAGGCTTGCTGAGCTTCCAGCTGCACTACTGGATCTGGCAACACAGAAGATGCTCGTGCCACACTTTGCAGCGCACTGAGGTGGCAACACCGCAACTAATTTTTTTTTAAGATTGCAAGCTCAAGTTGCAACTTGGTATGCAAGCCCACCTGCTATCGAAAATGGCCGCAAATGTGTAAACAGAAGATCTCTTCACCACTTCTTACAATAAGCCCTGCTCAGGTCTTCCCTCACAGAGGGGTGTTGTTTCTTCCCACATCCTCCTAGTACATTTCTGTGCTCTGTAAGACACCACTGTGTGCAGTCATGTTTCAAACCCTACAGAGATCTTGGACCATCTGGAAAATTGACAAGAGATGTATTGTTGCTGAGATAATGACTACGGAGAACAGTGCTATCCTGGCTATGTCTGAGTCCCGTAGCACCTTAAAGGCAAGATGCAAGGTGACATTGGTTTTTAACAACTGCACTCTTCAAGTGACACAGCTACCCATGTGACTATGTTATCAATGGCAAAATCCCTACTGATTTTAAAAGGGGTCGGGATTTCACCCCCAGTCTCATTCTCATGCAAGAAAGATGGAGGGTAACTGAACTGAACAGCATCCATGATCTTAGCCCCCCCCCCCCTTCAGTGTCTTAACAGGTGTATTTTATACACCAGCTACTCAAGGGAAGTTAGGTTTGTGCAGTGCAAAACGGAAGCATGCAGCAAGTTAAAAAGAAACAGTCAAGCCTTTCAAGCAGCACAAGAACCCATTTGGCACGATCTCTTTTAAAATCCTAGTTCTCGCTATGTCTGGGCCAAACCACTTCAAACTGCTCCCCCATGAACTAAACATTACTAACATAGAAACCTAGCATGCCAAATTGAAGGGTAGGCTATAACCCTTCCTCTTTGGTAACTGGTTTCCTATGTGGAAGGAAATTTTTTGTCCAGAACAGCACTCAACCACCTGACGGCCTGCCTGCAGTATGAAGTGGTATGGTCTTGACATAGGTTTGCCACCATAGCGAGAAGCAGGCCAAAGTCAGCTGGCTACTTTAACCTAGAAGAACGTCACTCCCATTCGATCCCTCTACCATGCAAGCCAAAGTGGTCTCTGAAATAATAATTTACAATTCAGCCATCAATGTATTTCACTTAACGTAGGTATCAAGACAGTAAGAAGAGCCTTAGGTTTGAATTTCTAAATCTAAAAAAAATTAAAAAGTGAGAAAAGGAACCAGCTTATTTTTTTGGTACACCTAGGAGGGAAGTTCTATGCAAAAGAAGTTGGGAGACTTAACTACTCATGATGAAACTCTATTTCAAAAATATTAAAGTTCACATGCAAAAGAAGTTGGGAGACTTAACTACTCAGTTAAAGTTCACACGGACCATTTTTTTCTCCTACATGATAATTTCACATATCAAGTAGCGTAACTTGGGAAGTGATCCATGGTGGCAGTTTTGTACTATTCAGATGACCATGGACCACTGACTCTTCGCACATGAGGCAACTGCGTAACCATGAAAGCAAGGCTAGAAGGTGGCAAGCCCATCATGCTCCCAACAGAACACAGGACAGAACACATGAAGTGGCTGCTATGTTACTAACTTCTATAGCCCAACACAGACACTGCTCTGATGACACACAGCCCACAGACAGCAAGAGAGAATGACAGAGATTGTGCCTGCTTATCCAAATCACCTGCTCCACCTTCAAAATCTGTTTGGCAACAATGTGCTGGAAGGAGCAGGAGTCCAGGGCAGGATTCTGCAAGAACCTTTCCACTAGTGGAAGCACTTTCCTCAAGCGCAAGGAGCCTGCCAGTGCCAGAGGCCTGAACCAGGGGAACGCTCCCTTCCATCAGAGGAAAGTGCCTCCACTGGTACAAAGCAGCTGCAGAGTCAGTCCCCATGTGTGCAGGAGGCAACATGTACAGGTCCAATGGACCTGACCACGACTTCCTGATTTTGATGCTTATGAGGCCTGCAACCTAGTATGTGGAAATCAGGTAGGCCTGGAGGTTGGATAGGGGCACAGTTTTGCATTCTCCACCTTGTGCATAGGTAAGACAGTTAAGACACCCATCTGTATCCTTCAAGCCTCACTTGTCCCAAAGACATGTACAAGACCTTCTACATAAGGCAAGATGCAAGTTTTCACCTTCAGCATGAGATGATGCAGCCAGCGTCACTCACGAGAATCCAGCTGCTCTGGTGGAAATCTGAAATACTCAACTCTGCTAAAAATTATTATGGGAGGGGGGGAGTTTCCCCCCCTCACCACCTGTCCTACACAATTAAATAAGTTTTTCAATATCTAAGACCCACCACTGCCACCTTGCAATTAAAAAAAATTAAATTAAAAAAATCAACAAAATTATAATTTGCAAAAATTTAAAACAAACAAAAAAGTCCTTTTATGGCTTTGATCTCCCTTGTGGAGGGTAAAAAGTAGAGGAGTATTGCCACGCTAAAAAATAAAATATGTGTTTTATATCTATCACTATACATATTTTTTCACATTGTGTCATTATTCTTTTTTCCTTCGTTTCTGACTATGGGTCTTTGCAGTACTTATTAGGGAGCCCAGGCATGTGCTGATCCCAGCTAAGTGAAGAAGAGACCCGGCAGCCTCTTTCAGTTCCTCATCTATTTCTTGGCAAAGCTCTTCCAAGGCTGTCTTGTGAGGCTGGTTCTTATCAGAAGGACCGACACGTGGCTGGGAGGTGTAGCCACTGTCCGCCAGTGGGTCATCATCATCTTCCTCATCATCGCCGTCTGTGTCCTCCTCGCTGTGGAACCCTTCACTACCATCGCTCCCAGCCCTGCTAGCCTCTGAGACGAATTCATACACCTCATCGATGGAAGATAGGGAAGACACGCTCGACAACGATGCACAACGCTGAGAAGCCACACTGCTGGCACTGTAATTATGATCCTCCTTCGGGTCAATGTTGGGGACTGTGGAACTGGACTCCTGCTGGCTTGCCATACTGTGGTTATGGAACGCACTGCCATAGTTCCTTTTCTTGGAGAGCTTGAGGGGCTGAGGCGTCTCACCTATGGGAAAGTAAGTATTGATTAGAATTGGAATGATTACAGGCAAGGGATTGGATCTAGCAGTATTTTGTTTTTAAAAAGGGAATGATCAGGCCTGTAGCCAGGATTTTGTGGCTTGTGGGGCAATTTTTTTCTGGTGGGGCTGAAGTTCTCAGTGCAGAAAGAAAAGCCAGAAGTCTGAGGATTATGACTCAGCTACTGTGGAATCAAGTCTTTTAAAATCAGGGCACAGAGGCTTCTACAAATCTTAGCCCCAGAGTGTGGCAATAGCAGGCTGTGAAAGGGGAATGGGAATAAAGTTTCTGATAGATGATAGGTTTGGCACTGGAAATACTTATCTGGGTTTGGCCAGTAAATTCACTCCAATTTGTATAAAAGCACATAAAACTTTATTTACAAAAATAAACACATAGATAGGGGAAAGAATGTATACAGTTCAGCAAGGAATGCAAACCAAAACAAAAAACCTAGCTGGCTATTCTATTCACTACTTTTCCTACCAGGCACGAAGCTCTGGCTTCTCAACTGGCATTCCTGATGAGCAGAGTCTCTGGAAGCACAGCAGCAGGGTGGAAGTTGAAGAGAGCTTCGAGGCAGTCTCTTCTCTCTCTGAGTCTTCTCAGGCTGTCTATTCTACATAGGTATTCTTAACCATTTAGCAAATAGAAAGCTGTTACCAGGATAGATCTCTAAACTGCAAGCTGTCAACCACTTTAGATGACAGTTCTCAGCTGCTGCAAGTTAATCACTTCTGTCAGCCTAAGCAACAATTCTGATAACAAGCCGGCAGTTGGGGGTGATGACTTCTATAGTCAAGAAAACTAACACTTAGGCAGAAAAACTCTCTTAAAGAAGACCAGTTTCTTAACACAGAATTAGAAGGGATCCTAGAGGTCACCTACTCCAACCCCCTTGCTCAGTGCAGGAATTAGTCAACTATAGCATCGCACTCTGCTTAAAGGAATGCACATCTTTTTAAAATGCCTTAACAGTGCCTTGAAGAAAGGGGGCAGAGCCTCCAAAAGCCCCACTGTTGCTAAGGGCCTGGGAATAGTGATTTTTGTTGATCCCCTCTTCTATTGTAAACCTCCAATTCACACCTTATGCTGTTCTGGGGCGGGGGGGGGGTTGTCTCTGCCATCCACAAAGAACAGCATTTTAGTGAGCTTAGTGGGCTGCTGATAGAGGGGCAAGGCAGGAAAGTTCCACTGCTGGACGTACCTTCCATTTGCAGAAAAATATAACTGGATGCCACCCAACAAGGGGGTTCGCTCTCCTCAAGCATCAGAAATGTGTGCAACTGAAATCCTGATCCTCAGATGAAGAACAGCCTAAGTACATAACTGAAACTGCTCACATATATTCCTTTTTACACATCTCCCATCCCTTCTCCATTGTAATTTAGACTGGAAGTCTTTTTTTATGTCACTCTGTAAAGCTCCATGAACTTTGATGGTGCAAAGTAAACACTGAATTCTGGTCAAACGTCTGTGTTCAGTACACTACATGTATTCTGGAGCTTTTCCAAATTTTCTCCTTGTGGCAGCACTTTGCATCCTCTGTATAGCCTCTCCTGAAAGTCTGCTAAAACTGAGAGACCAAGAGATACCTAGGAAGGGACACTAGTCCCCTCTACCCAACAAGTCTCAAGAGCTTATCATGCTTTTGCCGTTGGGACAGGGCAACAAAAGTGAAGTTGGTGCATGCAGCTTCAAGGTATTAATAGTTCTACCCATGCTGGATGGAACTGGCAGATTTACGTTATTTGTGTCATTTGTAAGCTTCGTTCACTTTCAACAGGCTTGAGGAATTAAGCATTTTCAAAGTTACAGAGCCTGTCGTTCGATTTGCGAAATGAATGACGGTCCCTGGCTACAGTGAACTCAAGTTAAGGTGCCATTTGTATTCTTCCTTAGCACACCGTAATTTACACAGAAGTGTCAGTTGCAAAGGACTCTGTAAGGTGGTTTACCTTGCTTATTATTCTCATGTCACGCAGCTATAATATCGAAGACTATTCACTGAGTGGACTACACCAGACGCAACGTACAGCTTCATATCTGTACTGAATGCATCATGTTGAATGATGAATACCCAAACTAGCACACATATTTTAAACCCAAGCAGTTCAGCAATATTATGATATACCTAGCTGTATTATAAAGTATGGTGTTTTACTGCAACTGATACACTCCTACAGACCAAAAGCCAAATTACTGCTCAGTTATTTACATGCACCCAAGGGGGACCCTTTGCCAAGGGTATATTCTACCAGGGAAATACAGTAATTGCACTCAGATGTCACAAACTGAAATTTGTTAAAGCTGCAATTTGTGTAACAAATTCTAATCAGTCTGTCAAATGTAATAAATCGCAAACTATGAATAAATCTTGGTTCGATTGCTTCTTGTCTCTCTCCTATATTCCAGAAGAATATTCTCCTTGTACTGCTATTTCTGAGTTCATTAATTCAGACAACACAACAAACCACAATTAGTATAAGCTGGCTCTTCGGCTTGGAAATGGAGATGAGTCGGATTCAGCTACCTTTTGAGCAAGGGAAATCTTTATAGTTAATAAACCAGCTACAAATCCTAGTTTGAAATCCTAATAAGGTGCTGGTCCACAAGCCCTGGTTTGTTGCTGTCTGCATTCGGCTGCCACAACTAGCCAGTGACCAATCAAACCAGTCTATAAACCATGGTTTAGTGTGATGTCTGAATGCAGCCAAACTGTCAGATGCTTTAATGCAGGCACTGAACTGTCACATCTTAATGGCAGCATTTTAAAAGAGGGTATAAAAACTTCTTGTGCTTACAATCTAAAATGCCTTGTTCAATAGAAGTATTCAACAGCATCATGGCAGTAGCAGCATCGATATCAGAGTCTGAAAAGGAATAGAAAATCAGTGCCAATAAGTTCCACTTAGAGAGACAAAATATGATTGTACCAACAAAGTAAATTTAGGCTATCAACAGTGGCTTAACAAGCTTCAGAGCCAAATGAGGACCTGAACCCAAGTTTCCCACACTTAAGCCTGAACGCTTTTGTCATTGTAACTCATTGGTTCTTTAGATCATGCAGCTGCAACACACACACACAGACAAGCAAGATCTTTTGCAAGTGAAATATCCCAGTCTCCTTCAAGCTTTTAGCTATTAAACGGTGAAGTAAGAGGGCACACCCAGCAAATCACAGAAACAAAAGGGGTGAAGAACGGGCACACAGATTCTGAAAACATACTAATGATAAATATCTGGATAAGCTTTTAGTCATCATTACAAATGCAGCTGTCCCTCTGCCCTGAAAATTTAAGAATAAAACTCGATGAAATCAGCCAGAGCAGTGTAATAACACAGTCGGGGGGGGAGCACTAATGGAGCCAGCGTACCACTATGCTGGTGCATCCCCGATATACACCTGCACAGCACCCTTCCATCACCATGCCAGTGCTGAGAGCCAGCATAATACGAGTGTGCCCCCCGCCACAGCACTGCCAGTGCAACCTTGTGCACCAGCAGGGTATGTGTCCAGGGGTGTGGCAGGTTGGCTCTCTTAAGCCACTCCAGTTCAGGAACACCCCCTAAAGCCAATGGAAGGTTACACGGGCAAAACCCTTTACGTATCTCTCAGGCACTCATGAAGTCTGAAAAAAGCAGCCCCCCCATCCGCGATGCCTTTGGTGCCCCGAGAACCACAAGAGGCCAATGAGCACTGTGACCAAGTGCCCTCTGGGCCCTAGACACACCCCCACCTCCTGCCATAGCTAATCTCAGCACCTGGTGGACTATAAACCTGGGTTGTGAGTGGGAAGGCCAGATGCCAAGTTGAGAATCTACACTGATTGAGACTTAGCATCTTGCACTACCAGAGCTGGTCCTGCTACCTACTGGTGTCCCTGGGGGGGTGGGGTAGAACGCATGCCCCACTGGTGCTCTCATGCTGGGGCCAGGGGTGAATTCTGAGGTCTGGTGGTTCCAACAGTGCCTGGCCACACCCTCGCATTCCTGTGGCATACTGGCAGGGCCACACTGGGCTCTGTGGGTGGTGATGGTGATGCCGACAGCTAGCCCAAACTGACCAAGGCAGAGAAGATTCTGCTGTATGGGCTGACAGTGGAGCATGGGGCAACTCTGCTACCACTTGCCACCATGCTTGCTGGGGCACAAAGGCTGAGCTGCATGCCAGCCTAGGGTTCACAGACCCAGGGTAACGGGAGACCTCTGCCCCTTACAGGCCATCAACTGCCCCGCTGGCCCATCCACTGGGCCTCCAGTAGGCCACGTCCCTGCCACCCACACTGGAGTGGTGAATCAAGAGGAGATGGAGGCCACCAAAGGGACAGCCACCACAACCACAGTGGCTGTAGGGTGGACAGGGACAGCGGTGAGGTGGGCATGGGCATGGGGAGGAGGCATGGCTGTGGCCCACATGTGGCAAAGGGAGGCCCCACCAGCTGATGTGTTGCTCTCCGTTGCCCCCTCAGGCTTCCTTGCCTCGATTTTCTTTCCCAGTGTTGTGGAATACCTTTGTGCCCTCTCCCCTTCAAGATGGGCCATGGAGGTCAGGATAGCTGTCCTCCAGATCTTGGGCATCAGGGACTCCACAGGGAGAGTGGTTGCAGACAAAGCATCACAGTGGGCAGATTCCACATCTGTGGTTGGGGGGTGGGTGGGCAGGTGATCCGGGAGAGGCTGCTGGGGTCGTGGTAGACCCTGGCTTGGCCCCAGAATGGTGGGGCTCCAGTGAGTCTGGGGATTTGGACCTGCTGCCAGGTCTAAGGAGACAAACATGTGCCTGGTGCACCCCCCCCCCCCACAACTTTCTCATCTTTGTGGGCAGACTTTGATGTGGAGCAGATGGAGACCCAGCACAAGTGGAAGAAGTTGTGGCCTGAGGTCTGCAGTAGTAGTAGAAGAAGAGATTGGATTTATACCCCGCCCTTCACTCAGGGTGGCTTACAATCTCCTTTCCCTTCCCCTCCCTACAACAGACACCCTGTGAGGTAGGTGGGGCTGAGAGAGCTCTGCCAGAACTATGGCTTGCCCAAGGTCACATCAGCAGCTGCGAGTGGAGGAGTGGGGAATCAAACCTGGTTCTCCCAGATTAGAGCGCGCCCAGATTAGAGCGCGCACTTAACCACTACACCAAACTGGCTCTTGTACTTGGAGGGCCTCACAGTGGCTCAAGGGGTGGCAGCTGGGCACCTTAAGTGGCCGGGAGCTGTTCCATTCTGTGGGGCAGGGACCTGTGCCTTTAAGGGGTGGGGTGCATACTGAGGGCATGGCCCAGCAATGCCTGGTGCCTGCCCCTCCACTTGCATATCTTCAGGGCCGGTTCCCTGTGGCTGCTGCCCTTTTGATGACTGGTTCTCCTGTCTGTCATGGGGATGCCATTGTGCCCTTGTGACATCTTGTGGGCACGATAACACTGTTACTGGGGATGCCAGTGCCTGGGTGTTTGCCTGGTCCCTGTCTCTGCTGGTTTTCGTCAGTGAATGGACTAGCAGCACTGCTGTTGCTGCATTGGTGGCCAGCCACCTCCACAGCTCTCACAATTGTGCTGTAAAGGTCTGGTCCTGGGAAATGAGAGGAGAGATATTTAAGC
>NW_015177013.1:510827-583436 GCF_001447785.1 Gekko japonicus
CTTCTTTATTGAAAATGCTCACATGTCATACAATGCTATGATTTCAGTCCTGAGCTCACATGCTCCCTTCCTCCTAAAAATGAATTTACAATGACACTACACTTCTACCAAAGAAAGAGTCATCCCCAAGCAAGATCTTAATATCATTTCTGGAACACACACAGATTCAGATACTTTGAAAAGTCGAGAGACCATCAAAACTGAGCAACAGACACACTTACCTTTGATAGACTGACCCTGACTCTGTTTCAAGACTGAGGTTAAGTAGTGAGGGGATGATGAACCACTAAAACAGAGAGAGAGAGAGAAGAACCAAGGTTCACAAACTTTGCCAGCCAAGATGAATTTCATCTCTGCAAACCATATTTGCCATCCAGTGGCTCTGAAATGGCAGCATTGCTCTTTTGCTGCACAGTGCTGCACAAGTACCAGTTGGTGCTGGTGGGTCTTGAAACTGCCACTGATGCATATAGAAAAATTGTGATGCCACTGCCATAAACCACCGGCAGCCACTGCTCATCACAGACCTTTCATGCATTATGCTGAGTTTTGGTTGCCCTATCTCCAAAGGAATATTGCTGAGCTGGCAAAGTAAAGAAGGGGGCATGAAAATGATTAATGGGATGGAGAGCATTTCCTAAAGATGAGAAGATCCAGGGGTCGTTTCGTAGAAAAAGAGCTAGGGGAACTCATTAGCATAACTCATTAGCATATGCCACACCCCCTGACATCACCGGAAGTGTGTCATAAGGCCACACACCCCGCCCCCAACGGTCCCGGCTGCCACTGCCGAGCCCCATGAGGGGCCCGGTGGTGGACCTGCAAGGCCGGCGGGAGTGCAAGGAAGCCCCGTGAAGGCCCTCCCTGGCCCCAGGCAGGCAGGGGTGGGGAGAGGCAGGGAGGAAGCAACTTACCCTCCCTCTTCTCCTGCCTCCTCCTGGCTGAATGGGGGCCGGAAACGGGGCGGCCGGAAGCAGGGGGCGGGGCTTCGTCATGTGCCCCGCCCCCGTACCTCACCCGGGGGAACTGTGATCCCCACGATCCCCCCCGAAATGACCTCTGAGAAGATCCCGGGGGGGGGACACAGTTCTCCCCCCTGAGGACCACTCCCCTAATTTTCTGAACAGAAAAACTGGAAAAATTTGGGGAGCATTTCGAAAGAAAATGTGAACCATTTTCTCTTTTTACAAGGAGTGAAATGCTTCTTAAGATAAATTTTTCTCAGTCAAAATGTATAGTATAAAAAAGCCTGAGGACTTTTTCAATTTCTCCCATGGAAAAATTAGGGGAGCACTGGAAAAAAAGGAAATAGCTTTGAGTGAAACAGTTAATTAAAGCACAGTTTTACTCAAAATGTCTAGTACACATTTTTTTACATAAGGCGATCTACAGCATTAGATAGTAATTCCTGTGTATGCTGCAGAGATACTCAATATATTTTCGAGAATATACTTATTGTTTAAACGTTATTAAGTTTTGCAACAATACGTATGCGACAATGTGCTTAAAGATAATACATTAGTAAAGTATTCAGTGTTCTCAGTGCTGTGAAATTTAACTTGATATCAAAATATGTTGGCAGTCCTATATATTGTGAACGTATGAAAGTTTCTGTCCAAATAATACACTTTTTTGTTTGTTACCTTCAATTTTTATTTTTTCCTACAGATGCCAAAAATTAAGAAACACATGCTAAGGTAGCACAGAGTGCAGCAGTCTGCCACTGTCTCACAAGTACTGGGTAGATCTGCAGTTTTTCTTATAGAGAATTAAGATATTCATGCCTTTAAACTCCCAAAATATGCCAAATAGTACAATTTTATGATACATTGTTATGTTTTATTTATTTATTTATTATTTCAATTTATAGCCCGCCCTCCCCGCAAAAGCGGGCTCAGGGCGGGTCACAGACAGGCATACGCCCGCACATAAAAACATTTTAAAAACCATTTAAAACTTTATACAACATTACAAAATTACGTATATAAAGTGCTCCAGATATTCCAATTTATCTTCCACAAAGATGACGAACTTACTGCTGCTCTACTAGCTCAGTGTCCTCTGTTCCGGACAATGCCGGCGTTCTTTGTTCCAGGGCCAGGTAATGATGGTACCATAGTGGCGGTTCCTACTCAAACACCTGGCGGAAGAGCTCCGTCTTGCAGGCCCTGCGGAACTGCATTAGGTCCCGCAGGGCCCTGATCTCCTCCGGGAGCTCGTTCCACCAGGTAGGAGCCGCCACCGAAAAAGCCCTGGCCCTGGTAATGGCCAGCCTGGCCTCCTTCGGGCCTGGTATTGCCAGGAGATGTTTCGCACCCAACCGTAGTGCCCGTGGGGGAACATATGGGGAAATGTTGTTAGATATGATATTAGGTATGATAATGTGAAATTAGGTATGATAGGAAAGCACATATTTACATCTATTTCAGCCTTTTCTCGACATTTAAAAAAAAAATCTGAAAAAAGCAGGGACAATTTTTCCTATATTTCAGAATTTCTGAAAATACTTCTCTAACCTTTCCTGTGGGGAAAGGCTGAATAGTAGTGGTGAGTGTCCCAGGGTTTGCCCTGGGACATGCCACCATTTCAAAGAGTGAGTTACTATCTGCGGATTCCTTTAAACTGTGCTGCAGGGTCCTGATTCTGATCTGGACCACTGCAGGGGGGGAGATCCTCCCCTTGCACTGTTTTCCCAACTCAAAACAGCTGGGGTGGAAATGTGGACAAATAATGCCCCCCTGGTGCTGATTCATGTCAGAAAAAAATGGCATGGGGAAGGCAGGATCCCCTGTTCCTCCCATGCCATGATAGTCCCCCAACTAGAATCAGGCCCGCAGCACAGCTTAAAGGAGTTCCCAAGTGGTAACTTCCTCTGTAAAATGGTAGTGCTTCCCTGGCGCAAACCAGGGGGTGCCCATCTTGTCTAGTTTGGCCCTAAGAAGAAAGGAGTCCTAACAATCATTTCCACTAACACGGGAGGGATTTTTGAGAGTCCCCCTTCCTGCAACAGAGCTCCCATTTACCCCTCGTGCTGTTCTGTGGAGAGGGGTCCTCGTCCCACAGGAGAAACATTTGGGGGAGATCTGTGAGACGCAGCAGTAGGGGGTGGAAGGAAAGTTCCAACCACTAACGGAAATGCCTTCTCATCGGCAAGAATATTCAGCGGGATCCAACATAAACCTTCTTGGGAAACCAGTATATCCTTACACTGAGCTCAAGCAATTCTGCATTGTGGTTTTTAAAACAGTCTTACCTCAGTGGTGATGCTGGTGGGGTATAAAAAGCAAATGCAGAGGGGAAAGGTTGCTTCTTCAGAGCTTGTATAAGGTTAGGCTTATATTCTGGATCCACACACCATAAAGAGCCTTTCCCATTCACCTAGGGAGTAACAGACACCAGTAATCATTACAAACGAGTTTTCCAAACTTGTTCATGTGAGATAATGAGTGTGAGGTCACTCAAGATGTCAGAATCACCACCTCCACAGCTGGTTCATTCCTGTTTTGGCAGACTGGAGTCATAACTTCTGGGCACCTGCCTCTGACTTGCAAAAACAAACTGAAAACTGTCCTGCACATACCCCTTGGTCCAATCTTTATGAAACTGGGGAGGGGAGGGTTTGAGGAGAGGTGCCAGCAGCTATGCTGCAAATGTGGTGCCTCTACCTCAAAAAACAGCCCCCCCAAGCCCCAGAGACCCCTGAATCAATTCTCCATTTTAGCCTAAGGGGACCATTGACTATAATGATCCCCATAGGGTACAATGCAGCCAAAAAAAGTTTGGCAATCCCAAATATTTCCCAAATCCCAATACGATACTTATATTGGGATTCGGGAATATCGGGAAATACTGATATTTTTGGGGTTCAATATACCCAAACCTGAAAAATACCTTTTTTGGGGGTGCCCATCCCAATACTCACTGAGCAACTGGTATATGCTGATAATGGCCAAGTAAATGCTTGAAATCTGTGGGCTGTAAAGGCTTCTCTAAGTCTGTGGAAGGTGATGGTGGACTAATAGGAAGCTCTGGTGTGATCCCATCTGAACAGTTTAAACCTACTCTATGAATTTAAACATGATTGCTGCCAGGCTAGGAAGCCACAGGGAAAGAAAAATACCTTTCTACATCGATATTCTATCATGACAGGTGCAGTGGGCATGCAGCTACTACAAACTTTATCAGCCAGTGTGCAAGTTAAGAGCTTTTTAAATGTGATGTCCACTCACGTGGGAGTGCTTACATGGGTATGTTTTCTGACAGCCGTCAGGTTTAAAACCAGCCTGAAGTGATTCTGCACAGCATAACTATTGCAGGCAACAAAAGAGAGTGCTTCCATTAAATGCATGAAGTGGGCTCGGAAAAAGAGAACCACAATGATGCAGAGCTGGGAGCCCCCCCAACCTTTCTGAGCCTGGGGGCACCTCTGGAATTCTGACTTGGCGTGACTGGCTCAACAACAAAAAAATTTACAGTTTAGGAAGATTTTAGTTTTAACTATTCTGTAATTCCAGGCCGTTTCAGGTTCATGTTGCTAGCTACCTTGTGAGCCATTTGTATGACACAAAAGATGGGATACACTTATTTCAAATACATGTGTTAAATGTCCCTCACATTGTGTCTAATTGTGCTAGCCAGCCATAGTTCACTAGGCATACACATTCATTTCAAAATGAATGAAACTGGAAAAGGCTCATTTGTTACACTTGTTAGGGTAATGAAAACAAATGGAAATACCAAGAGATTATTTGTTTCATTCAATTCCTCGGAGACCAGCACATTGGTTTAGAAAGCGTAGAGCGCTGTTCCTTATAATGGGGTCTAGGAACTTCATGCGGTCCACCAAGACTTTTGTAAGAGCCGAAGGGAGGCACCTCTAGCACCCATTCAGATAAGGTGAAAATGGAGCTCGCTAAGATTTTGAGGAAAAGGACAGGGAATCTCCACCACAGTGGAAAACGATAGAATCAGCTTTCCCTTCTTACAGAATTAGCTTCCCACTCGTACCATTGCTGTTACCCACAATCATCAACCTCCCAGAGCACCTCAGAGTGCCACTCAGAAAACATGAGGATTGGCCATTGGGAATCCATAGTTCAGCATTCTTGTTGGCTGAGTAACGACAAGACATTAATCCTAATGCAGTCATCATGGTTCCTCCCAGCATAATGCTTTATCAGGTTTCCACTCTTTTCTACCCAAAAACAAATGAGTCTGCCATAGAGAGAGGGAGAGATGCTCTTCTGTATCCATGCACAATAACAGCCAACTGCATTTTTTTTGTATCAGGTTGTGTGTGTGATATTGGTCTATTTCTATGAACAGCTCTGAATGATTTTTTTCAGGACCTTCCCCACCCCTGTTTAGCTGGCCTCTATCTAGAAGTTTTTAGTCCATAAAGAAGTTTCTTAGTGTGTCTGGAGCAAAGTCTCTTCTAATCAAGAGGTGAGACCATTTAGAACTTTGATCAGGGACTTTTGAATTTGTAGCCCTATAGAATCAGCAGCCTTCTGAGAACAGACCTCATAGACATGACGAGCATTTTACCTGGACTTGCTTTTAATGTAGTTTTCACTGTATTGCTTTGAGGACGTGAGAGGACAAAGGCATCCATGTTCCTGTTTCTGTCTGTACTTTGGAAAAGGCAAATAGCAGGTGCCTGCAAAGGAGGGGGAGCACTTGAGGGGTCTGTGAAAAATTTTATATCAAAATGGATATCCTTGGGTTGCTAGTTTCAGAACTGCTCTCTCCCATAAGCAAAGCTGAAAATCACTTTAATTCTTCCATGGTCTACCATGGTTCCCCAAAGTGGATTCTGCCCTGGCACCTGCCAGCAGTGTTCCCTCTAAGCTAAGTTAGTGTGAGCCAGCTCACAGTTTTTTAGCTTCCAGCTCACTTATTTTTGTCACCTCAGGAAGGATGGCTGCAAAGCAAACTAATTAATGCAGTAGCCAAACTGCTCGCCAGTAGCTCACAAAGTATAATTTTTGCTCACAAGACTCCGCAGCTTAGAGGGAGCATTGCCTGCCAGTACGTCCCTTGGCATGTGCCAAGTTTCTCAGAAAGTAGGTGGGGCCATTCCAAGGCAAGGCTTGTTATTGGCTGCCTCATTCAAATGAAAAAAGTTTTACACTGGAGGATCCGGAGGACTGGTAAGCACCTGGACCTTCTTAGTCTGTATGAAGTTCCATTCCCCCTTCTCCCCAAGAGGTGTTAGGAGGGAGGTATTCAATTTGGCTCCGCCTCCTGTGGGTGCCATTTTGGGCTTGGCTCCACTTCTCGTGGAAGTCGTTTTTGTAGTGGCACTGTCACCACCCCCTCCCAAAATTCCAAATGTGCACACAAACTCAAAAAGGTTGGGGATCTCTGGTCTGGACTTCAGCCATTTTTTTTCCTGGTCAAGACAAGGGATGTTCTCTCAGAACAAATCCAATGTATTTCTATGGCATTTATTTCAAAGTATGCAGAGGACTGTGCCCTTTGTCTTCAAAGGCAACACCTGTTTGGCTTACAGGCCTTTGCAGTGGCTGCTACTGCAAGCCTCAACCCAAATGTCTCAAGAACAATACAAATACATAATAGCTTTACTAAAAGGGTTTTATTAAAAACACTGTTAATAAGAGCATTTTGAACTATGAAGAAAGACCACATAACAGTTATCAAAATAACACTGTGTAATTCAATGTGCACACACATGCCATTTACCATTCTTGATCAAATTTTTGTATCTTTTCCCTGCAAAGTACAGCAAAATCAA
Source organism: Gekko japonicus (assembly GCF_001447785.1). Classification (NCBI taxonomy): domain Eukaryota; kingdom Metazoa; phylum Chordata; class Lepidosauria; order Squamata; family Gekkonidae; genus Gekko; species Gekko japonicus. The sequence goes on from NW_015177013.1 coordinate 517,585, forward strand.
TTTTTCATATGTGCATTTGTGGGAAAAGTCTAATTCCAGAGTTAATGCAAACAGCAAAGAAAAAAGTCTTGCCACATTTAGAACCACCTGTAATGCCGGTGCAGTCTATTGGGTTTTGGGAGGCCTTGCTTTTTAATTCTATTGGTCTTCATAGTAAGAGTTCAAGATGATAACCATCTTGTTTTTCCTCTCTTGCCCCCTTTGGACAGAAGTGTTCCTACCACATCCAAGAGCAGGGCAGAAGGAACAGCAGGGAGAGAAGAACAGATGACCTGACAAAAGAGTGAAATCAAAGCCGCTCTTCGACACAGGTCTTTGTATCCCAGCAGGCATTGCAGTGCCTGGATTTGTTCGCGGGAGAACCGGCCTCCATTTAAGCTGAAGCACTGCCCTCAGGTGGGAAGCACAGTCCCTCTTTTGTCCTCCAGGCAGCTACACTTGCTGCAACAAAGAACATTGTGTATTTTAGCAACCTGACCTGCATGCACCCTGCTTTTATTGCATAAGCAGTTGTTCTTCAACACAACAAAAACTGTTTGGATTCCCCCCCCCCCCCCCAAGAGCTACAAACCCTTCAGTACATCTGAACTCTGCTTATCAAAACATGCATGCAATTGTGTGTGCTGATGCTGGAGCTTCAAAGGCTTCTCCCCCTCCTGGCTGCTCCCCTCCGTCAGCTAGCAGCACACCACCAGATCGGCATGAACACGGCCCTTTGCCTTGCTCTACCAGCCGCTCGCAAGCCAGCCGAGCAAAAGGAAATGCTGCCATGGAAACACAAAACCAGGTTGCTACTGGAGCCCATACTTTACACGCTAAGCAGTCCTCAGAATGACACAACTTTCAAATAACCAATTTCTTGCACTTTAGGAAGGAGAGTCAGTGCAACATACATTTTCTGGATGTAGAATCTCTGCAAAAGAGAGGGTTGCCTATTAGCTGCTGGCAACCAGCAGGAGGCTTGGGGGGGGGGGATGCCATCAGAGAACAGCATAATGTCACTTCCACAGAAAACTCAGAGGAGAGGGTACTCTGCTCTAGGAATTGCCTAAATGTCTGGCCATTCCTAGAGCACACTGACAGACAATGGGAGCTGGAGGTGGGAGATCTCTCTCCCCCCCCCCCCCCCCCCCCCTCCGGGGGGGGCCCCCCCGGGGCCCCCCCCCCCCGGGAGTTTTGCACTTCTTGGTGCCTCCCCGGGAGTTCTTCGGAGGAAGTGATGTCATCGCATCGGGCACGTTGGGGGCGGGGCCACTATCATTCAAGGGGAAACCATAGAGTTTTCCCTCAAATGATAGAACATCCCCCTGCAACGTGCCCTGAGTGATGATGTCACCTCTGTTGTAAAATAGTCAAAAGTATTTAAATTATTCAGAGTATCAATGGATCTTGCTCTATTGGAAAGAAGAGATTTCTTTGCTTTTAAAAACCTTTATTTCTAAGGGTAAAAGGTATACAGGGAACCTACAAAATAACAGAACATCTAACAGCTATGACCTCCTATACAATAAACTATTTTTATTGTTCACTCTGCCTGGTCCTCACGCCTATTATTCAGCCAAAAGGGAGATCTAAAGGCCTGGGAAGGTGCTCTGGGCCTTCTCAGGGGAGCCTGGAACCAGAGTGGTGGCAGCGTCAGGTGACACCCCACCTGAGGCATGACACCCCCCCCCACACACACTGCAGCTAAACAGCATTCCTAGCAACAGACCCTAAAAGAGGCAAAGTTCTGTCACCCAGGCACATGCCAAAACTGGGGTGGGTGGGTGGTAAGAGTGGCATGTACACCTAACATTAATTTTTGCAGTGTGTTTTATTCTCACACATGCTGGTATATAATTATTTATGTGTCACCAAATTAAAGTGTTAAGCAGGAAGGGGGGAAGAGATGCGGCTCACTTCCTAGGCATCCAGGGGTAACCAGAGACACAACCAGTGACGGCAACTGGCACAATGAACTGCTTACATTCCCAATGATCCCTATTTAGCAGGTACTATCCTGATTCCCTGTTACTTCTCCTAGGTAAACCATTGTCTCTGCACAAAGGAAGCCTTGTGAAAGAGAGCCAGACCTTGCAAATCACAGTAGATCAACTATGTATTTCAAGAACTATTTCTTTTCTCGCCCTGCTCCAAATGCCAGAGTTTGAACATCAGGTGTGCCAGATTTTCCCATCATACCATAGCTACCATAAGTATTAAAACCTCTGTCATTTCCTGCTGCTTCCTTCTATAGCCCCGAAGACCAAACGAATCACAGAATTTGTCAAAAGCAACACTCCTAATTGTGTCCCATGATGTCTGATCTACCTTTTTCAGGATAGGAAATACAGAAACACAATTTGACACTCGTTACCCTAACATTTTAATCTGGCAGCAGCCCAATTGCCGGGGTCAGATGATACCCTAAGCAGGTACAGTGTGCAGTGTGGAAGGAAAAGCTGCAAAAGCAGGATGGGGGGCCTTGAAAGAGGAGGCATTTGCAGCATTCATACACTTAGCATTCCCGCTTGGTATGTACAACATGCATGCACAGTTGGGTAATTGGTTTTTTTTAGGGAGGTTGCAGAAGAAGAATAAGACAGAGACAAACAAGTCTTCCTAGTGCATCCTTTCTCCAAAGGGCTCGAGGAGGTATACATAGATCTCCCTTCTACCATATCCTCACAACACTCCTTTGAGGTAGGCTAGGCTGGAAGAGAATGACTGGCCCAAAGTCAGCCAGTTAGCTTCATGGCAAAATGGGGATTTGAATCTAAGTTTCTCTGGGTCTTAACCTAGTACTCTAACCACTACACTCTACTGATTTTCAGGTGAGATAAGTGCCAGGAAGGTTATAACAAGGGAGGGTGGGGCGGGTCAGTGCTGTCTGTTCTTTCCCTTCAGCAGTGCCAGGCAACTGAGAACTCCCCTGCCCCCTTCCACTATCCAAATGGGTAGCCCAGAAGGACAACAATCAAAAGTAAAATGTTTACTCAGCTTATGCCTCCATAGAAGCCAAACTGCCCTGACCTGGTGGAACTCTCTGCCTAATACCACCAGGGCCCTGCAGGGCCTGTAAGGCAAATATGCTCCGCCAGGCTTTTGGTTGAGGGCAGCGATGGCTTCCATCATGGCTGGCACCCTCTCCTTTTCCTCCAGACTTGTTCTTGTCTTCCTCCTCTTCCCCTGCCCGTGAAGCGATGGCGCAGTCCAGAATGGGAAGAAGTTACATAGTCACATCATCTTGGATTCTTTTAACTGTATTTGTAATTTATTGTTGTGTGTGTTTTAATTCTACTGTTTTTACGCTACATATACCGTTGTACATTGCCTAGAGCCCTACATGAGCAGGAATTGGGCGATTCAGAAATCAAATAAATAATAATAATAATAGCCATGATTTTGCTTGCCCGGATTCCTACCATTTGCATGCCCTCCACAACAGCTGGCTGCATGGATGATGCTGGGAAACTGAGCCGTTTCCCTTGGTGGTCTTTGTGGGTGGGGTGGGAGTGACTTCCTCTCCCCTCCTCCGACCACCAAGTATGATTTTACAAAGACTGAACACATAGAACTCCTCTGCATTATCACAGGAAAAACTGTGCTCTGTCCAGCAACACGCACTTCATTTCTGCTTTGTTTGCTTCCTTTAGGGGTGCTCCCAGTGATGCATGCTGCTCTCAGGTTGGCAGTCTGTGATTCCCCATGCCCAGCTGAGAGCATTCTTCCATCCTAGGCGCCATTCCTTAGGACTAAATACCCTTGAACTCTTGTTAGACATGCATAGGACCACGTTGCTATAAACACTTGCCTTCACTAAGCACCCTAACAAGAAAGTCAGAGGATGGAACAACTGTGCGGGGAAATAACGTAATATTTTTTAATGACCATACTGACTGTTGCAAGAGAGTTCCTGAACAAAATTTTACCACCAGGGGAGAAAAGGAGTTATTCCAAAGCAATGACTATTTGCCTCTATTCCAAAGCAATGACTATTTGCCTCTATTTGCATCAATCTAGGATATTTATTCATATAAATATATGATGCTGCCTTAATGCAGAGTCCAACCATTATTCCGGTTAGCTCAGCACTGTCTACTTGACAGTCTTTCCTTAGAAGAATGAGTAACTCAGGCAGGGTATGCATATTTTTTATACATTACTCTTACCTTCCCATGGCTTCTCTCCACCTTTCGGAAACACTTGTTCAGGGAAAGATTATGCCGGACAGAATTCTTCCATCCAGTAGGTGCTGTAGCAAAATACGGGAAACGTTCCAGGATCCAGCTGTAGATTTCTTTCACGGGCAAACTTTTATTAGGAGAATGTTCAATTGCCATGTAGATTAGAAGGCTAAAGGAATAGGGGGGCTTGGAAGTAGCAGATTTCTTCTCTGGGTTCACGTAGCAGGACGAAGGATAGGATGGCACATTGTCACCCTCAATGTCATAGAGAGGACTGACCATTGGAAGACCCTCACTTCCGAGGCTGAAGTTTGTTAGCAGGTTCGTACTTTCATGCAGCCAGTTCAAGTTTGTGAGCTCGTCGTCAGCCAGGTCGCTATCCACAGCTGTGGCCTTCGGTCGAGCGGCATCTCCCGCCTCCGGCAGGCTTCCCATTCTTTGAATATGCCTTAGCCCTACAGTCTTCTCTGCTCCTGGTGTTTCACCTTTCTTATCAGGAGTCATTCCAGTTACTGGACCCATTTAATCTTGTTGGCCTACAATCAAACAAACCAATTATTTTTCAGACATATCACTTGTAAGTACTGAAATTCCAAAGCATGCCCAATAATCCTGAAATTATCATAGTGCTTATTATAGTCACAACAGCAGCAAATTTTGGTGTTATATAGCACTCTGAATGTTCCAGATGCTTCAAGTTGTCTTTAAGACAATCCTATCAGGTAGCCAAGTATTATTATCCCCCAAATTCGTGAATTAGGGGCTGAGTTAGACAGAAAAGGTCCTGGATCTAAGGTGTTAGGCTAAAGAGCCAGCTGAGGGAACCTCAGAAGTGAAACCCATCACATTCTAATGCATCCTGAACGACAGTGACTCCAACCTCCCTAGAGCTGCCATCAGCTGACCCACTTACAGCCAATTGTTTCACAGTAGAAGAATATCATCCCTTGCCTTCTGTAGCTCACTGATTAATTTACCAGGGACTAAGATGTATCTTTGACCAGGCTTTCCTTCAAATTCATATCTCTCTCTCTCTCTCTCTCTCTCTCTCTCTCCCCCCTTACTCATCTGTTGCTTTGCAGGGGCCCATTCTTAACACAACTATCCTAACCCACACTTCTCTAACTCTGCACACTCCCAACCTTTAAACAAACCACCCCCGGCCATCTGCACCAAGGGTAGCCCCATTCTCTACCAAGGAAAGCTAAACTCTGCAACCCACGGAATCCTAAGCTTCACATGGAAAATTCTACTTAGCATCTCCCTTCTAATTCATCAGATATTGTCCATTCACTTTCAAACCTCTTAGCAGCGAGGAGGAGGAGGAAGAGGAGGAGGAAGTTGTTCTCAGGAGGTGGATCCAACCAGCTTCTCTGCTAGTATAAATGGAAGGACAGATGCTCTTTGACCACTCAAAAAGGCTATGCTGGGGATCTCAGGAAGGAGGTTTTTTTTAACTCTTTCTTTCCCAAACACTCAAATTCAGCCCCCAACTCAGCAGCTTTTCTCTTTGAGCAAAATCTCCTTGAGAAAATAGCAGGGAAAGAATTTTCGACACATAAGCAGTTCGGGGTGGGGGAGGAATTGGGCTCTTTTTGTAGCAGGAACTCCTTTGCATATTAGGCGACACACCCCTAATGTAGCCAATCCTCCGAGAGCTTACAGTAGCCCCTGTCAGATGAGCTCTGTAAGCTCTTGGGGGATTGGCTACATTAGGGGTGTGTCGCCTAATATGCAAAGGAGTTCCTGCTACAAAAAGAGCCCTGCATGATCCTCCCAATAAGTCTGCTCAAAATTCCATCCCCAGCTTCTTTTCTCTCAGAAATGTAAACCTTTTAAACTTCAAGGAGAAAAGCAGCTGGAGAGAAGGCATTCTGAGTAGACCAACAGCTGGGAAGGAAAGAGTTAAACAGACTCGACTGCTCCTCCATTTACCCATAACTGCTTTAATTGCTTAAGAACATGCTTTGGGGGGCGGGGATCATAAAGCTACACATAACATGCCATTTCAGCCTAACGTAAATTCTGCTCCAGTTCCTTCTACTGCCTTCCTCAGATGTTCAGGATCTAGGACCAGCCACGGAGGATTCCTGCTTTGCTTCTTGTGACAGCAACCCTCCTAGCATGCCTTTCTGGCATCCATCCATCCATCCATCCATCCATCCATCCATCCATCCATCCATCCATGGTCTACCTAAGCAGGCAGTGCTGGAGGACAAGTTTGCTGTCGCTCCTGCCTAAAACACTTGACACATTTAAGATTAACAAGCCTGGGACATGAACAGCAGCGTATCCACCACATGCATGTAAAGCCATATCAAGATTCATTACACGCACCAGCACAGCGATTAATATGGCATCCCACCTTCCCATACACAGATCATACTGGTGGCACAGGATATTTTGGAACAAAAAGTTATGCAGTGTCACAAAGATGCCGTAAACCCATACGCCTATTGAAAAATCTTTCATTCAGCTAACTACAGAAATATCAATGTTGTTTGTCAGAGTGCATCCACTAGCCAGAGACTATCTTGGAAGTCACTGAGAGTCCAGCCTATCATTTAAGAGTTTTTAAAACATATTACTTCATGAATACCCTCTCTGCCATTTTGGGGCTATACGGTCAGGCCAAGTTAGTGGTAGTTCAGGAGATTCAACCCAACACTCCCCGGGGCTTCCAATGCCACCTCAACTATAGCCCCCAGCCCCAGGGATCCATTTATGACTCACTTCACAGTGGCTTTCCCACAGGCAAGGCAGATGCAGGCAAAGAGCCCTGTAAATCCCAGTGTCCAGTGTGAACAGCAATGGAGGCTTTTGCAAAGGTGTCTCCTTTTGATGCACCTCATTTGCTCACTCACAGACAACGTGCAAAAGGGCCCTATCCCGCTGGAGTCAGTATCAGAGAAACTTTTTGGAAGGGTTCTCCTTTGATGGGCCTCACCTTCATGCTCTACTCTACACACGTGAGAGGGAGAACTCTAAGCAAGCCCCTGTTGCTGTTGACGTTAGTGGTGGTGAGGGTGCTTACAGAACCCTTTGCTCCTGTAGAAGTCAACATTGGCTGGTCCTTCAGCTCAAAACACAGCTCCTGTTACAACTAGTTGCTGATCAGAGCCAGACCACAGAGAGCTTTGGTCATGCAGGATGTTCCAGAGGGCTACATTGTAACCTGTATTATACATGTTTTAAAATTACATTGTTTTGGAACACTACTGTTCTTATAAATAGTCCTGTCACAGGACAAACCCCCGGCTGCTCCATATACCTGAAAGGAAATCTGATCTTAGGGGTGGGCAAACTGTGGCACATATGCTACAAACGGCATGAAAAGCAGTGGTCTGGGGCACACCTGCCCATCTCCAAAAGGACACAGAGCACTGTTGACAACATAAAGATAGGCATGAATATCCAGAGCCTTGCAAACTGCCCTGCTCCTCCTAGGCTGAGTGCATCTCTCAGTGGTAAAATCCATGTTTTGCAGAAGGGTCCGGGTCTGGGTCCAGGTTCGATCTATTTTCAGTTATACAATCTCAGATAGAAGGGCTAAGACCGACCTTTGGCTGAAGAGAGATGCTCCCAAGACCAAGAGATGATACTGAGCTAGATGGACCAATGAGCTGGCTTGGTATGACGCAGCTCACATGGTCCTCAATTCCCTAAGCAAAACATTCACGTTCATACAGGTGGAAAGCAGAAAAGGGAAGGGGAATTTTAGGCCCAGAGGAAGAGAAAAATAATTAAATCCTTGCGTGAAATAACCAACCTCTTGCTTTTTAAGAGTGTGATTTTTTCCCCAACAAGTGCCAGACTAAATGTAGTATTTCCCCGTACCATGCTCTGCAAATAAATGTCTGTGCTCGGTGCCTTTCCATCCAGACTATGGCTCACTTACCTGCTTAGTTCTCTGTAGAAACAAGTTGAGAGAAACAGTCCTTTGCGATCTTTCTGTTATTACTTTTATTAATCATGTATATAATAAGTTGTAAACTGCTGTTCTCAAAAACAATATTAAAACAGTAGGCTGCTATTAACTATCCCCTTTGCAAGTGGCTGAATCAGAGATCGCAATTTCCCACTAGGGGGCTTTTCAAGGCAAAAAGCTCAGCAGGCATTCTTTTGGTCTCCTCAGAAAGGCAGCAACACAGGAAGTGTAAGCTCAGCTGAACTGCCATTTTTAAAATAAATGCTATTTGAGAGTATTCAGCATTTACTGGCAATGTGTGCTCCCATTCGTGGTGTTTCAGCGTGAAGACAGATGTCTCGCTTGTAGAGAAGGGTTCAAAGGGCTACTGTCACATATACTATAAATGTACTTCCTCCCTCACACGGGGCAGGCTCTCAAAAACAGTACAGCAACTTTGCACAAAGTCTCTGGAACGGTTTGGCAACCCTTTCTTAAAACACTTGCTGTTTTCAACACATCAGACTGCCTTCTACCAAGTCAATCCCTTGGTCTATCAAAATCAGTACTGTCTCCCTTTACTGGCAATGGCTCGCCAGGGTCTCAGTTTCACATCACCTACTAGCTGTCTGGAGATGCTAGGGATCAAACATGGGACTTTCTGCATGCTAAGCAGAGGCTCTGCCCCGAACCCCAGCCCCTCTAAAGTGAAGGATGGTACAGAAGTCATACCCAGGTCTACTAGTAAGCAGAGTCACAATAGGATGAGAAATTTAACAAAGGAATCCCCCAAACCCTGTACTAGTCAGAGACTGCAAGGATATGAGTGATGAGCCTCATGGTCTGAAAGGAACCTGGCCTTGAAAGCCACCTAGGACTGTTTGTTTGTATAGGTCTCAGAACTCTCTTCAGGTGGGGAAGGAAATAGGGGTGCGCCATATCAGCTCAAGTGGTTAAGACGCTGAACTGCAGGCTGTGGAAGGTCAGTAGTTCAGCAGTTCGAGACCCGAGTGTGCTGCATGACGGAGTGAGCCCCCGTCTCTAGTTCCAGCTCCTGCCAACCTAGCAGTTCGAAAGCAAGAAATTGCAAGTAGATAAATAGGTACCGCTTCGGTGGGAAGGTAACAGCGTTCCGTGCACCTCGGTGTTTAGTCATGCCGGCCACATGACCATGGAAAACGTCTTTGGACAGCGCTGGCTCTTCGGCTTTGAAACGGAGATGAGCACCGCAACCCTAGAGTTGGATTCGACTGGCTTTCAAGCAAGGGAACCTTTACCTTTATATCAGCTTCTGTGATTGGAAGGACAGAACACAGTCCTTGTCTGCTTAGAATACTATCTGTACTATAACAATCTACAGAATTAGACTAAGAGTCCACTTAGTCGAACATTTTGTTTGTAGTGATAACTAGCCAAGTGACTTTAGGAAGCCCACAAGCAGGCTAGGAAAACAGCAGCGCTGCCCTTGTTGCTTGATCCTACAGTAGCTGGTGTTAACAATTATCTCTGAACATGGAAATGCCAACTAAACACCATGTAAATCATGTACGTTTCCCCCTCAGCAGAAGCTGCAACTTTAGGGTGTGTTCCAGAAATAACAGTCATTTAATACCAATAGGCCTGACAGAGGTACCAGATAATGGCAAATATCGAAAGTATGTGTGGATGATGGTGATTTATACTGGGATAAGGACTTAAACCCCATGCCCTGGCACTGTAGCCCCTCTCTGGTTCCCACCTTTCTGGTAGGCGCTTTTAAAATTTTTCAGGGGGGAGAAACAGCAGGAGATAAGATCAGTGACCTCTCACCATCTTGTCTAATCGCCCCTGCACTTATCAATCAATGGGAACCTTCCTTTAAGTGCATGAAGCATCTGGAGCTGGTTCAAGTTACCCTAACAAAAATCTCCCTCTCCTCCTAGATGCTAACAAAAGGAATTCCAGGCAAGAGGTGGCTTGCCGTTGCCTTCCTCCATGTAGCAGCAACTCCAGTATTCCTTGGTGGTCTCCCATCCAAGTACTAACTGTGGTTGAACTTGCGTAGCTTCCAAACTCTGATGAACCAAACCTTAAATTTTTGTTCTCTCTTTATAAACCTCGGCTGCTCACTCCTGTATGGCAAATGTGGGCAAATGGGCGCAAGCATCTAAGATGCATAAAGGCAGAGATGGAATTAAGTCACCTGTTGCTGAAGTGCATAATAATAAGAACTGCTCTAGATATCCAAGTTAAATATGGGGGGGGGGCAGACTAACCAAGAGGCTGACCACTCTATAAAACAGAATGCTGGACTAGATCTGGGCTGTTCCAATAGGGCTCTTCTTATGGGCCTGCAATGGCTCAAGCACTTTAGAGGGGAGTGTTGTTATTGTTTTTTTTGTAAGCATACGTAATTTTAGATCCAAGTGTAATTATTTTCCTAGTAAAAACAGAAAATTAGTTTCTGTTTTATTATGCATAGTAATACTGTAAAGTGTATAAAAAAATAGAACCTACTGCTTTAAGAAGTACAGGAAAATGGGAATTGCTGGAAAGGGAAGAAAGGAAAGGAATTCTGCTGTTTGTCAACAATGCCACATGTCATGCATTGTTGGCCACTACAGTGGCCTGCTAATTGCGGAAGGGGCAAATATTGTGAAAATGTGGTTTTTCTACCATTCGAGACAGAATTCTCAATGTTAAGACAATGTCTTAAGGAAAGAAACCTGGATCACATGAAACAACCAGGTAATAATTATGCCATTATCACATGGAAAGTGACGTCTAGAGAGGCTCTAATAATCCTAACATCTCCTGCTGGTCAAATTCAGTTTTACACACAAACCCCCACCCTGATAGATGACTTCACTACTTAAATGGAATTAGCCTGTCTCCAATGAATATGCCCTAAAGGACGATAAACCCTGTGACAAATCACGGTTTCCTTAAACTAAACGTGTCAATTACTGCAAATGTGTTAAACTTGCAGATTAAAGCCCAGACACAAAAACTGGGAGTGTAACCATGGTTGTTTCTTGCATCTACTTTAATTAAATTCTGCATCCAGGATCATTTAGCCATTAGGTAAGCTGCAACGCAACTGAATTTATAGTCTTTGTGCATACCTAAAACTGCCTCTGTTTCACAGTGGAACCCCCAGCATTATCAGTGTGAATCAGAGCTATGACACCTAATCAAGTGAAGGTTTCTATAGAAATGGCTTAGTGATTTCTTCACTTCCAGCTAACTGGCAGCTGCTATTCATCAGTTATGCAGCAATTTCAACCATACGTAGTCCTTTACAAGTCTTGTATCTTGGGCATCAGCTACATGAAAATCACCCTGTGATGTAGGTTATTATTTTTGCATTTTAGATGAAGACTTGAGCTGATAAGATGGGCAACTTGCCTGAAGTCACCCACAAATCCACAACAGTGATAGGATTTCAGCCCAGGCTTTCTATTCATGCCTTTGTTCACAGAGTCAGCTCTCTGCCATAAACAACTGATGCTCTGTGGCTTGAAAACCTTCACTTATCTCAGCAGAAGTCCACCCCCTTTGCACAACCGGGGTGGGGGAGCCTATGCAACATAATAATAGGGTTTATTATTAATACTAAGCATTTGTATCCATGACAAGCATATACATGGCTTGTTGTCAAAATCAGGATGGACTGTTGCAGTGTTAATTGAGAATAGCAACCCAAGTCAACCTGGCAATCGTCTGGAGTCTTAGGAAGGTTCTATGGGTTCTTCCTCCTCTTCACACATGGATTTCTCTCACCATTTCCTGGTTGCAATAGCTATAACATCTAAACCAGGCACATTACTGTGAGTGCTAATCAACATACATCAGTTTGAAATGGGTTGAAAACCAATGCTTGCTTGATTTGGATGGTGACATCAAACTATAATTGGAACACCATTTACTCCAGAAATGGATCAGGGAATCTGTACACAGGAAAGAATGTATGAGCCTATGTTGTGTTCCCAGTCCTCTGAACTGAACCAGTAGTTTCTCTAATCTCTGTTACAGACTCCCTAAGTAGACTTAAATTTGAACTAGAAGCTTTCTAATTCATAGCTGAGTCTCTGAGACATTGTTATACTAGATGCATTTTTTTGTAATATTGTTTGTAATATCTAGTTTCCAGTATGAAAAAAATGGGCCTCCTTAAGAAGATACAGCAAACTGTTATCACGGACCTGAATTTCTGTGACTCCTCCTACCTCTGTTGTACTCATACTGCAAAGAAAGTAGATCAGAGGTGAGATTCAAACCAAGGATTTCCTGCTTGACAGCTCAGGTGCTAAGCCACTGTACTAGAAGCACCAAAATAAGTTAGGATTACTTACCTGGACACAAACCAGGTAAAAAAATGACAATTTACAAAGCTATTTTAAGAAGTGTTTTTTCTTGACTGTTGTACTTGGAGCTAGAATAAATACCATTATGCCATCAAGGCAAAATTTTCTATCCTGAGAAAGGTGTGTGTAGGCACTTGAAACAATACGTTGCCACCACCTGCCTCCCTGTGCAGAAGCAACTGATAACTCGCTTCAGCAAGTGTGCGAGCATCTAAGTGAAATCAACATTCATGCACTAAGGCAGGAAGATTTGACGGATCCTCTTGAGACTATTATCTGTTGCAGAAGGATGCTTTAGTTTAGAATACCCAATTTTTAACCCCGATGTTTCTAGGCTTCAACATGTGAGTGAAGTCTGTAACAATCTACCTGCCCTTTCTGTTAACAGTTGAGACAGCTGGAACTACAAGCTGTGACTCCAAGATGTAATGATACAAATTTCCCACCCCATCTTCTTTCCATCTTTGCATCTTCTTTGGGAAACTGCAGCTGTTTTAAAAAAGGAGTTCCTAGACTTGAGAGTTTATACTTTAAGTACAAGGCCTCTCACCTACTCACTTCCTCTGCCTAAGGGCCACACCAGAAGGAGGAGATTAGAGAATTGGGGTGGAGGGAACTGTTGCTTAATTGTTTTATTACCTTTTGCTTTTATAGCCCCTGAAACTGACTCTTTTTTACCTGTCAGCAAATACACTATATGCTGGAAAGAAGAAGTCTTATCACCATGACCTAAAAATAAGCCTTTTTTCTTTTTTCTTTTGTAATGTCTGGCCTGATGTAACTTTTGTAACTTCTTGTGAACTTGGAAACTTGCACACTGCTATTTGTCACTGAGTTGGTTCTACCAAAGGTACTAGACTAATTATGTTTTTCACTTTTTGGGTTTTACTCTTGGACTAACGGGGCTACAAAAAAGTTGTCAAACCAGGTAACAATGGAAAATCTATAACCTGATCTCCAGTATCTTTAAAGTGATAAATAGCAACTGCAGGAAATCCTGAAGGATATTAAGGTCATCGGACAAGGGGTCTTAACTCCCCCCTCTCACACACAATGTTTTCATGGCCCCCAGGAGTTGCCATTTAACCCACTGGAGAAAAACAAACAGGACTCCCCATATACCAATTTTAAAGAGTACTGGAGGTATTGTCTCAGATCTGGCAATTGCTCTGGCTTGTCCCTAAGAGCAAAATTAGCTGGTAAGAAGGCTGGCTATTGACAGAGGCATGGGGATATGGACTTGCAACACTGCTAAGTGTTAAGGCGCCCCCGCCCATGACTGCATCCTTGCTCAGCAATGCTTGCTTCAGTCGCCCTCTGAATGCTTGGACTGTGCCCTCATTACCAGCACTTACACCTTCAGTGGGTAATGTGATCATGCATTATATGTTGCAATGCTTCCAGGGTGTGTGCATGGAGGATGGGAGGGAAGAGGGAGAAAGATTGTAACTAAACCTGTAATTAGGAAGTGACATGGGATAAAACACTGCTTTTACCTCCTGGCCTAACCAGTTTAACGAAATGGAGAGGAGAGGTCTGCATAAAAAAACAACTGCTTTATAGTGGCCCCACCTGACTACAGCAGACTCATCAGATTAGCCTGGGCATGTTCATCACTCATTCACACAGATGACTTGCATGTGTGAAACAGCCACTAGAAGACACACCCTTAATATGCGGTGCTTTCCAACGGAGGCCATTCTGACACGAGCCATTAAGAAACATATCAAATGGTATATGCCTGTCTGTCAAACAAGCATAACTTCATACAGAGCAGAGAGAAGAAATGTCTCTAGAACTGAGATCAGGTTCTTCCGTTAGTAAAGCACAATGTTTCAGATGGCTTTCTTCAGGTATCATGCTAGAGAGCATCCTGAATTTCTCCCTTGTCCTGCTTCATTTTAAAATGAGGGGTCAGGGGCTGTAAAGCTGCTGTTCACACTTAAAATACAGAACTATGGTGTAGACATGAATACAAATTTTCATTCAGATAACTTCAGTCTCCAAAGAAGGTCTATTTACAATATAGGGGTTTTATCGTTCAGGGGTTTTTTAATTCCTTTTTTAAACCAGGTACAGGAATTGAGCTGGCATTTGAACTTGAAACCTAGCATTACTCCCCATCCCACTATCTCACTGCTCGAACAGAATGATGAACTAACAAGTTAAGCAATGATTTACTTCCTTTTGCCATCAGGTGTCAAGAACACACAGGCTCAGTTTAAGCCAGGGTATCAAACATGCGGCCCAGGGGCTGGATCAGGCCCCCGGAGGGCTTCTATCAGGCCCGCAGTGGAACTGGCTGTCTTCTGCTGCTTCTTCCAATTCTGCGGCTGCTGCGTCATCATAGGTTTGCAGCTTACAGATACACACCTGAACAGCATACTCGAGATTGAAACAGCACAGACATTTTGATGCAGTAATTCAGAGCAAGAGGTGTCAGTTATAGGACACTATTAAATAAGCAAAATATTGCAAGAGTGCTAATGTTTTAAGCATATTTTTATTTTAAGTAAAAAAAAAACCTTTGCGTTTGAATCCTTTATAAAGTTTATATCTCCACTACCTGGCATTACATTTTATGACACACATGGCTTGGCCCAACAAGGTCTCATTTATGTCAGATCCGGCCCTCATAACAAATGAGTTCAACACCCCTGGTTTAAGCAGTGTCTATTCTAGAGGAATCCAAGAGATGGTGAGTAGAAAAGTTTCTTATCCTTAGGAACTTCCCCATCTACTGCCAACACATACTGCCAATCTCAGATCTAAGGACAGATTTAAACTCTGAACTAACAGTAGACAGCTTGTATTTTATTACAATGGTATTATATACGCCACCGTGTATCCAAGACAACTGAAGTATAAGGTTTTACTTGGGAATAAAAAGCTGCCTCTTGGTCATAGGTTTCAGCAAACTGGCACATTGCTTAACATTCTCAACATTGTCATCTCTGCTACAGGGAGTATCGTTCACGGTACCAAACACAAAAGGTCCAGGGTATGCACTTCTCTCAGCCTAGCAAGGAAGGGAGAAGACAGATATGACTATATGCACTTCTCTCAGCCTAGCAAAGAAGGGAGAAGACAGATATGACTATATGCCCCCAAGCTTTGCAACTTGGTATAAAGCCCATATTATACACATGCATCAGTCTCACACTCCCTACATATACCAAGTACAAAGCAACTCTGGGAAATCAGGGAGGCAGAGGTGCTGGGACTTTTCAGTTTAGAAAAGAGATGGCTAATTGGGGACATGATAGAGGTTTATGAAATTATGCATGGGGTAGAGAGAGAGTTGACCAGGAGAACTTTTTCTCCCTCTCCCAAAATACTAGAACTGGAGGGCATCCAATGAACCTGATGGGCAGTCGATTCAGGGTGGACAAAAGGAAATACTTCTTTACACAATGAGTGATTAAACTGTGGAATTTGCTGCCAGAGGATGTAGTGATGGCCACAGGAACAAACAACTTTAAAAGGGGATTAAATAGATTCGTGGAGGATAGATCTATCAATGACTACTAGCCATGGTGACTATGGGGAACCTCCATGTTCAGAGGCAGTAAACTTCTGCATACCAGTGCCAGGAGGCAACATCAGGAGAAGGACTCACCCTCTATGCCCTGTTTTTTGACCTCCAGAGGAACTGGTTGGCCACTGTCTGAGACAGGATGCTGGACTAGATGGACCAGTGACCTGATCCAGCAGAGCTCTTTTTATGTTCTTACGATACTGCCAGACACTTGGTCCAACTGGCATCTTCCACAACTAGCTTTCCCCATATTCAAATTGACCAAGCGGACTCTAATTTGTAAAATTCATTTTTTTCCCTTATCTCACCCTGTGTTCTGAACACAGTAGGGGCACTTTACACCTATCCCAACTGCCCTACAAATATTATTTCCATCTTCACTCCAAGCAAGAAACAGCACACAAAAAGACAGATTATGCCAAAAATAAAAACAACAAAGTGATCTGAAATGTTATTTACTGATGCCAATGTAAAATAGAAGGCTTAAAACAGAGCCCTCCTTTTGTGGAAGGAACAGGGAGGACTGAAAGTTAATGTTTTATATGCCTTGGATGACCTCCCTATAAAAGAGCACATCTATCATACAACTAAAGCATAAATCAGAGCAACTGAATACATCCACCAACAAGCTCACTATTAATTAATCTGCCTTTATCGCCTTAAGCGTTATTGTTCCCAAACACTGTCCCCTAAGGGAAACCAACTGGATTTTGTCATTGTTGAGATCCATCTGTCTGCTGCAACCCCTAGCATAATGATGAGGCGGTGAAGCCATCCTGAGTTGCCGGTGGCTCAATTGTTTGTTTATTTATTGTTTGGGTCAACCAATCTTGTGAATATAGCTCACCCCTCCACACCACCACTGCATGGAAGGGGGGGAAACACCATTCAAAATGTTTGAGCCATGATGTATTGGCAGAACCATTCATGTAGGAAGGAGAGGGGGAGAAAAATGCTGAAAAGCAGTATGACCGATCAATTCTTAATCCAGCCACCTGAAGAAAATTCTGAATGTACAAGTAGCTTGGGATGGGCTATTTGCCAATTCTATGTGCTTCAAGCTGTGAACGTTTTATAAAGATCATGCCTACGTCCCATCAGAGGTTAAATGCTGACACAGAACACCCTTTTATTTATTTAGGTATTTGGACCCTGCTTTTCTCCCCAGAGAGGGACCCTCCAAAGCAGCTTATACTACCATCCCCTCTTCCACTTTATCCTCACCATCACCACCCATGAGATAACCTAGGTAAAGCTGGGGGGGGGGCAGTGGCCCAAGGTCCTCCAACATATTTCTTTCAGTGATTCTTCTGGTGGTGGAATATATTTGCATGAAATATATTTGCCTGAGTAGATTGGCCCTAAGAGATATGCCAAAGCATGGATGCCTTCTGGAAGACTGTATGGCCTTTATATCGGGACAGGATTTGGGGCACTGTCAGTCAAATCAGCAAGGGCAAGGATTTTAATATTTTTATGCTTTTATCTGGAATTAAGCAGAATGGCACAAAAAACCCTTTTTTAAAAAAATGCACGTTTGACACTTTGTTGCTACTGTCTCCTGAACCACCCGAAACAGTGAAAACCAAAATCAGTAAAACAAATCAAGCATTGATATTATTGTTCATATGGATTCTTAAGACTCATGCTGACCGACTCAAGTCAGTTTATATTAGGAACTAGAAATCTTATTGTGGGGGTTGATTATTTAAATCCCAGGCACCAGACTACCATCGCGCATGGAAATTTCATTGTCGTGCTTAGTATTTGCAGTAACGGTTTCACTGTATAGTGTCTCAGCAATTCTTAGTAGAAGTACCAATGGTTGGATACAACCAGCTTTTCCCCCTTCAGCAAAAACGTTTGTATTTGTGACCCTGGGGCTACATGGACAAAGCCAAATGAAGCAAGTGCTGTAAGAAGGCCAGGAAGTGGTCAAGAGTAAGTGAAAGAGTTGACTGGATCCAACCCAAAGCTTATTTAACAACTCACATTAGAAAGTTTTGCTGTATGACACACAGGAAAAAAATTGAACGAAGTTCCTTTCTTGCTAAGATTAGAGATTTGCTTTTTGTGTGGTAATGACAACCTGGGTCACCCATGCATTTATTTATCTACTACCATTCTTTTATCATAGCATTAATAAAATTTCAAGGAACTGTGAAGAAGGCTGAAAAATGAGTCAGGCTCTCTAATTTTTGAGACTGGCTCCCAGAGCTGGGGGGAAAAATTGCCAAGGCCTGCCTTTACAACTTCCTTGAGAAGCCAGGCTAGGGTTACCATGCACTGTACAGCCATAATTTAAATAATGTATCTACTTGAAATGGGTGTATGAGTTGTTGTTGTTCAGTCGTACAGTCGAGTCTGACTCTTCACGACCCCATGGACCAGATCACGCCAGGCCTTCCTGTCTTCCACCGTCCTCTGAAGTTTGCTCAATTTCATGTTCGTTGCATCTATGACACTGTCTAATCATCTCATCCTTTGCTGTGCCCATCTTCTTTGACCTTCAGTCTTTCCCAGCTTGAAATGGGTGTATGAGTAACTCAATTCAACTGTGTTTAACCCACTTGAATGGGGAATAATACTATACAAGTTATATTTTGAAGTAGAACAATTTATCACTTTTTGAGGACTATGACATTTAGCTCCTAAATATTTTCCCTGCCCCATACCTTTTAGTCACAGGTGAAGTCATAGTAGTGTAATGTTGAATGTGGATAGGGGAGAAGTGGGTTTGGACTAGAGATGCTAGCATCCAGATAGAACCTGAAGATCCCCTGGAATTATAGCTCATATCCAGACTATAGCTCCTCTCCACAGATCAGTTCCCCTGGAGAAAATGCTTTGGAGGGTGTACTTTATGGCACTGTACCCCACAGACGACGGCGGAAGACAGGAGGGCCTGGCGGGAGCTGGTCCATGGGGTCGTGAAGAGTCGGACTTGACTGTGCGACTGAACAACAACAACCTCACTGAAGCCTCCTGAGGCTCCATCTCCAAATCTCCAGGAGTTTCCCAACTTGTATCTGGCAAACCTACCCCATATCCCCCACTGGTAGTCAGGGGGCACCTGGCAACCCTAGTTTACTCTCCCTCAGCCGTCGTTCACCCTGAGTGACCCCGGGGCCAGGCACCCTCTGCCACATATATCACAGCCCTGAGTTTCTTGGGAAAGGGACAAGATACAAATGAAATGAATGGATCATCTTCATCAGGCATCCTACACAAACCATCACCACCTGTACCCTGAAAGTCAGGTCCACCTTTCACATACCAGTATAATGAACACAGCTCCAGAAGCATTCTTAGTGTTTGCTTTCCTGCTCTAAACTTATTTCTTCTGGAGGTCTATCAAAGTCAGGGCCTGAAATTTTCCCCAGAAGAAACAAACAAAAATCTTTCACTTAAGTAGGCTTTTAGTAGCTGAGATCAAAATAACCATATTCAAGTAAACTGTCTCTAATAACTCTTAAATTTTAAGGGCTAGAAGTCTTTAAAAAGGGGGGGGGATGCGTGGCTCCACAAAACAATAAAGCAAACAAAAAGCCACAAGTACATACTATTATTTTACAAAGCTGTTGTGGCGACAGGACTGAAGTTGGTCGTTCCAAAACAAGTTGCTTGAAAGGAACATTCAGCTTTATATGTACCTGTATTTGGTATACAGAAGGTGTATAAACCATAACATGCAACAACCCTCCACAGGGTTCTCACCGTCTATACACTCACTGCTATCAACTGTAGCTTCTCAGGGTGTATATACCAAGTGTACACACACAAAGAAACCCCTGGCCTCGGTAAGATCACTGCTTCACATTATTTCAGTCCACACACATTCCCAGCATTTCCTACATTCAAGGTGTTTTCTTCTGAGAAGTAAAACTGTAATGTACAATGTGACCATGATGCCTGCTGATTTCAGCATAATTTACTCCCAAGAAATATGATCAGGACACTAGTTTGGCTGTGACAGCATTGGGTAGATTCACAGTTTCAGCTCAGCATCTCTAAGGGGGGAAATAATAACCTACTTCTTAGAACAGCAAGAGTGAAACGTAACCATTCTATGCAGCAGCTTAATTTTATATGGGCATAATTCATATATGTATAATAGTAAACTGACTGGTCCCTATGTGGGTGATGAAAATCACAAAACCAGGCCACTGCAGACAAAGTAATGGCCTTTACATAGGTCTAGGATTTGTAAATATATAGTATTACTGTATATTTCAGGGCCATTTTGCGCATGATGCAAAGGCAAAGCCAGGTTTGGAATACTGCTTCCTCTCCCAGTTCTCCTTGTCCCTCCTTGCCTCGTAACCAACCTCTGAGAGTCACAACCCCCTTTGGGGTCCTACCCCACAGTTTGAGAAACACTGTCGTAGAGAATCCTGAAAGGGGGTGGTCATTCGGTAGAAGCAACTTCATGTTCCCTCTTCCCCGTCGTGATTTCTCAGAGATCACCAGCCACTGTGGTATAGTGGTAAGAGTTTTGGATTAGGATTTGGGAGATCCAGGCTCGAATCCCCACTCCACCATGGAAGCTTACTGGGTGACCTTGGTTCAGTCACATACTCTCAGCCTAACCTACCTCACAGGGTTGCTGTTACAATAAAATGGAGAAGAGGAGAACAATGTAAGCTGCTTTGAGTCCCCCAATGGGTGGAAAGGTAAGGTATAAATTAAGTAAATACAGTGAGATTTGATTTCTAATCTGCCCCATCCAGAAGGCTCCAGTGTGAATTTGAAACCAAAGACAATGGAAAATATTAAGCTCAGGAAACACTGAACTATCCCACAAAGTCAGCTAAGTAAGGGGTAAAATACATGCAGTACCATCTAAAAATCACAGCCCCCCCCCCCAAGCCTCTAAAAACCTCTTCTTAAGTAGGAAGTTCTGAAAAGTCAGAAGAGTAGAAAGTGAACCTCTAGATGAAAGACATCACATGTTTGCGGATGTCACACTTTTGCTTCATACAATTTCCCAACAGAAACTGGCAGCCAAATTGCAGCTGCTAGTTTTGGTGGCAACTCTGTGCAAAAGTACCACAGTGGCCCAATTTCTATCAGGACCGTGGAGTGGAGAGAGAAGGGATTCCTGCCTTCTCCTCTGCTCAGTTTCCTGAGCCAAAATGGCCTGCGGGGAGGTCTATGCCTGTAGATTTGTTGCATGCACATCCCACAAGTTCCAATAATGCTCCCCCTCCCCAGTTGTTTCGGCTCAGAAAAAGTGAGAAGGGGAGAAGGCAAGAAGCCCTCCTCCCTCTGCAGTCCCAAATCAAACCTGGCCAGTGTGGCACTTTTACGCAGAGCTGTCTCTGAGAACTTGCAACTTCAAGTCCCCTTGGTATGACTTCAAGTCCCCTTGCTGATTTTGTGTAAAATGTAACCCACAGTTTGGCTCTGAGAGCCTTTTCAACATATGACACGTTGCCAACCAGATAGTAGTAGTATGTTCAAAAAAATTAGGCAAACTTTGTGCAGTCACATGCAAAAATTGCAAATTCATCTGTTTTGTAGATGTGAACACCACATACACATGCTGGGAAGCCATGGCTAACTACACGACTGCATCTCCTTATATGATCCCATGCGCCAATTCACAGTCATCTGGCCATCTGCCCGCTCAATATTCCATCCAATAGTACAGTTTTTTCCCCTGCCTCTGACCATTCATTCTCGGTTGCTTTTCCAGTGTTGTGAAACAGTTTGCCTCTGGAGGTTTGGCACACGTTCTCTCTACTCGGTTTAGAAGGAGCTTTTTCATAGCGCTTTTGGGGGGGGTACACATATCTCTCCCTTATAATAAACCAACGTTCTAAAATGCCCGCCTTTAGTGTTTGGCCGGAAGAACTGCCACTCAGAAGACACTGGCTGGGTTGACTGGCTGCTTTGTGATAGGAAAATGATAGGAAAAGGTGCCAGCAGTCACCCCATTACTGCCACAGATGGTGTGCAGGTCCCAGGTTCATGTTTTAAAAGCTGCCTGGGGGACTATGGACCATTCACATACTTTCAACCATAACATACCTCATAGGGTAGTTGTGTGGATCATACGGGGGAGAGGAGAATGATGTCAGCTGCTTTGGTTCCCACTGCAGGGAAAGACTGCCCTTTCCCTAGGCAGAGGCTGGGGGGGGGGGGATGTAAAACTTAAGACAGACAGGCAGATAAATGTTGGCTGATGGTTGCCTGGAAAGGACATAGGGTTGAAGCCTGCTGAGGGTGGGGTCTGAGGAGGAGGAGGAAGAGGGGGACCTCAGACAGATACAATGCCATACTGCCCACACTCCAGACAAACTGTTGCCAGTCTCCAGGTGACAGCTGGAGAGCTCTAAAAGCTTGGGGGGGTGGGGGCGAGGCAGGCGATGGAAGGCCGATGCCTCCGTTGCCTGGCTGGAGTGGCCGCGGGGGGGTCTGGAGTCGGGCGGCCGCTGGCGGGGGACGCAGTCGCCCGGGCCGAGATTGGGGGGGCAAGGCGGGCGACAGAAGGCCGATGCCTCCGTCGCCCGGCCCTCTACAGAATCCACCCCCCAAACCTCCAGGTATTTCCCTCCTTAGAGCTGGCAACCCTACATTCCCCTCAGTGCCTGTTGGTAGGCAACTAAGCTTGGTCCTGTCACCTACTTTGGCCTTTGGGAGAAAACACATTGGGGCCAGTCTGCCAACTCCAGATGGGAAATTCCTGGAGATTTGAGGGATGGAGCCTGAAGAGGGTGAGGTTTGAGGAGGGGTGGGACCTCAGACAGGTACACTGCCATAGACTACACCCTCCAATCCAGTCAGTCCCACATAGGGAACCATTGTTGCCAATCTCCAGGTAAGGGCTGGAGAGCACTCAGAATTACAACTGTTCTGCAGACGGGAGGGCAGAAGTCAGCTGAAGTCAAAGGGGCAGGTAATGGTAGGTTGATGGTTAGCTGGGAAGGATATGGGGTTGCCAACTACATGCTGACAAATTCCTGGGGATTTGAGGGGTGGAGCCTGGAGAGGGTGGGGTTTGCAGAGGGGTGGGACCTCAGACAGGTAGAATGCCATAGACTACACCCTCCAAACAAGCCACTTTGTCCTGGGTAACAATTGCTGCCAATCTCCAGGTGAGGGCTACAGATCACTCACAATTACAACTGCTCTTCAGGTAGCAGAGATCAGTTCCTCTGGAGAAAACAGTGGACTCTGTCATTATACCCTGCTGAGGTCACCACAGCAAATTGACACTGTTTGCCCAAAGCCAGAGCACTGCCCCAGAGCCTCTTTCTAGATCTCGTTGTATTGCTTTCACAACGGGCTTTACTGCTAGTTAATAATAAAACAGTTTCTAAACTGCCATAAGATTCTTCGTAGTACAGCAAAGCTTCCCCTATGGGCCACCTGCTGTCACTAATTTGTACCTGAAAATGGCATAAATATCAAACTAGTTGCTATTTAAAGTATCAGTGGTGTAGTTCTCATAACAATTATGATCTAAAATTATGTGATCCATTAACTGACCAGTTGAATGCCCAACCCCATGTTTCAGTCTCTCACATGCCGATGCCTATAAGTTTATATCTACTGGATACAGCTAGGACAATATTTCAGAACTCTAAAAATCACTGGCAAACTTTCAAGAAGCCAGATTTTGCAGCAACAGGGTGGCGGGGGGCAGGGAAATCAAAATCCATCACCACCACCACATTTTAAGTCCCTGAGATTTCTTTCAATCCTACTAAGCTTTTCCACAGCATCATATGCCAAGAGTATCCCTGTAGGTACAGGAGGGTGGTCCTGACTCCTGAATACCTTCTCTAGAAGTACGTTTCACTCCCTGCATGATACCCAAGATGTAGAAAAGATGGAGGGGGGAGAAATCCCATCTGCCTTAATGCTATAAAACTGATAATGGGACCTTGAAAATAGGCCCATTCCCCTCTCCCTCTCTCTCATATTCCTAGTCCATTGAGCATATCTTCCTGCAGGTTAGAACTAAAACAGTTTTTCCCAAAATAAATTACTTTCCCACTAGCACCCCCACACACACGGAAAGATACAGTTGTCTTTGAAAATACAAATGATTCTGTGAAGGCATTCAGAGTGACAATATCACTAGACCAGAATATAATTCATATGTATCAAATACACCAAGGGAAAAGGAGGAAACTGTCTGGTAGCTCACCTTTGTATTGTCTAGACTGAGCTGAAAGATCAGACAACACAATACAGGAAGGGGGAAAGGGGGAAAACTGTATTGTGAAGTCATATGATAAGATTTCTGGTTTGACTTCCCACGCTCAGAATTTTAGTTTCTCTAAAAACACCTCCTGTACAACAGTAAACTCTGCCATAAAATGCATTTCTCCTTTTCCACAGTTATGTAACAGCTATTTTTCTTGTAGGGGACTGAGGAAGCTTACAGACATTTAAGATACAAAAGATATGTTTGTGATGTTCTGGAGTGATGCAACAAAATTTCCAAAGGTCCGTCACCCTAAGGTCTCTTATGAGACTCCAAATTTTGTGAACACTTCATTACTGTTTCCAACCCACTTGTTGCTTTAAGTCACAATGTGGAAATATTCTATTTTCTCTGTTTAAAGAAAGGAGAAATTTCAGAAAAGGGGAAATTATAATGTGAAAACTCCAACAACACCTCTTCACATTATGGGGTTTCTCCTCAAGTTTTTGAGCCCTAGTATAGGAATGGATGCAACTTCTTTGTCCAAAGCTACAGCCAGACCTGCAAACCTGATAAGCTTCTTGAGGAGACCCAGTGCTGTCCAGAAAGCAGTTTGAAACCTACAAGCCTAGGAGAAGTAGGAACTATTAGATGAAAAGCAGAGACGCAATAACTCACATGGTCAATAGTCATAAGCCTTGCAAGTAAGTCCTTAAAAGGCACTCGGCCACAAAAATGTTTACTAGACTTTTCAGCCCATGTAACACCACCTCACTGTTGGAAACCACATACCACCATCTTGTACAGAGCAATGGTGTGGCATCAGCTATGTTTACTGTATCTCAAAAAACAAAAAAAGATATTGCAGAGCTGGAAACAGTGCAGAAGAGGACAACCTAGATGAGAAAGGGGTTAGAGCTTCTTTCCAATGAGGAACGCCTGGAGAGTCTGGGACTTTTTAGTTTGGATAAAAGACAACTAAGGGGGCACGTGGCAGATTTGCACAATTCTGCATGTTGCAGAGAAAGTGGATAGAGACAGCTTTTTCTTCCACTCCCATAATACTAGAATTTTGGAGCACCCACTTGAACTGATGGACAAAAGAAAGTATTCAATGAGTAATTAAGTTGTGGAATTCACTGCCAGTGGATGTAATAATGACTACTAGTATGGATGCCCTTAAAAATGGATCGGACAGGTTCACACTGATCAATGGCTATAAGCCAGGGGAACTCAAGGGAACATTCATAACCAGAGGCAATAAACCTCTGAATATTAGTGCTATGGGGCAACATGAGGACAAGGCCTTGGCCTCTTTGCCCTACTTGTTGACCATCCAGGACAAACACTTAGCCATTGTGTGAAACACGATGCTGGACTAGATAGACTGCTGGTCCGATCTAGTAGGGCTCTTCTACACCATCTCTTCACAGTTCTAGCTACCACCCTGAGCACACCACACAATCTTCTACAGCCAATGTGACATAATCACATTTACTCTGGCTGTTTGAACACAGACTCAACCTTTTTAAAAACGGACTTTCTTAAACCTCAGTGGTGAAGGGAAAAAAATCAAAAAGGCCAGACGGTACCACATGGGCAGACTTCAACAGGACAGGACCCAAACAACACTTCATTTAACTACAGCCCCAATCTAAAACCACTCCAGATTGTCGTCAGTGATCTACAGACTACCCTGGACAATGGTTCTTCTCTCACACAAGCCGTGGGTAGAAATAGGCCTTTACTTGTTTCCAAACAGTTCTTTACCAGTAACAAGAGACCTCCTAAAAGAGACATTAGCTTCAAGGACTGGACCCTGCAACAAACCCAGATGCCAACTCTGTTCTCTGATTCAGGCAACACCATTACAGGACCTGATAACAGTCACATAATTGGGGGCTTGTTTACCACCACTTATGACATGATACATGCAATCACCTGTCAACAATACACTTCTGCTGTCTATACAGAACAAATATGTCAGTATACACAAAAGAACAAATGTATACAAATTTGACATAATGACTGACGAAGTCACTGCCACCAGCATTCAGAAATCAGGGGACATTTTCATCTATCAGGACACTCTATTGTCAACCGAGAAGTTACGCTTCAATAAGCAAACTTCAAAATGGGAGATATAACTACTGAATCAGTATTTATTTAATTGTATTAACCAGGACTTAAACAAAGCCGACACCTTTCTTTCCCACTACAAATATTAAACTGCTTAACACAACTAGGGTAGACTCCATGATCACTAGTTAAGAGTTGTGAATGGTCAATATGCTTAACTTGTACACTTTGAAGTTTTGCACAGAAATACGAAATTATTCACATCATATGAAATGGGCTCTAAAGCATGAAAACTTATACTTCAATAAATGTGTTAGCTTTTAGTAGGCTACAAAACTTTGGAGTTTTTCTCTCTAACAGATGAACACATTTGTTCCATTGAAATGTATACCTATGGGAGTCATTTTTACACACAAACTGCATGAAAGAAGAAGCGATTATCTTCCAAATTATACAAAACTTCCACTGGTTGCCTGGAAAAGGTTTACTTGCAATAACTGAGCAAGGTAGTTGTTCATAAGCCTGATTTAGCCTTAATTTAGATTTGCATGTGTCCCAGTCTCTGCACATATAAACAATACTGAAAGATGGCAAGTTCTGGGTAAAGTAGGGCTGCAACACCTACACTGCAGTCATATGAAGTTACTCCAACGTAACCCTATTAACTTTAGTAGCATTGTAGAGAAAGGACCATTGGGTACTTACCATGAAGGGTCCCTTCTCCTCTGAGATAAGGAGGACATCTTGATGAGTGTCTCCCAACCTATCTGTAGGGAGGCAGGAACCAATATTTCCACTTCCTGTCCTCTCAGTGAGACACACCCCTCAACTCAGTTCGGGAACTCCCAGAAGCAGTAGAAAACTGTAAACCAATAACAACTGAGCCATAAATTGGCTGAACAGTAAAAACCAGAACAAGAACAGAAGAAAAAACAGAGACAGGAATGAGTACTCAGCTGAGTGAGGGATAGAAAGCAGCAGAATGGAGTAGATTGACAATGATACAGGAGGCCCAAGGAGGCCCAAGATGTCCTCCTTATCTCAGAGGAGAAGGACCCTTCACAGTAAGTACTCAATGGCCCTTTCTCCCTCTGAGAGGAGGACACCTTGATGGGTCCTCCCATAACGATGTCCCCATTAGCTAGGTGGGTCATTGTCCTTGTCAGCCAGAATGTGCTACAGGATCCTTCAGCCAAAGGCCGCATCAGCTGAGACGTAGATGTTTATCTTATAGTGTCTAATAAACTGAGGACCACATGGGTGCCCTGAAAATTTTATCCACTGTTGCGCAGTTTGCCAAGGCTGCATTTGTTGCTGCGCTTCAAATGGAATGAACTGCAGGGGGAACCAGCTTCTGAGCTCTATAGGCCTTGGTGATACAAGACTTGAGGGTAGTGCTAATACTGGCATTGGACATCTTATCTCCCTTGTTTGGAGGGAAAATGGAGATGAACAAGGACTCCATCGTCCTGAAGCCACTAGTGCGATGAAGGAAGGTCTTCAGAGCATGTCGCACATCTAAAGAGTGCCAGATCTGTTCCTTGGGATTAGCCAGATTTGGGCAAAAGGAACAGCAAGCAGATCTCCTGTGATCTGTAAAATTGAGAGCTTACCTTAGGAAGGTAGGATCCGTAGTGAGTACTACCTTGTCTTTGTGGAACATGCAGAGCTGTGGATTAGCAGAGAGGGCTCCAAGTTCTGACTGATGAAGTCACTGCCACCAGAAATAAGGTATTCATCCGTAGCCACTTCAGGGGGTTACCTTGATGGGCTCAAAAGGGGGCGTGGTCAATGCATTAAGGACCACATTTAACTTCCACATGGGGAATCTGTGAGAAGTAGGAGGGTCCTGAAGAGCTGCCCCTTTTAAGAACCGATGGATATGTGGGTGTCTGAAGAGTCTCCAGCAATTGAATGTAGGAAGGATCGTAGCTAGGGCCGCCACCTGGTGTCTGAGGGTGGAGGCCTTCAACCCAGTACCATGGCCGTCCTCCAAGAAAGTCAGAACATTCTTTAGGTGAGGTTTCATTGGATCTATGCCCTTCCTTCAGGACCACGTAACAAATGCCTTCCGAAGTGGTATTATAGATCTGGCTGGTAGACTGCCTTCTGGAGGCCAGCATGATGTTTGTCACCTTTTCCAAGTAGCCCAGTCTGAGGAGCTTCCCCACTCAATCGCCAAGCAATCTAATGGAGCCAGCCTGTGTCTGGGTGCCAAATGGGCCCCTGAGTCAGCATGTCTGGAGTCACCGGTAGTGGAAGTGGTGGTTGGAGGGCGAGATTCTGGAGCTCTGAGAACCACCGTCTCCTTGGCCATTATGGAGCCACCACTATGATCTCCACTTCTGTTCTCAGACCTTCCTCAGGAGCTTTGGAAGGACTGGGGTCGGAGAATACACAAACATGAGCCCAGGCGGCCACTGGGACACAAGTGCATCCGTCGCCTCCACCCTGTGATGATAAAATCTGGTGAAACATCTTTGTACCTTGTGGTTGTCTGGGGGTGTGAAAAAATCCGCTGCTGGTAGGCCAAAGTGATGCACAATCAATTCGAATAAGTCCATCTTCAGGGATCATTCCCCTTCCTGTAGTTGCCATTGGCTAAGCCCGTCTGCCCAAGTGTTCAGCATGCCCTTGATATGTTCTGCCTTGATAGAGGCTACACTGATTTCTGCCCATAGTAGCAACTTGGAGGCTTCCCTGTGAAGCAACGAGGACTTGGAACCAATGCTCCCTCTAAGCTGTGGAGTCTATATGAGCAAAAATTCTACTTTGTGAGCTACTGGCATTAAAGTAGTGAGTGAGTGATTTGGCTACTGCATGAATTAGGTTGTTCTGGAGCCATCCTTCCTGAGCTAAGACAAAAATGTGTGAGCTGGAGGCTAAAAAACTGTGAGCTAGCTCACACTAACTCAGCTTAGAGGAAACACTGCTTGGAACCCCCCTGACTGTTTACGTACGCCTTGGCAGATACATTGTCCATCCTGATGAGAACATGGTGGCCTACGATCTGTGAACAGAAGTGCAGAAGGGCTAGGTGAATGGCACTGAGTTCCAACAGGTTTATAGGTAGCTTCTTTTCCTCCCTGGACCACAGTCCCTGAGCTGGTAAGTTGAGATAGACTGCTTCCCAATGCTGAAGGCTGGCATCCGTGGTAGTAGGCGTGTCCTTGCAAAAGATTCTTTGTCTTTGTCCACCATAATAGGCTGATCTTCACTTTGAGGGGAACTCTGACAGGAAAGTCTTCCCTTCTCATAATTCTGGACTGGAAGGGTCAAAGAAACTGTTGCAGGGATCTCGCACGTAGGCGGGCCCATTGCACAGAGTCTGTGCAGGAAACAAACTGCCTCATTAGCTTGGCTAGGGTCATCAGTGAGGACTGTTTGCCTTTGATGATTTGTTGAGCAAGAGAACAGATCTTCTCTTCCTTGGGCTTTGGGAGGATCATACGGTTCTGCACTGTGTCCAAAATTACACTGTTCGATCGACTGAGAAGGAGTTAGGCAACTTTTTTTAATGTTCACGAGGAACCCGTCATCCTGAAGACATTGGATGGTGTCTTCCATGTCCTGGTGAGCCTTAGCTTCTGAGCTGGAGTGAATCAGAAGGTTGTCTAGTGTGGATGAATGTGTATTCCCCTTTCCCACAGCAGGACAATGGGTGTATGAGGATTTTTTAGAATACCCTCGGGGCAGTTGAGAGGATGAAGGGCAGTGCTCTGAACTGCCAATGTTGACCTTGAATGCAGAAATGGAGGAACCACCTGTGGCCCCTGAATATGGGAACATGAAGGTACGCTTCAGTCAAATTGATTGAGGTCAGGAACTCCCCTGGCTGCAGAGCCTCTGCAATGGACCTTAGGGTATCCATGCAGAAATGCCGTAACTTCACAAACCAGTTTAGATATTTTAAGTCCAAAATGGCTCTCCAGTTTCCGTTCCTTTTTGGAACGGTGAAGAAAATTAAATAGAGGCCCTGTTCTGTCTCTGAGAGAGGGACCAGCTCTATCGCCAGAATGTTGGATAGATGTCGAATGGCATCTAGGGTCCTGTGGAGCTTGGTTGTGTTCTTTAGCGCTGGTGAGGGGATGAAACGGTCTGGGGGGCTTCTCAAAAATTTGATGGAGTAACCCTCCATTGGAGGTGATCTTCCAAGACCAGTTGTCCGCTTTTGAGTCAATTCATTTCTGTTGGAACTGCAGGAAACATCTCCCCACTGAAGCTGGATTGTAGTCATGCCTTTGAAGGTTTGTTGTCCCATCCAGATTTATTCTCCCTGTCGGGGAAGGATTTGGCAGATCGGTTGTGGAAGGGGTTTCTTCTGAAATTCTGTCTGGATGTCCCCCAGGATGATCTTCTATCGCCCCTACTGAACCTCAGCAGAAGCCTTTGGGTACCAAAGGAACAGTTTCCTGAACCTCTCCTGTCTGGTCTACCCAAGGATTTAGGCATTCCCTTTTTCTTATCCTTTGTTTCTATGCGGGTCTTGTCTAGCTCCTCTGCTGGGGATTTTGGTTGCAGCTCAAATGTCTTACTAAGAAGATATTGGTAATCTTCAGGCTTAAAGAATTACACTGAAGGTTCTGGAACCTCTAATTACTCCTTCCTCCTCCTCATCTGATAGGAATTCCCCTTCCTCTCTATCCTCCAGCTCACTGTCCTCAACCTGTAAAGGATCCCAATGGGGGTGATCCCACATGGCAGAGTAATGGTCTTTTCTGGCTGCTCTGGTTGGCCATCGAGGTCTCTCTGGGAAGGCTCTGTCTAAATCTCCCTGTGTATAATCCCTGTGGATGGGAGAGGGGGTAGATTGGGACCTATCCCCCATGAGGGGAGTCTGGCAATAGCTGGAAATTTCTTCCCTCATGGCTTGCCTTAAAATGCATGTACGTTCAGATGAAATTAGGAGATCTCCCCCCTTTTCGAGGTTACCCACAAGTAGACCCATTTCTAGCTCTGGAGGCATTCACTGTGGCGACCTGGACATTAGGGATATCCTGCCAGTCATTGGTGTCCATTGCCTGGCTCATGGTAGCAGTGACAGCCGCTCTGCAGCCTTCCCCCCACTCTCTCTAGGGGCCTCTGAGTAGTCGGCTGGTCCAAAATGGTGTCCGCGCGCCTAGAGACGTGGACAGAGGGTGAGGCTGCTTTTTTGCGCGCTTTTCTATTTGCGCGGCTTGGGTCCTAGCAGCAGCGTGGGTTGCAGCTCCGCCCTTAGGTGGCTTGGTCTTTGCGGCAAGAAGGGAAGCTTCCCACTCTCCCTTTGAAATAAATCCATTGGATCCGTCCTGGTCCGACATGCTCCAGCTGGAGCGTCGGCAAGGACATGAAGTCGCAGGGGAAAAGGCAGAAGCCAAGTAAGGCAGTGGAGGACAGGCGAGGAGTAAGCAGGAGTAAGAGAGAAATAGTGAAGAGGAATGGAGAAGGAATGAGGCTGGAATAAGAAGAAATTAAGCAAAAAAGGCACGAGTGCCAACTTTGTGCTACTCTCCCTACTGAGGCAGGAAAAGAACTGAGTTCAGGGGCATGTCCCACCGAGAGGACAGGAAGTGGAAAGATTACTTCCTGCCTCCCTACAGATAGGGTGGGAAACACCCATCAAGATGTCCTCCTCTCAGAGGGAGAAGTAACTGTGCAGAGGATTGCACTGCTAGTTGACTTATCAGATTAAAGCTTTTTGATCAATCATAGACGTAACTAAGCAGATGTCAGCTTTTTAGAAAAGTTAAACTTAAATTTATAATGTATGAAACTATGGCTGGCAGGCTCTATTTTAGAACAGGCATTTTTCCTCTTTGCTTATGTGAGAAGGAATGCCTCTTCCAAGATGCTACCTACTGTGGCAAGTGCATGATCACCCAAGGTGGAAGGTGGCTTTTCCCCCTTCTGAACAATTGTTTCACTTGTATGCACATTTATAGGGATGTTACTGATCAGTTAATTAAAAAGCATGCCTAATCAACTGATCTTTAGTGATAGCTTCACACTTGAGAATCTTGTGTATTAGGCAGGCACATATGTGAATTTCCAGGCAAGCTTGAACATGCAGAAATTAAGTTTTTTAATCAGCTGAGGCAGCTGTGAAAGAAAGAAAGGTTTTCATTTGCACTTAAACTTGAATGGACTTTCTACCACCCACGACT
The DNA here is from genome assembly GCF_001447785.1 of Gekko japonicus. NCBI lineage: Eukaryota > Metazoa > Chordata > Lepidosauria > Squamata > Gekkonidae > Gekko > Gekko japonicus. The sequence continues at coordinate 549,922 of NW_015177013.1, forward strand.
AGATGTGATGTACATGAAAGGGCATTACTTTCCCCCCATCCCTCGTTATCATGATAGTGTACCTTTCGTCTGATAGATGAATGCCTCCCCCACTTGATGGAAGACAGAACGCATGGCTGGTTCAAGGTGTTTTGTTTCCCCAGGCAAGATACTCTCATTGGTTTCTATCACACTGTCAGAGTCTGGGACAGTCCCACAACACTGACAGCTGGGAGTATGTTAAGTACATCAGCACCAAACTGCTGGAAGAAGTCACTTGGGTCATGGCTTGACTGCAGCAATGACCCTGAGAGAACATCAACCTTCACAAAATGAGAAAACTCATCTGTGAGCAAAGATAACACAAAGCAGACAATGGCAACATAATCTTTTGTACTGCAGGCAATAAGAAGAGCAATACTGAAGTCATTCATGAGTCAGTGTGGCGTAGTGGTTAGAGTGTCAGACTACAACCCAGGAAACTTGGGTTCAAATCCCAACTCTGCTATGAAGCTCACCGAGTGACCATGGGCCAGTCATCCTCTATCCGTTTAACCTACGTAACTGAGTTGCTGTGAGATCAAAAGGCTCAAGGAGACCTGAGCTCCCTAGTGGAAGGGCATGATAAAACTGTCTAACTCAGCTTAGCAGGAGCTCATTAAAAGTACATTTGTCTTGTGGTGGGCACCTTAGAAAACTGTCCTTCAAGTCTTGCAATGGCAAACTTCAACATCTGGAGGGGAGGAAATGAAATGAGGAAGAGGATGAAGTAATCTTAAGTGTTTCCATTTGCCTAGCACCTGCACCAGCTGTTTACAGAAGACCAACAAAATTTATACCAACACAATCTTTTGTGAGTCATTTCATCAGATGCATATTGTGCGTCCATACCAGCATATTCTGTGCACCTGATGAAGTGGGCTTTGGCTCAGGAAAGCGTACGTTGGAATAAATGTTGTCAGTGTTCAAGGTGCTACTGGACTCATGTTTAATTTTGCTACAATGAAAACCTACATAACTATCCTTCCAGAATTACTAAATATTTATAAATGAAAAAACCCAGCCCCCAAAACATCACAGCACACCATGAGCACAAATCAGACAAAGTTGAGTACTCACTGACAGGTGGATTACCCCAACTACTACCATCTGTTAAAACCTTGGCCCAAATGGACTGTTTACATAAAATCCTTGTGGTTATCGCACACATGCCACTAATCTCCAGCATCTATGTGTAAAGGATTTTAGGAAGCAAATGAAGAGAAAGACCCTTTTTCTGTATGGAACTTCTTCAGCACTGCTGCAAAATCTAGTAGACAACACTGAGCTAGATGGCCTGATTCTGTATGAAGCAAGTTCCTACACTTATTCCAAGAGTGAGAAGTGTATGAACTCACTGAAAGAATAGGTGTGCTCTTACTAGCAGTTTACCACTACTTTACTTCTGAAACAACCACTGGATGTCCCCATACTGCAATAAGATTCACACTTCAGTCAGTGGTTTAGAGCTTAAACAATTCCTTGGAATACCTCCTTCGGCTTCTAAAAAGATATTCAGCTTCATTAAGAGGGTATATAAATTACCAACACAATATTTAAAGTTAATAGGAAGTAGGGGGGCCTAACCAGTGTTCAGGTGTAGTCTCCTTTCATAACCTTCAAGGAGTCACTCCCCCTAAACCCAAATCTCATTTGCAAAATGAGAAAATGTTTACCTCAAAGGTACTTCATGGAACAAGTAGATGGCATCTAAAAACTATGCCACTGTCCATTCTGAAATGCATCTTTAAAATTCAAAATATGTCCCAACTAAAGAGAAGCAAACTCCCTGAAAAAAATATTATATGCATATGTTTCTTTTTCACCTTTGTGGACCAATTTAACTATGGTATACAAGATACTTATTACCTTGTTTAATCAATGCCTTATCTAAGCAACATGTTCAAGCTGATTTTACAACAGCTGCATTGGTAGTCAGTTTCTTTCAGACTTCAACTTAAGATACTAGTGATAACTTTTACAGCCCTTCACTGTGAAGCCCCCATATCAGAAGACTCATCTCTTTCCATATAAACCCTGCAGAAGTCCATGAGGCCCAAAGCAAGCCATCGTCTGAAAAGGTGCTCAACCTCTAGAATGGCTCTCAGAAGAAATAAGAAAGACAAACTTTATTTTTGGAAAGTATAATTGGGCAGATTTATAAGGGAGCTAGTTGTCCTTTAGATACCCTATATAGCAGGGGTGTCAAACATGCGGCCCAGGGGCCAGATGAGGCCCCCGGAGGGCTTCCATAAGGCCCGCACCGGAACTGGCCATCTCCTGCTTCCAGTTCTGCTGCTGCTGCATCATAGCTTGCTTCGCCAGACTCTCTCAATCGCTCAGCCATTTCATGTTTTCCCCTGGATCCTAGACTCAGAACTCTGAGCATGAGATTTCTGTGGTGAATGTCAATAAATCAAAAGTAGGTTTGCAGCTTACAGGTACACACTTGAACAGCATACTCAGGATTGCAACAGCACAGATATTTTGATGCAATAATTCAGAGCAAGAGGTGTCAGTTATCAGATACTGCTAAATAAACAAAATATTGCAAGAGTGCTGTTTTAAGCATGTTTTTATTTTAAGTTAAAAAAAAATTGTGTTTGTGTCCTTCATAAAGGCTATATCTCCGCTACCTGGCATTACATTTTATGACACACATGGCCCGGCCCAACAAGGTGTCATTTATGTCAGATCCGGCCCTCATAACAAATGAGTTCGACACTCCTGCTTTAAAAGTCTATATGGTCTCAGACGAAGGTAAGAACAAATACTCTGAACTGAGCCCAGAACTGAGTTAGCCATCACCAAAGCTCTTTAAGCACTGGTAAGATGTGTTCCATGCAGTCAACTCCTACAAGCTGTCTTGCGACTTCATTCTGAAATAATGGAAGATTTTAAAGTCTTTTTGATTATTGCTGTACACTTTCTTGAATGCTGAGAACACTGCAGTTTTTTTTAATAAAGATAAACAACATAATACTGAAAATTTGTAAAAACTGAGATTGTTCTTAAAACACACACCATAATATAATTTAAAACAATAGACATTTAAAATTAAAAAACAACTCCTATCTCTCAAGACGTGAAACCTCTGGTGTGGGAAAGAAAGGCATCTCTGTCCTCCCTTTAGTAGCATAACTATTCCATACTTGCAAAAGTCTCTTGAGATTTGTTACCTCCTACTATACAACAAAGTTTGAGTCTAGTGGCACCTTTAAGACCAATAAAGTTTAATTCTGAGTATAAGCTTTTGTGTGCATCCATGCTTCTTCATATATCTGAAGAAATGTATCTTTTGGTAGCTGAACAAATGCGCATGCAGACGAGAGCTTATACCCAAAATTAAACTTTGTTCTATTGCTTCAGACCAACAGAGCACACAGCTCCTACTATACACTTTGCCCTGACCTGGATAGCCCAAGCTAGCCCAATCTTATCAGATCTTGAAAAGTAAGCAGGGTCTGCCCTGGTCAATATTTGGATGGGATACCCACCAAGGAATACCAGGGTTGCTATGCAGTGGCAGGCAGTGGCAAACCACCTCTGAACATCTCTTGCCTTGAAAATCGTATGAGGTCACCATAAGTCGCCTGCAACTTGATGGGGGGGAAAACCCTATACACTTCAACCACTGCTTTCCACATTTACATTCAGACCAGTAGAAATAGTAGGCTGCTCTGTGTTAAGAGAATTTATAAAGGCTTCTAAATTGTGAGCCTATGTTGGCTTTATCATCCCTAACCCCCCCTCCCCATTTGAAAAAGTGTGCCTTACACACGAGAGCTCATACTGTGAATAAACCTTTGTTGGTCTTAAAGGTGCCACTGGATTCTAAATGTATTCTGCTGCTTCAGACCAACATGGCTGACCACCTGGATCTACCCCTCCACACACACAACTTGTTCTTTGACCTGCTGATCTCTAAGAAACCTTATCTCAGCCAAGGGTCTGTTCCATCCCTATCTCCTATGAATTGTGTGTAGAGGGCATGTTTTCTTTTTCTCCCTAGAAGGAATGCAAGATGTACTCTGAAAGGAGGATAAAAGTGAATTATGTTTAAGGACGGAATTGGTGAATTTTCTTTTGCAATTCTAGGCCCTGACTTTTTGTTTGTTTTATCCCATAAATGAAGAACTTTGAATCTTGTTCAGTATGCCAGCTTGATCTTTTCTTGCTAGTATCAGGATGATAATCTTATTAAAACTACATGCTCTGGTAGCCTAAAGCCTTGAGTGAATCTTTTTCTCTCCCAGATAGAACTCAGGAAGGGAGGTAGGTAGGTTATACTAGGATTCTGAAAACTTCCCTAGCACTTTGCCTTTAAACTCTCAATGCATACTATATGTGCAGTGAAGATTTTCCAGTACAAGAGTCCTTCTGGAATGGATCAATAATCAATGAAGTCTAGTGTTCTGTTACCAACAGCGTTGTGTTCGCAACTGTGAGACTACCAAACAGCATGTTTACACTATTATTTAATCCAGTTTGTGCAATCCCGCCCCCAAATCAGCATAAATTTGCATTTCCTTGCTGCTTGATACAGCACTGGGAGCTTAGAAACGGAGAGACAGGATTGAAGCAATAGTACGGAGACTGAAGCGCCCCCCCCCCCCTTCAGCTCTCATAGAGGAGGCGGAGAAGGTACACACTTTCCGCCTGTCTTTGTGCTGGGCTGCTTAGACACAGCCACACGCCGCCAGAGCCTCCAGTGACCCGGGGGCCGCCTCTTCCCCGCGCAGGGCTCTGCCGGCCACGTGGCTGTCACAATCCCAACCCAAATGGAGGAGACTCAAGCAACAGCAAACAGAACCAGTCAGGGCAGTGGAAACGAGGTCGAAAGAGTGGGTGCTTTCTTGTTTTCTTAAATAAGGGGAAAGGCGAACCAACTCATTTATACGTACTAAGAGCGCAGGATAACTTCTTTTTTTGCAATGGGAGAGATCGTGCCGCGAAACTCCACGGAGACGATTCGACTTATTCAGTCTTCCCTGCCCGACGAGAGCTCTTTCGAAAACTCCGTGCAAGATTTAGCAAGAGCTCTCAGGCACTCCCGCCCCCTAAGCATAATGAAAGCGGGCGGGGGGGAGGGCAGAGGCAGCCACATGGCACTCCGGAGGGAGACAGGCGCACAAGAAGGGGGGAAGAAAAGGCTCGTTTCAATAGCAAATTCAGCAGGCAAAGGGGGCCCCGGGAGTCCAGACAGACAGAAGGGGGAGAAAGGTCACCGTAAAGAGCATGGCCGGGGCCCGGGCGAGAGAGATGCGAGCCCCGCCAGGCCAGCACCATTTCAGACACAACCTCCCTCTTTCTCCCGTCCCATGAAGTCTTCCCTCCAGAAATGAACAGAAACCATTCCGTAGAGCAAAATGCAGTCGCTGCGTTTCATCCCCATCCATTACCTTCAGCTATATTACTCTAGCGTGGAGAGGGCGAAACCCTCCCGTGCTAGTCCCCTTACGTTTGGTCCCTCCCCGAGACACCTTCCTTTAGCGCGCGCACACACACCCCCTTTCACCTCGTTCCCCTTCAGTTTCCTCAGCCCCACTTCCCAGTGGCACCGGTCCGGCACAGATAGCGCTCCCCCCCCCCCCCCCCCCCTCGCTATCAACGCACGTCTCTCTCCGCCACACACGCAACTCAGCCTTCGCCAGCTTGGACAGAAGAAGCCCCCCCAATTTCACGAAATGCAGAATTAGCTCCCCAGCCTTCTCTCCTCTAATCCCAAACGTTTTCGCCGCCTCGAATCAACCCCCTTTCCGCACTTCATAACAGAAATGCCTTCCGAGCACACACGCAGCCCTCCAACTCAGATGCGTGCACAAAACCCCGGCACACGCACGCAGCCCTCTCCCCCCGGCACACAATGAACTCCTCACCCTTGCCCGGCTTTCCGATCGCTCCACTTCGAAGCTTGCAAAGCATCTCCAAACCGGTTCTTCGATACCACCCACCCCTTTAAAGCACCCACAATTTAAGCCTCCGTGTCACAGACCACCTCGCGTAACGAAGGAAACCCACACCGCACATCGCACGCGGAGAAAGAAATGGGCTTATAATATACTCTAAAAGTACCAAGCAATGTAGGAGGGAAAAGAAACCCCCTGCAACCCCAGGGTTGGAAGACGTTAGAAGAGAAATTTGCCCCAACCTACCCAACCCCCCTTTCCCCAGAGATAGTTAATAAAGGAAAGGTTCGAACTCACTGTACTCATGAAGGGGGGGGAAGAAGGGGGGTGACCACAATATGGCAGCAGCAGCAGCTGTAGTAATAAGGGGAAATATGTCAGAGATCAGCAGCTGCTGCCGCTTGCGGCTGCCTCTGGCTTTCCCTGCCCTGCGCAGCAGCAGCAGCACGACAACGACGCCTCCCTCGCAGTCTCCCCATAGCAACAAGGCGCCCAAGCTACTAACTCCGCCTTCTCTGCTTGCATGCAAAGTGCTCCTTGCGCACAGCAACTTTCTCCTCCCCTAGTTGCAATCAAGCCGCCCCCCTTCCCTGGCTTCTCCGCCTAAAGAGCGGGCGAGTCCATTTCAGTACAGAGGGGGAGTGTGCGTGCTCTTGTTTTTTGCGGTTGCTGCAGGAAGCAACGAGTTTTGTTGGTTTGGCTTGGGTCTATGGCCTTGACGGTGCTCGCTGTTAACAAAAGGGAAATTAAATTAAATGAAAAGTTCCCACTTACGGTTTGAGTCCTTCTATGATTCAAGTGCGCCTGCATAGGGGGCGGGGTGGGCAATAGAATGATCTGTAAAGTGTGTCATGCGTCTATGGTAGCGGTGACAAAGTTGCGAGCGCGAAAGGGGCGTGCAGTTGGGTTAAAATAGGGCAGTTCCTGGCGAGTGGGTGCCTTCGCAATGTCCTAGAGTTCAAGTTAGTACAGATTTACTCTGAAGTATACCCCATTGTTTTCAGTGGGACTTCAAAGTAAGTGCGCATATGAAGGCAGTCTTAGGGGACCCATTTTTGTTTTTGTGAAGTTCTGTTTGATTCGGCTGCGGGATTCTATGCATTGCTTTTAGCAGGAGGAAGTGTGGGTTGCATGGTGGGGAGGGAGAAACTGAAGGCTGACCTGCAAAAACTGATAACTGCTGTTAGTATTTTTCATTCACGGGTGTCTTTTTTATGCTATATATAGTTTGCCCGAAGAGTGAATTAGGTGGGTGCCAACAATAATACACTGTTGGCAACAATTAAGAGCAGTTATTTATACTTTCCCCTTTCTTACCAAGACTCAACAGAGTACCCGGTGTAAGTGAATATGGTGCGATATCTAATAAGCATAGAATTGGAGTAGGATTATGGAAATTTGAAGCAAAGTAAAATGTATTAGACGTATTAAACAATGCAGAAAATGTTATTATGTAAGTGGAAGACAATGGAGTGAGAGCAGGATAATATGTAGTGTATGCAATTATTTATTTATTTATTAAAGCACTCTCCTAACATGGGTTAGGAGTTGCTGAGTTCGGCCGTTTGCAGGGTGGCACCTGTAGAAGACCCTGCTCAGATGAGCAAAGCTATCATGGCACAGCATAGGAGGGCAGGTGGTCTTCAAATATGAGGGTCCAAGACCCTGAAGGGCTTTGTATGTGATAGCCCTCACCTTGAATTGAACCTGATAACTGATGGGGTGGCCAATGGTGAGACTGCAGAATGGGCGTAATATGTATGCTCCACCATAGTGGTGCATTTTGTACCAACTGAAATCTCTGAGTTGATTTCATGTAAAATGCATTACAGTATTGTAGTCTCAGTGTTTCCATGGTATCGATCCAGGTGGCCAGATCAGCCAAGTCAAGGTCGAGAGCCATCTTCTGGGCTAAACTTCGTTGGGGGGGGGGGGAATTGCAGCTACATTAACTTGCTTCTCCAGGAGTAAGGCTGTGTTCAGTATAACCGCAGCCTCTTAACCAAGTCAGAAAGGTTCAGCTGAACCTCATCAGAACTGGGAAGCACAATGTCCTTCAAGACCTTAGACTTCCCAACCAGCGTACTGCCAGGATTCAGTTTCAATTTGTTCACTCTTAGCCACTTAACCATACCAATCAGGTGAACCCTTTGGGTCTGGTCCACAAGGAATGACTTCTCCTAACCCAAAGCACATCCCCTGATACTTACTTCTGCCTTCAAATGCTTCAACAAAATGGCATGGTTTGCTGTATCAAAGGCTACAGGTAAAGAATGTTAAGGAATCTCTGGTTGTTCTGCATGTGCTGGTTGTGGATACACTCCCTTGAGTGATAACAAGCAGAGCATCCTATAGTACTTTGAAGACTAACAGATGTATTTGTTGCATAGATTTTTGTGGTCCAGGGTCCATGCATGAAATACCGTTCTAAATTGGTGAGTTTTAAATATACAGAAGTACAAAGGGGGGGAAAGTAAACATTACGGAGGGGGGGGAGAAAACACAATAGATGTATTGCTGGAGTAAATATGGGAGATGGTAGTCGTTTACTAGTTATATATGAGAACTCTGTAATTGGAACACTCCCAACAGGAGTTAGCACACACTAATGGTTTACAGTTTCTTATAACCATAGTCAAAATATGCTGTTTGTCTATGAGGTCTGCACTGGGTTGCGAGCCTCCAGGGAGTGTCTGAAGACCTCTCAACATTACAATTGATCTCCAGGCTACAGAGATCAGTTCCCCTGGAGAAAATGGCTGATTTGGAGGTTGGATTCTATGGCATGGTACCCTACTAAGATTCCTCCCCAAACCCCACCCCAAAAGTTTAGCTAGGAATTTATGCTCCAGATCATTCGGGTGAATTTGATATCCCTTAATGCACTTTTTGTACAGCCATCAGGAGCCAAGACTACATACTTAAAATAAAAAAACAGCCACAGCTGGTGCTTTGGCTGGTGTTCTATACAGCAGTTGCCATTGCCAAAGAAACTTGCCCCTGTTTAGTTTTCAAATTCGCTTTTAATGGTTTTAAAATATTATTTTATCATGTACGGGGGTGTGTGGTTTTTTTGTATGTGAGTGTGTGCACCTTGAAGTCATGGCAACCTCTGGTGACTGACCCCTGCTGGGGGCTTGGAGGATATTCAGAGAGGTGGCTGAATAAAGCCTGCCCCTGCCTCCCATCTGCTGGTATTCCAACGAGGTCTCCCATCCAAGTACTTGCCAGAGTTGACCCTCCTTAGCTTCCTAGCTCTGATGAGATTGGGCTTGCTTGGGCTATCCAGGTCAAAGCAGATTAACAGAGGTGGTTTGCCATTGCCTGCCTCTGCATAGCAACCCTGGACTTCCTTGGCAGTTTCTCATCCAAGTACTAATCAGGGCCAGCCGTGCTCAGCTTCCAAGATCTGATGAAATCAGGCTAGCCTGGACCATCCAGACCAGGCCAGGTCATGGTCATGGCACAACCTAACATTATTTGCTTGGATGATCGCTTTTTCTGCCTCAACTTTTGATCGGAAGGATCCCTAAGGCAGCTTACATAAAATAAATACACTGATTTCAGTGGAGGGTGCTTCCTGTTAGCCAAATTGCCTTATTTGTATTAATAAACTTGGGGAATTATGAATCTTAAATGGCAATAGGCATAAAATATGGGACCATAACTGGTGTTTACAGAAGTTTGAGTTCCCAGTTCCAAGGAATAGACGCTGAGGCTAGATTGCCGAAGCAGTGATTTCTTTACCAGGGGATTCTTACACATACAAATATAAAATCAAGCATACACACATGCAATACAGAGCTAAGAATTCAGATAGAAAAGTACAAAGATGTTTGCATTAGCAGGGAGTATCATTGGTGGGGTGACCAGTGAGAAGTTGATTCTGCAGTGAAAAAGGAACAAAATAAGGGAAGGGGTCATGGGCTGACCAGCAACACACATGGGAGGTTCCAAACAGTGCTAGGAATGGAACCAGCAAGATAGGGGTTAGGAGAGGCAAAGAGAGAGAGAGAGCAGTGGCTGGATGCTCTCTTTTTATTCCTAACTTGTGACCTGAGGCAGTTGCCTGTTGTCACATGGTCCCCAGGAAATATTAACTAAAAACGTAAACGATTAAGTAGAGCAGAAAAGGGAATAATGGTTGGGCAATTGCGGGTGATAGCTTGGCTAGGAGTGGCCCCTCTTAGGAATGAAAAAGATAAAGGAGGAAATGAAGAGAACTATTCAGGTTGCAGAACCGGTGCTTTGGATTAATGACCAGATGCTTGACAGCTGCGTTATCTTGATGGGTGGCAGGAAGACTTGATGGCTTGCCGCTGTTGTAATCGGGCATATCCTTTTGTTTTAGTCTGGAGAGGAATGCGTGTTTCACCTGGTGGTGTTAATACATAAGGGGGGTATTGCCTGCGTGATGGAGAAGGGAGCTATGCATGGCGTTTGCAGAGCATGGCTTCCCTCTGTGATCTGCTGCTCTTTCTTTGTGCTTGGAGGTCGGGGCTGCTGGTCTGCAGTCTGGCGCTGGTATGACTGTGAGGTTGCAGGAGCAAGAGGCGTCCTGTAGTCAGAGGTCATTTCGGGGGGGAACGCGGGGGAACGCAGTTCCCCCGGGTGAGGTGCAGGGGGGCGGGGCACATGATGAAGCCCCGCCCCCTGCTTCCGGCCACCCCGCTTCCAGCCCTCATTCAGCCAGAAGGAGGCAGGAGAAGAGGGAGGGTAAGTTGCTTCCTCCCTGCCTCTCCCCACCCCTGCCTGCCTGGGGCCAGGGAGGGCCTTGGCGGGTCTTCCTCGCACTCCCGCCGGCCTTGCAGGTCCACCGCCGGGCCCCTGATGTCAGGGGGTGTGGCATATGCTAATGAGTTATGCTAATGAGTTCCCCTAGCTCTTTTTCTACGAAATGACCCCTGCCTGTAGTCCATGTTCAGGCACAAGGTTCCCCTTGGCAAAAGCACATGCCTTTAATCCAGAATAAGGGCACTGCTTTGGGCTCCAGTACTGTCCATTGCCTTGACACACTCCTTCACAGTTCAGCAAAGCAGTCATATTTAAAAGTCTTTCGTGATGCCATTTAAAGTGTCTGCAAGGCAACATTCCTTCCAATATTTCTGACATATAACATTTTTCTGGGGTGGCCCCTTATTAGACCATTATTTTTGGTCCCATCTCCTTTCATCCCTGATAAGATGGATAATTGCCAGGCTGTGTGCTCCTTACATCCTTCCCCTCCATCTCTCTGGTCTTTACCGTCCAAGGACAGAGAGGGAGGAGCCAGGGACATCAGCCGTACCTCAGCTAAAGTGAATAATGGCAGGTGGAAGGTCAATTGCTTGGCTGTGCACTCTGTACTCCTTTCTCACCAGGACTGTACATCTTCTCAGTGTTGCAATAGCTTCACTACAGGTTGTATCATAGTACTGTTTGTCTTGTCTAAACATGCATGCTCACAAAGATTGTGATGGTGAATGTGAATAGCTTTCAAAGATCTGAAAAAAAACGGTGGTACGTTAGTGTGGAGGAAATATGATGGGTTTTGCCATTTTTTGCGTAAGAGCTAGATGAGAAAAGGAGCTGCGGTGGCTCAAGTGGTTAAGACGCTGAACTGCAGGTTGTGGAAGATCGGTAGTTCAGCAGTTCGAGACCCGAGTGTGCCACATGATGGAGTGAGCTCCCGTCTCTAGTTCCAGCTCCTGCCAACCTAGCAGTTTGAAAGCAAGAAATTGCAAGTAGATAAATAGGTACCACTTCATTGGGAAGGTAACAGCATTCCGTGCGCCTTGGTGTTTAGTCATGCCAGCCACATGACCACAGAAACGTCTTCGGACAGCGCTGGCTCTTCGGTTTTGAAACGGAGATGAGCACCGCAACCCTAGAGTCGGATTCGACTTGCTTTCGAGCAAGGGAGCCTTTACCTTTACCTAGATGAGAAAACTTCCATGCTGGAAGGTATATCAGAAAAAATGCTCAGATTCTTTAGTAACAATAGTATAATCCCCTCCCCCAACTTCCTCCTTATTTCTACCTTTGGTGTAGCTTACAGAACACTGGATTTGCCACTCTCAAACAAACAGTGAAAAGTGAACTCAGTTTCTTCCATCAACACAAATAGATTTCGAATGCGGTACCTGGGGAACCCTGGGGTTCCCCAGAAGGATTTAGCATGGGCTTCTCAGTTAGAAGATCAGGAATGATGGACACCTGTAAAATGGGCAGCAATAGGCAATATGCTCTAGAAGTTACATAGAGTGATAGTTGAGGCTCAAGAGACCAGTACCCTGTACAAACTCAGGGTCAATGCAGGCATGACATGGGAAAATATCTGAAGGGATTACCAGTTTTTTTTATAGTGTTGAACAGCAGCTTCAGTGATCTGATTTAGATAGATAGTGTGGAAGGGGTGGGGGGAGGCTTAACCCTTTTTCCTCACAGCTCCTCCTGCTCTTAATCAATATTCTGTTGGGGACAATGCTCCCTCTAAACTGTGGAGTCTTGTGAGCAAAAATTCTACCAGTTTGTTGTAGTGGTTAAGTGTGCGGACTCTAATCTGGGAGAACCGGATTTGATTCCCCACTCCTCCACTTGCACCTGGCTGGATGGCCTTGGGCAAGCCATAGTTCCGATAAGGAGCTGGTTCTTGAAAAAGGGCAGTTTCTGTCAAGAGCTCTCTCAGCCCCACCCACCTCACAGGGTGTCTGTTGTGGGGAGGGGAAGGGAAAGGAGACTCCTTTGGGTAGTGAAGGGCGGGGTATAAATCCAATCTCTTCTTCTTCTATTACTTTGTGAGCTACTGGCATTAAAGTTGTGAGCGAGCGATTTGGCTACTGCATCAATTAGTTTGCTCTGGAGCCATCCTTCCTGAGCTAAGACAAAAATGTGTGAGCCGGAGGCTAACAAACTGTGAGCGAGCTCACACTAACTCAGCTGAGAGGGAACACTGGCAAGATCAAGCAACCTCTCTGTTCTCCCCTGAAGGAGGAACTTGAGGTCTAAAGAACTGTGCAGGACTGAAGGGCTAAACTCTTCTCCCTCCACTGCATCTCCAGTCTCAATCACAACCACCACCACCTGCGTGGCTGTTAATTTGCCAGCTAAAAGTATACTGGAGATTTGTTGATGGATCTTCTAGCATCTTGTCTGGCTTGACCCTGAGATATCACTCTCAGACATCTTCCAGAATCCTCTCTGCAAAGCACAGAAGTTCTATGGCAAGCATGCAGGGGTTCCTTGACTGACGTGGCATCTGGGAAAGGATTCTCCCGAAGCTAGTTTCTATAGAAACTACAGCTAGAACCTGCACCGGCTTTCCCCCCCCCCCCAGTAAAGCCAAGCCAGTTCTTTTTGTAAAGCCCATACAGAAAGGACGGGAGCATATCAGGAGAGGCAGCTTGCTATGTAATCTTCCTGGCTGAATTACCCAGATAGTCTCTGTTTTGAAGAGGGGCATACAGATCCTTCAGATTTAATTGCCAATAAATCAGCACGATCTCCACTCCATGGCACCTTTTATAAACAATGATCTTTTCAACCAAAGAATGGAGAGCAATTTTTACAGTGTGTGCAAACTGTCTATGGCAAGATAACAGCTATGACACATGCTGTTTGCTCCATTAAAGGGTATGTGAGATAATGAAGAGCTCCATTAAAAAGCATGTCCTGTTTGCTTTCTGGTTACGTTCATCTTGTATTACAATGGGCTTGTGTGTACTGCCGTAAGAGCACTTGTTTTTAAACAGTCATCCTTTTAACTTGACAACTTCGTATTTCTCAGTCTTTGACAGATTATTTGATTGCTTTATCAAAATACCTGTCTTCTATAAAAGGGGTGTTCCATTTTAAGACTGGAGTGTGAGTAAATAAGTTCTGCCGCTGGAGAAAGGCACGCAGGTACTTTGTTAAAACAGAACTGTGGTGGTGTGACAAGGTTTTATTAAAGAGTCAGTACTGAGCGGTGGCTCAGGTGGTTAAGATGCTGAACTGCAGGCTGTGGAAGGTCAGTAGTTCAGCAGTTCGAGACCCGGGTGCTGCATGACGGAGTGAGCTCCCGTCTCTAGTTCCAGCTCCTGCCAACCTAGCAGGTCGAAAGCAAGAAATTGCAAGTAGATAAATAGGTACCACTTTGGTGGGAAGGTAACAGCGTTCCGTGCGCCTTGGTGTTTAGTCATGCTGGCCACATGACCACAGAGACGTCTTCGGACAGCGCTGGCTCTTCGGCTTGGAAACGGAGAGGAGCACCGCAACCCTAGAGTCGGATTCGACTGGCTTTCGAGCAAGGGAACCTTTACCTTTACCTTACTCCAGTATAGTAGAGTGCTGGACTGGGGAGACCTGGGTTCAGATTCCTATTTGCCTTGTAGCTCACTGGATGTCTGTGGCCCAGCCATGCTCTCTCAGCCTAACCTATCTCACAGTACTGTGGGGATAAATTGTTGGAGGGGAGATCTAGGCATGCTCCTTGGAGGAAAGGTAAGATGGAAAAATGCTAAAATAAATGAGAGTTATCCTAGCAGAATATGGGCCAGGCTAGATCGATCATGTCAGCTGATCAGAAGCTAAGCAGGGCTGGTCCTGGTTAGTATTGAGATGAGAGACCACCAAGGGAGTCCAGGGTTGCTGCAGAGAGGCAGGCAATGGCAAACCACCTCTGAATGTCTCTTGCCCTGAAAACTCTACGAGGTTGCCATAAGATGGCTGCAACTTGATGGCAAAGAAAAGAAACAGAGTAGATCCTCAGTTTGCGTGTGTGATGCAAGACCTGAGTGTCGGTGTGTAAGCTTCAGCACCAAGATCTCTAGGATCTATCTGACAGCTGACAGCTGCAGTAAACCAGATCCAGCCGGTTTAGACTTGGCAGAACTGAGCCAAGTCACAATGAGTCAGCACTGATCTGATTGGCTGACCAATGTATATATGTAGTTATGTATCTCTGTATGTTGGATGGTGTCTGGCAGAGCATTTTGTTGGAGAGCTGTGAATATTGTAAATAAATTCCTGTATATAGTAACCACTGGACTGTGTAAGTGTGGTTGACTATTGGAAAGCCTCTGGTGAGTGAAAGACTGCTGGTGAGTGCAAGTGTGACTGAGGTGCTGGTTCATACTTCCAAACGCGCTGCGCGACACTGAGCAGGGTTGTTAATGTGACAGGAAGTTTTGGAGGTCATTAATTCATAGGGTTGCGGTAAGATGGAAGTGACCTGAGAGCACTTAACACACACACACACACACAAAATAACTGGATAACTCTTTATGCCAATAAAGGTATTGTATTTGTATTTGTTGTTAACTGGATAACTATCACCTTCTCCCTGGAACTTTAATTATCTGAAGCAATATCCACCAGTTTGAAATTATAAAGAAACTTTACAGTTCAACATAGCTCAGGATCTATGTTGAGATCAAGCTACACATGATATGGCAAACCTATGATTGGCACTTTCACACATGCTGAATAATGCACTTTCAATGTACTTTAGGAAGCATTTGCAAGTGGGTTTTTCCATTTCATACAGTAAAATCCAGTTGCAAAGTGGATTGCAAGTGTCTTATTTAGTGTGTTTGAAAGCAGATCTCTTTGTGTACATTTTAAACAGCCAGGGATCTCCCATGTTGTTGTTGCAATAGAAATAGAAATGAAACACATACAGGCAAGATCAATATTTGCATTGATGAGTATTAAGTATCCTTGTTCTGTCTGCATTCTTTTGATGTATTAAGGCTTTGGGGGAAGAATGCCATCAAATTCCATACCCCCTTTAATGCAAGTGCTCCATGTGCATATAGAAGAATGACAGTCTGATGCTATATCAGGTAAAATACACGCTCGAGAACAATTTTGAGAATCTTTATAACTATAAGTTCTATGCTGCAGTGTGACATTACCCCGCCATCAGGATGTGAGCTCCTGATCCTACTGAACCATAAGTGTGCCTACAAATCTAGAGACATTTTGATTTGGCCATCAGATTTTCCATGAAATCCACTTTTGGTGTTTTCAAAAAGAGTTGGTGATAGAATTCCATCTCTGGGTTTCAGTCACAACAGTTACATATGCATTTAAATTTTATATGGATTTTTCAGCACAAAGAAACCAGATCCTCATCCTTTCTTTCTCGTGGACTTTCCTACACAATCCACAACCAGGTTTCTCAGTCTGCTAAATTTCTGAATCTTGTTCAGGATTCCTTTGAAAAAGGAGCTTGGAATGACTACTAGACCTTGCCACAGATGCATGAATGCCTTTGGCATTTGACCCACATTTCTGCTTCATGTGGTTGAAGCTTCCCTGCATGTACAGAAGACTCTAGTGTGGTGTGTTACATACCAGTATTTGGACCACCTGATTGACTCAAAGAGAATTAATGAGTACAGAACAGGGGTATTATGGGACATTGTAGACACAGCAGCCTGTTAAGTTATGGGCTTAATTTATCAAGAGTTCCATCAGAACAGATCCTCACTGAAGTCTTGTTAAAGTGTTCTAGAAGTTCCTCCTAAGAGGAAAAATATTATACCAGCCTTGAGACAGAACTAGGATGCCTCCTTGAGTCCTGTTACTATGCATGGATGTTTCACTTGCAGTGCCTGAATGAGTTCCAAAAAGAAGAAAAAGCCCATTCAGGCATGCCTTCAACTGTGAAATTTTAGTCTTCCAGTTCTTCAGTTAAATCCTTCCTAGGGCAGTTGGGAGGCCTACTAACCCTTAGCAGGAATAACCTGAGAGCCATGTCCCTCTGTGAGTCTTTTTACTCTAGTAAAGGAGGAGTAAAATGTGGGCAGAGCTCCCATTTGGATAATCTCCCTTTGTAAATGTTGTACAAACACAAACTATTCAGAGCTCACAGCTGCTCTCTACCACACAGTAATTGGTGTGAATAGAATTAATACTTTCTTTCTATAATGAACATGTCTGCGCTAATCTGAGCTGGTCTAATTCTCTGTATTTCACCCAGCAAAGGGAATGGAGACAAGGGATTCATAGAACAAATAGCTGGGAGTAACCACTCCATCAGTTTGCTTGTAGTGGTTTTTGTCCTCTTCCCCAAGATGCAAGGGCTGACGACAGTCAGCAGTTTTTCCCCCCAGCTGTCACAGCAAATTATTCACCTACAGGATGAACCAGCCTCACAACTAGGGTTATGAATATGAAAATTATGAAATTTTGGATCAGTAAATGAGTCTGGGGTTGGATCCAACCAGCTTTTCTCTTGGTGAAGGAGAAGTGCCCTTGACCACAAAAAAAAGACTGTGCTTGGACCATGGGACCTGCACGGCTGCAGTAAGGAGGGGAGGCTGCATGAGATTGAGTGGGAAGAGCTGGCTGGATTCAACCCTTGGTCCATGTAGTGTATTGCAAACAGTTACATGAATCGCTTCATTAACTCCCCATGTTAAGCTTCGAGCCGAACATAGGCTCCTCAGTACTGTTTGACTATTGGTCGCTCTGCAACAGCGACCAATCAGAACTGTGCCAGTTCCCCGCGAGGGAAAGACTCTCATTGGACCTTATACTCACAACCTCATTGGTTGGTAAATGTAAATAGGCATGGCTATGTTAGCCCGGGAATGTTTAAAAGGAGCCTAGCTCCCCATGTTAAATCGTTCTGGTTATGAATGCGTTCGTGCTTGTTCCTTACTTCAATAAAGCTGATCACTTTGCTGAAATCATTCTCTGACTCCTTGTTAGCAGCGATCTAACAGTCCACCCCTTTAACTTCAGCCAGAAAGCCTATATTTGGAAATGCACATATAAGTTTGTCTTGTGTTTTAAGAAAAGGTTTTTTAAAAACTTCTGGGGAAAGGGGGAGGCATGTTAGGAACATTGTAAGTGCTAGCCAGTAAGCACTTGTTAAAAAATCAGCATAAAAATTGATACTTTCCAATTCAATCACACTGAAAACCTGCAGAACTGGTTTATCAGAACTCACTGCAAGATTAGGAACAAGTATCAGTGCTTAAGGGACGTTACTATTAAAGGGGCTTCAGCACTCTTAAAATGTTATATCTGTCCAAAGTTGCCTTCTAGATTTAGATTCTATGAGAACATGAAGAACTCTTAGATCCTAGGTCAAAGAGCACAAGTAAAGGAACTTGGTGTACTTGAGTATCCTCCAAGGAAGGCTATGTAAACAAGCTGGCTGTGACTATCAGTGCTGTCAAGCTGGGTCCAACACTGGATTTGTGCACACTCACACCTTGCACAACTTCTTGTGCCTCCCAAATTCATTTTAAGCCAAAAATGAAAAATACTGAAGTTTGTTGTAAGCTTAAATTCAGGCAAATGTTCCTTGATTGGCATTGGGGATCATGTAGTCATTTCAGATAATTAAAGTAGCTTATAACAATCCATTAGCACATAAAAACTGTTGGAAGACGCTGAGGTGGGAAATCCTGGGGGCCATGAGTCAGGAAGCAAAAAACCTTAAACAACTCATAACCAGCACTGTTTCTGGAGAATGGAATTCTGTTATTTCTTGACATGATAGGTTTCACCTCTCATCCTTCTCTGTCCTCCTGTCTGGTGGCAGATAGTTACATGATGAGACAGTATTATCTCCACTTGGCTACTTTGGAATCTGATTTTCTGTGTAATTCTGTGATTAACCCCTTTTTTGCTACTATTTTTACAAGAGATTTATAGATGATTTGTTCATTATTCTTAAAGGGGCAGATAGGATTCCAGACTTTATAAATTGGGCCAATAACATCCACAAGAATGTAACCTTTTCTGTGGGTTTTGATAACACAAGGTTTTGGTGACCTTTTTGGATACTGTTGTTTATAGATTTGAGGAGAACAAGTTGGCAGTGAGGAACTTTAAAAAGCCAACTGATCGGAATACATACTTACATTTTAGGTCTTGCCATCCCCCCATTTCTGTAATAATCTTCCATTTAATCAGCTATGAGAATTAAACACAATTCCACTTTAACTCAAGATTACTCTAGGGAATGTCAAATGCTTAGTCATCAGTTTAGGGAGCGTGGCTATCCAATGTATGTTGTACAAAAAGCAAAGGAACGAGTTTCTAAAATTAATATACAGGACCTTTTGAAGAAAAGGGACCGGGAGAACAACAATAGATTAATATTCTTTTCAGTATTCTCATATGGTATATTCTATTGAGAGGGTAGTGGGAAAATATTGGTTCCTAGTAAAAGACATATTGGGATGTGACCAAATGCCATTAATAGGATTCAGAAGAAATAGGAACCTAAGAGATGTATTAATAAGATCTGATATTCCTGAAGCTGATCAGGGAAACAGGGACCTGATAGGCTATCATAAATGTGGGGCCTGCGCAGCATGTTGTATGTCATTGGAGATTAAGGAATTTATTAATCCAGCAATGGGTTTAAAGATTCAACTGCATGATTTTACCACCTATAAAACAAAACGCACTGTCTATGCAATTTCATGTTCATGTCCTAAAATATACATGGGTAGTACAATTTCACCCCTTAAAACTCAAATCCTGGAACACTGTTCACAGGTAAAAGGGAAAATTATGGAGGCCCCTTTAACAGAACATTGTATTGCCTGTCAACATGATACAGACTCTTTGAAGTTTTTTGCTTTGTGTAGGTTGACCACTAGGAGACTTACCTCAATTAACATACCAAAAAAGTTGTTACAACTCAAAACACAATGGATATTTAGATTACAGTCCATGGAACTGTCAGGTTTGAATAAACAAAATGACTTGTGTTTTATTTAAATGTGGATACATTTGACTTACTGTCACTTTAAGGGCTTTGTGTGTGTGTGTGTGTGTGTGTGTGTGTGTGTGAATGAGTCACACCTGTGGAATGCTGTGAGATGCATTTAACTTAAGAAATGCTTTGAATATGCTACTGTAGAGGACAATTCAAGGGTTCAAATGATTGTCTATTGATTATTGATTATTTCCAGGAATCTTTGGGGAAAGATTCTTTGGGATCCTCGAGAGAGAGGTGGTGAACTGTTAACCACTAAGCAGAATTATGGAAACAAGTGTTTTAAATCAAATTTAATTGACAACAAAGAATTTTCTAGGCCAAGTGTTTTTACATCAGGTTTTTTTAATTGACATGGTACGGAGCACCACAATAATGGATTGTCAAAATTAAAGATTTATAGTGGGACTTTTTGCTTCGAAGGAGTTCATTACAGTTTATAAAGTTTTGAATATTTTAAATGAGGAAAAATCAACTAGGATTCTCTTTCCTTAAGTTTAGAATGCTTTAACATATCAATATTGAATTATTGGAATCTATAAGCAATATCTCTCTATATATATTATTTTAAGAAAGGACTTTGTTTGATTGTATAGAAAAAGCTATACATTTAAATGAATTGAATTGGTGTGATGCCCAGTGAAAGGAATTTTAATTGGAATGGCAGGAAGTACCACTGCCAATGTTAGAGATTTATGGTGGGATCCTAAACTTCAAAGGATCTAGAAATAATTGGTCAAGATGTTTTTAGAAAAGCTTAATTGGGATAACTGTATTGTGAGGAAACCCACTTTTCCTATTTGCTGTGTGTTTTTAGAAAATTAAAATATTTTATATTTAAAGATGAATATTTACTAAGATATTTGTAAGAGCAGCAGCTACCTGAGTTATTTTAAGCTTTGCTATAGAAAGTTATCAAGCTTAAGACAAAAAGATACTGGCTTAAAGAGAAACCATTATACAGTTAAAATTAACCTGGCAAAGATCCATAAGCTACTAACAAGCACAAAGTTGGAAAATGACCAAGAGCCGACTAGGTGTGTGGAAATTCAGCCAAGACCAAAAGTCATTAATCACAGCTACTGCCATTAATTGGAAGCCAATTAAAAGTAAAATAGTATATGTTATAAATTAGAAGTTTCAATTTAGACTAAAAAAGCTTTATAAATTAACCAAAATATTCTGATGGACCAAAATAAAGGATAATAGATAAATTCAAGTTATTTACAAAGCCTTTATGCCATAGGCTACTTTGAAACATTAAAAGAATACATGTAAAGGGTTTAATTCTTTAGAATGTCATTGTAATGATATATGTTTTTATATTTTTCATATTTTGTATACCCTTCGTGAAAATAAGCTTATAAAACTGCTTTAAGAACATTGTTATACTTTTATATGCATGTATCCATGTAAAGCAATCATTTTTGTAATGAAAACAGCTAAGTTTTGTACTGAAAATGAACTCAGCCTGACAGTTCATTTAAAGGTGAAATGAGTCTAGGTAGGCAGCCAAAAAAAAATAAACACCTGTATAAATCAATTTTAATGAGACAAGCGCCTGCATTGTAGAGTTGAGATGCAGCCAAATAACATCTATTTGTCAAATATGTGATTGATGACTGACCAGACAAAGAGATCTAAACTGAGCATGTGCAAATGATGTCAATGATGATGTAAAGTGAGGAGGAACAAGAAGAGCATATAAGCAAGATCCCTGCTGCTACTCACTGAACATCTACACTGAACTTCTTAGCTATGAGTTGTTCCTTTATTCAAATAAATCTTTTTCCTACCCTTTATTGCCTGGAATTGTCTGTTTCACTGTGTGGTTTATTGGCTAGCCACACAAGTCAAATAACCTTAGCACCCTTTCAGTACCATGAGAATATGGAATGTTATGAAGGCATAGGCCACCTTGAAAATGATATTGTGCATTGAATACACTGTGACTGTGTTTCAGGTATGTTTTTCTATTTGCTCTGGCAGCATTTCCTGGGATGTATGAGTTATATAAGGCTGCATTCAGAAGTGCCACTTAGTGCAGTTGGGAAGCACTCCTAATTTCATCCATTGTTATTTGACACAGAAATGGTTGATCAGACATCGCAGCATAATCCATTTTGCTGCAGGCTCAGTGCATCACTGAATGATCAGACAGCATGGTCAGGCAAAATCTTTTTTTTTTTGCTCTCTTGCACATGCGCATAACTGAGGAATTGAACCCCTGCACGGAGATGTCTCCATGCAGGTTTTTTGCACATGTGCTTTTCTGCTTCCTAGAGTCAAGTCTCTGCTTTGATAGCTCTCTGATCCTTCTGCAGAGCACTTTGATCTCTTTGGTTCACAGTGAACCATGGTCACCTAACAGAGATCACTCCTTTTCCCGCTCATTTTCAAATCTAGCCTAGAGATGGAGACAATTATGCGGCTATGCACATATCGCCAAGCAAACAAAAAAAAATGGCGCTGAGTTGGGATGGAATGACCAGACCATCCCTACAGTTTGAGAGCATGCTTGGGTGATCAGACTAGGGAAAATCCATCTGTGGCCCATCAGCAGCTGTTAGGGCCGGGCTTTCTCCAGTGTTTTTTAACTCTGATTCAGGGGTGGGGCAGAACGTTGCTGTCTGAACATGGATCTAACAATATTGGATCTAACACGCATCTGATCACAGTCTAAGATGTATTGTACAATGTTTTAGAATGTTTTAGTATTTTTATAGTGATATCATTCAAGTTACTGGTTCCAACTTGATAAAGCCACATTGGTGAAACGTGGAGCATACTGACGAAGCTGGCAATCCCATAGTTCTTCTTTTGGAACTGTTCAAGTGTTCCTCTTTTGGAACTGTTGGAGTAGATATCTTCTGGAAGCTCATTTCCCCCCTTTACACTGTGAAGCGTATTGCTCATTCGGAGGGACTAACACTTCAGTGTTTTGGACTTTGTGAGCCATATACAGGACATGTTAAATCATTTATGCCCTGATTATGAATTGTGTATTGTATTAATAATTTTGCTTAGGATTTGGAAATTGGATAATTGGTTTATTTATTTGTCTATAAATGAATTATTATTTATTGATTTTTGAGACTATTGATGCCACGCACAATTAATTTCTTTGTGTTCATAACATGAGACACATGCATAAGTTATCTCTGTGAGGTGGTTTGAGTGCAGGTACATTGAGCATACCCTGACCTGAACCACCTGTGATAGCCTGATCTTGTCAATTAAGTTATGGCAGGGGATGGGGTGGGGTGGTAGGGTTGCCCACCCCATTTTGGGGAACTCCTGGCAATTTGGGGATGGAGCCTGGGCAGGACAGGGACCTCAGTGGGGTACAATGCCATAGAGTCTACCCTCTGAAGCATCTATTTTCTCCAGAGGAACTGATCTCTGTAATCTAGAGAGGTACTTTAATTCTGGATCTCCAGGTCCCATTAGGAAACTAGCATTCTTACTTAGTTTCTCCCAACCTGGCCTTCCCCAAGTCTGGGCTCTATCTTGCCTTCTGATAGAGTTGCCGGCTCTGGGTTGGGAAATACCTGGAGATTTTAGGGTGGACCCTGAGGAGGGCAGGGTTTGGAGATTCCACACAAGGTTTTCAAGAGTTCCAATACCACACAATCCAATACCACACAAGGTTTTCAAGAGTTCAAACAAGCCTTCCAGTTCCATCTCACAGCTTTGCATTCATAGCATTGAATATGACTCCATGAAATAAAAGAGTAGCGG
Organism: Gekko japonicus; assembly: GCF_001447785.1. Lineage (NCBI taxonomy): Eukaryota > Metazoa > Chordata > Lepidosauria > Squamata > Gekkonidae > Gekko > Gekko japonicus. The sequence continues at coordinate 573,298 of NW_015177013.1, forward strand.
ATAAAAACTGGAACACCCACCATCCGAAGTGGCCATTTTCCCCAAGTGAACTGATCTCTGTCACGTGGAGATCAGTTGTAATGGCAGGAGATCTCCAGCCACTACCCAGAGGTTGGCATCTCTGCCTTCTGAGCACACACCTCTCCATTGCTGCCTGGCTCCCTGCCTTGTTCTCAGTTGCATTCGAGTGATGTGTTGGAAATATGTTTGTGTTGCAAGGTCTAATTCAGTCATTATAGGGTTAATCTGTTTACCTTGTGTGCTATTGTTTAGACTGACCTGGAAGGGAAACCTGGCACAGAGCCAATGGGAAGAAGCCCGGGAAATCTAAGTCTGTTTTCTCACAATCATTGGTTAATGTACTCAGGTGATTTCCTTCTAGGGGTCAAGAAGAAGTAGAATCTCCATTGTTGTTGTTGCTGTTGTTGTTGTGAGACTGTGTGGTTGGTCTGTTCTGAAGCTGTAGAGATGTAGCCTTAGGTCTTTGTTATTTCGTAGATTTTCCTGTGTACCCTTCCCTTTGAAATAGAGATTTTTACACAGAAAGAAATGCCTCATCTCCAGTGAAGCAAAGATCCATTGCAAACTCTGAATATCTATGTATTTTTTGCCAATTTTTCCAACATATTGTGCTTGTGCCCCATCTACAACCCTCCCAGCTTTTCTCACATGGGTGACTCAGGCCCCTGGCTGTCCTCAGGGTGGGACCAAGTCAGGGCCAGACATCAGCTCCCGACAGCTCAAGAAATCTAGACAACCCTAAGAAGAAAGGGAAATACAGATCTGAAGTGATATAAAGAAGTAGATTCCAGCGCCTAATTACCTGAGAGAAGAGGGACACAACAGAGAGTGAATAATCTGGAAATCAAAAACAATGAAGCTGTTATATGGTTATTCTGTATAGATTATTGAACTATATTGATTGCAAGACTATGAACAGGATTCATTATTTTTTTACCTTAATTATCGTACAGTATCTAGGCTCTTAATTAAGATCACAGGGAGAGGACCTCCTGATTGTCCCATCAATCAAAGAACCTCATCTGGGGGGTACATGAGAGAGTGCCTTTTCAGTGTCAGCCCCACAATTATGGAACAACCTCCCCAGGGAGGTCACCTGGCATCCTCACTCTCAATTTTTAGGAGGCAGTTGAAGATTGTTTTATTTAGGACCGCATCTCCATCCTATACAACCCTATGCCCAGAGTCAAAGAGACACTACATTAAGGTTTCCAGGTCTCCCACTCCAAATATAGTAGAAATATTCAGACTTAATGACTTAGAAATTGATCAGCCCTTTTCAAGTCGTATATCTCTCGATCCAGTGGCAAATTTTGCCGACTCATGTATAATCCAAATGGTCTCCAAATTAAATTTAATTATACTAAATGGATCAGTTAAGGGGGACCACCCGGGTCAATTTACCTTTCAGGTAGGAACAAAACAATCCACAATAGATTATATTCTGGTTTCTCGAGATATGTTAATCAGTGATCTCCAATTTATGGTAGATATAAGACCGGAAAGTGATCATTGCCCCCTGAATTTCAATTGGGAAATTGAAGTCAAACATCTAAATTACTATAAAAGCTTGAATTATAAGGACGAGGTAGCAGGAGGTAGATTGAAATGGGGTAGCGCACTTAATAAGAAATTCATCTCTTGGACACATTCAAAAGAGGGTAAGGCACTTTATTATAAGATAACAAATTCCCCAAAGGAAGAGGACTCCCCCTTAAATTTTTATACAGAACTTACCTCTCAACTCAAGCCACTGCTAAATAGATTTGGAAATTACCAACCCAGTGGAAAGGTACCTAATCAAGGATGGTTTGATAAGGAGTGTGTGAAGGCAGAAACTTATCGAGCGTTTTAAAGTATTCCCCAAAAATCCAAATTGTATTACAAAATCTGAAACTCAGGCTAACAAAAAAGCATATAAAGCATTGTTAAAGACAAAAAAGAGAACCTGTATGCTTTCCAAGTAGCAAACTCTTATTGAGGTTACTAAGAACAATGACAATAGAAGTAAAGGTATAGCAAGCACTATTCCTGCAGAGACCTGGGAGAAACATTTTGCAGCATTATATAAGGACCTTTGCCCTGCATTCTCCATTGAGATTCCTTTAGAAGGGACTCCCGTATGGCCCCCTGTTACAGTTGAAGAAGTCACGTCCCTGATAAATCAATTAAAAAGCGGGAAGGCCCTGGGAAGTGATTTTATCCCAGCTGAATTATTAAAAGCAAATACAGATTGGTGGGCACCAATTTTGGCTAATCTTTTTACCTATATAGATCAAACTGCCCAAATACCAAAAGACTGGGGTTTGGCAATCATTGTACCCATATATAAGAAAAGCAATACAGCTGATCCAAATAATTATAGACCAATTAGTCTCCTAAATATCATATGTAAATTGTACAGCCCCTCTTCTATTTAATATATACGTAAATTCTTTAATCCAGTGCTTACAAGGGATAGATGTACATGCCCATAAATGTATGGGAGGGAAAAGTGTACCAATACTTATGTATGCCGATGATGCCATTCTTATTTCACAAACAAAACTCGGTTTAAAACGTGCGCTGAAGACATTTAGCAGTCAATGTGATAATGAACTGTTATTAATTACTCAAAAACCAAAATAATACATTTTAATAGAGCATACAGTAAATGCAATTGGAAAATCAATTGTCAGAATTTTGTGCAAGTAAAATCTTTTAAATACCTGGGGTTAACCTTCTCACATAATGGCAGTCCATCAGCCCACATAACATCTGCAATTAATATAGCAGAGAGAAGTGCCAATGCTATTATTAGATTCTTCAGAAATGAGGGCCAAGGTTTAGTACCGGCAGCTCTAAAGCTCTTTTCTGCCAAAGTGTTGACCCAACTTACCTATGGGATGCAAATAATTCTAAATAACAAGAGTAATCTAAATTTCTCAGAGCACTGTTTAATGTACCAAAATGTACCGCTAATGTGGTTCTAAGACAGGAGGCTGGTGTACCAAGAGTGCAACTGAAAATCTGGACAATTTCAATCTATTATTGGTTGGGAATCCATCTGAAGCCTACAGGATTGACCCCCCCTGCTTCTAGCTTCTACCCCATATCCAGACTGGTCCGCCAGAATAATAGATAAGCTAGGTATGATCGGGTTATGTCCAGCAAATCTTCTGGAAATGGGTCTGAGTAAAGCAACATCTTTAGTTCAGCAGCGCTTGGTTGATATTGAGGTTCAAACTGATGAAGCCCTTTTACCCAAGATGTACAGTAACCTAAAACCATGGCCTGGATTTGCAGCAGCACCGTATCTCTCTAACATGACATATGAAAAGTATCGATGAGCTTTATCTAGAGTGCGTTTTGATGCCTTCACCTCTAATTTACTGCAAGGAAGGTATCTCCGTTGGCCTACACATCAAAGATGTTGTCTATGTGCAGATAAAGAAGTTGAAACAATCACACACATTCTTTTACTTTGCAAACTCTATTTCAGAGAGAAACACCAGCTAATTTTTCCTTTACTTGCCCAATTTAAACCCTTGGACAACTATTTGAAATTTGCAAATACTGTGCTGCTGAAATACTTATTGGAAGATACCAAGAAGTCGGTAACTCTGGTAGTAGCAAAATATTGCTTTTTAGTAATAAACAAGTGAAAGATTTTAACAAAAAGCACAGACTGAAGAGAATTTTAGACAAGACTTAGAATTTAGGGAATAGAATTACGATTTTAATAGGGGTCTGTGGCTGGGTCTATGATGGTATTATTGTCTGTGAGTGTTGGTAATCGTACTTGTTTATTATTGTATTGTTTTACTGCACTGCTGGTCAATTGGCCGTAACAATAAATTTGATTTGATAAATTGGATTTATAGTAGGAGACGTCCTGTCCCTGGTCTCTGTAGTCCAGGTACTGCCTCATACAGTAGCAGGAGCAAAATGGGGGGGGGAGAGAAGGGGTGCTGCCACGGCAGTGTCACAATATCACATCTGGTAGTGTTACCAGAAGTGATGTCATACAACACCACTGTGACCTCCCTTCCAGTTACGCCATCAGATGTGATGTTGCACAACACCTAGCCCTCCCTCAAAGCTCCTACTACATCTTTAGAAAGAAATTAGAGGAAGGGCTGTGTTTCAGTGGTAGAGCCCTTGCTTTGCATGCCAGAGGTCCTAGGTTGAATCCCAAGCATATCTGGTTAAAAAAATCAGGTAAAGGTGTTGGTAAAGACTGAAAACTTGAAAAGTTGCTGCTAGCCACAGTAGTGAGCTAATGTACCAATAATCTGACTTCCTCTGTGCTATAGGTTCATACTCCCTATATCTTTCCAGTAATGTCTACAAAAAGATGCCATCTGGTATGATGCCACCGACGGAGAGTTTCCGTGGTCCTTTCTAGCAAAAGTAAATGAAGTAACCTTAAACACGGAGGAGTGACCCTGTGCCCTGGTTTTACCACCCTCAGTCTATCCCACCGCATAATTATTCATCAAATCGAGCCGATTTGAGAATACCACCAAGACTAACAGCTAAGTAGTAGCATGTTTGGATTTAGGAATCTCTGCTCTGCACTTTAATTGTTTCTGGCACTTTTGAAAATGGATACTGATTGTCTATGGATGTTTTATAGATGTTTTTAATTGTATATATATGCATTTTATGTAAGCTGCCCTGAGCCTGCCTTGGTGGGAAGGGCGGGGTATAAATCGAACTAATAAATAAATAAATAGAATAGAACAGGAATGAGGTCATTGAACATCTTCATTTACATGATGTTGTGGAGAGGGGGAGATGTGACGCTTTGGTGGTGGCAGTGGTATGTTGTTCATAATGTGTGTTTTGGCCCTATTATACAGAACTAGTCCTCCAAGATAGTATAGGAGCGCTCCCTGTGAGCTGGCTTTCAGCCAGTCATAAAACACTAAGCTCGGACTGCAAAGGTAACATAGAAGCTTCATTAATTAATAAAGGCAGAAAGTGTATGCTACACTATTAATGTGTGTGTTTCATAACAAGACCGTTTCCTAGAAAATATATTTAACATCCCAGGTGTAACTCCTAATTATTTTTTCACACACATAATGTTGTCTGGCATATAATCAATAGAATCATTCCAAATTTTCATTTATGTAATAGAGTTTTTTAAATTAAGTTCTAAATAAAGAAAATATCAAGAAAAATATACAGAGTATGGGAGGGCATTTTTTTTAGTTTTCCAAATGAGTGATCCAAACATTTTTAGCAATGACAGAACATATCCAAATTGGCTTGCACTAATTTTTTTTAAACTGAGATGCATCATCTAACATTTAAAAAGCAGTTAACATGAGAAATTGCTGGTTTTATTCTGTAAAATAAAAATGATGGCTGCATCTATATCAGTGTACAATCATCTTATGTTCTAATAGCAAAGTCAGGATATTTTTGGATACTTAAATCCAGTGATTGGAGCTGTGAACGGGCAAGATAGATCTTTCTACAAAGCTAAAAAAGGCCCTAGGTTAGCTGGAAAATGTGATATCTAAAAAAAACCACTGGGCAGCTTAAAAATTCCAAAAATGATAAGGGAGCACCTGTAGCTTTAATCAACAGATTCCCTCAGTGGCTGTTGCTAGGCAACTACAGTATTCCAGGCTTCAGTTTTTGTGAGTAAAAAGGCAAGGTCACAGGGTGATTTTTGATCAGTCACATACTTTTGCCTAACCTACCTCACAGGGTTGTTGTGTGGATAAAAAGGAGGAGAGGCAAATAATGTAAGCTGCTTTGGTCCCCACTCTGGAGAAAGGTGAGGTATAAATGAAGTAAATAAAGAATAAATATAGCTGAAGATGGGAGGCAGATAAAGGTTGGTTGGTGAATAGCTGATGAGAGAATGAGGCAGGGAGAGGATGTGAGGACTGCCAAGAGGAGGGAAAGAGGGTAGGAAATTCCTACACATTTGGGGGGGAGCCTGGGGATGGTGGGGTTTGAAAAGGGAGGGACCTCAGAAGGGTACAATTCCATAGACTCCACCCTCCAAAACAGCCATTTCCTCCAGGGGAACTAGGGTTGCCAGCCTTCAGGTGGGGGCTGGAGATCACCTGGAATTACAGCTGCTCTCCAAATGACAGAAATCAGTTTCCCTGGAGAAAATGGCTGCTTTCTAGGGTGGACTTTATGGCATTATACACTGCTGAGGTTACTTCCTTGCCCTCCCAAGGCTCCACCCCCAAATCTCCAGGGATTTCCCAGCCTCAGTCTGGCATCCCCAGGAACGGATCTCTATAGTTGGGAGATCTGTTGTGATTCCAGGAGATCTTCAGCCCTCACCCAGAGGCTGGCAACTCTAGAAGGTGAGAAGGAGACAGAAAAAGGAGAGAGCCTATGGGGGCTCTCAGGAAAGAGAAAGAGGAAATAGTGGGGGAAAGAGGGGGAAGTGAGATGCCTCCTGCAAGTCTTTGTGGGTTCCCACTTGGAAGTGATATAATTTTCAAAGACTTTATTACATTGGCTGTGGAAGGTCAGTAGTTCAGCAGTTCGAGACCCGGGTGTGCCGCATGATGGAGTGAGCTCCCATCTCTATTTCCAGCTCCTGCCAACCTATCAGTTTGAAAGCAAGAAATTGCAAGTAGATAAATAGGTACCACTTCGGTGGGAAGGTAACAGCGTTCCATGCGCCTTGGTGTTTAGTCATGCCGGCCACATGACCACGGAAACGTCTTCAGACAGCGCTGGCTCTTTGGCTTTGAAACGGAGATGAGCACCACAACCCTAGAGTCAGATTCGACTGGCTTTCAAGCAAGTGAACCTTTACCTTTACCTTTATGCCACATGAAACATACTGTGTAAACCACTGAATCTTGAAATGCAATTTACAGTTCAGATATTAAAAGAGCAAAACTTCCATAACTGAATATTTAATTAATAATTTTTAAATGATGCAGTAGGACACCCCCCCATAAAATACAAGAAAAGCATTTGCATTTATTATCTAAAATAAAAGCAAGTCAAAATTTGTGACAAATTGATTTCCTACACTGACATCAGGGAAATAAATCAAATGAATAGAAGATGAGGGAAGAACATACACAATGGAGACTGAGTCGGTCAATTTGGGGACAGAAATGGAGAAGGTAGGCTCTGCTTTTCTTTGACTGTGTTGCCTATCTTTAGTGCCATTGGGTGAATGTTTGCCGATTAAATACATTTACCATGTGGGACAAACAGATGGTATTTTTGGAGGTATTTTTCATACACGTACAGGCAAGACAGACATGGATCTGTTCTTTAAATCAAGAATCAGTTAATGTGCATGGTTACCATGACCTAGGTATGTCAAGCCCCTGCTGGAAGCAAGCAATCCCCCACCCCCAGCTCCCATTTGGACTGATTGGGCTGATGGTATGATGTCATTTCCAGGGAAAACCCAGGAGGAGGAGGAGGAGGAGGAGATTGGATTTATACCCTGCCCTTCACTACCCAAAGGAGTCTCAGAATGCCTTACAATCCCTTTCCCTTCCCCTCCCCACAACAGAAACCTTTGTGAGGTAGGTGGGGCTGAGGGAGCTCTCTTAAGAACTGCCCTTGAGAGAACAGCTCTGAAAGATCTTATGACTGACCCAAGGCCACACCAGCAGTTGCATGTGGAAGAGAAGGAGAAGTGATGTCAGTCCTCTCTAGGAATTGCTGAAAGCTCTGTGATTTTACTATAGAGTTTCTGGTGCTTCCTAGAGGGGCATGACATAACTTCCAGGTGTTTTTCTTGAAGTCACATCATACCATCAGCTGGACAGGAATTTTTTGTTTATTTTTTTCCTGCCGCTGCTTGGAGCAGTGGCTGGGAATGGGAGCCAGGGAGCAGGGGGTTGCCTGCCTCTGGTGGGGCTTGACTTTCCTAGGTCATAGTAGGGTTGCCAGGTCTGGGCTGGTAAATTCCTAGGGATTTGGGGGGTGGAGCCTGGGAAGGCTGGGGTTTAGGGAGGGGAAGGATCTTGCCAGGTCAGCCCACCTTCCAAAGCAGCCATTTTCTCCAGGAGAACTGATCTCTTTAGCCTGGAGATCAGTTGTAATTCCAGGAGATCTCCAGCCACCAAATGGTGACTGGCCACCCTTGGTCATGGTAACTGTGCACATTAACTGACTTTTTACTTAATGAACAAACTAATGTCTGTATTTAAATTAAAAACCCTATCATCCCAAGAGCCATATCGTCCCCTTATTGAAAGGACTTCTCTAGCTGCTAGTTTGCTTCTAGGTTTAATTCAAAGTGCTGGCTCTTATCTTTAAAGCAGTCAGGGCCAAACAAGACGTTACAGCGGCCATGGGTTGATCCCATGGCTGCTGCTGTCTTTTTAGGAAAGAACTTGAACATTTAAAAAAATGCTGCAAGGGCCTGGTCCTGCCTGGGGATCAGGCAATCTTGTCCTGTCCTCTCCCCCCCCCCCGCGACCTGCACCTTTTGAAGCATCAAAATCTTGTTCCTGGCCACTGGTCGTTCACCACTAGTGCCCTGGATGGCCAGAATTCACCAGATATTGCTCACATACGTCCAAGCATACTCTTATTGTTAGATCGCGCTAACAAAGGATCGGAGAATGATTTCAGCTCAGTGATTCAGCTTTATTTGAAGTAGCAAGCAAACACTCAAACGCATTCCAAAACCAGAACAAGAACACAGTGGGAGCTATGCTCCTTTTAAACATTACCGGGCTAATATAGCCACGCCTATTTACATTTAACAACCAATAAGATTGATGAGTTAAAGACCAATGGGAGTCTTTCCCTCCCAGGGAATAGTACCGTTCTGATTGGTCGCTGTTACAAAGCGACCAATAGGAAGTTCGTTCAGAGGAGCCCTAGCTTGGCTCGAAGCTTAACATGGGAGTCTAATGAGGTGATTCAAAGTAATTGTTCCAATACATTACAATTCCTCCCCCCTAAGCTAAGACATCATCCCATTTGTTTTATTATTTACATACATGCACAGTCATATCTTTTGTACATCAGCCGTCACCATACACTATATTACAATCATAGTCTTTGAGGTACGGAGGCGGCTGCCTCGTGCGTTGGGACCTGCGGAGCAGTGCCAGCTCAGGGGCCACGGTTTGTGGGGTGTTTAGCAAGGGTTCTGCAAAACCCGTATCTGGTACATTAGATGCTGGGCTCGCTATTTCGAGTTCTGGGGTCTGGTCGGCTAATGGCCTAGTACTGGGTAAGTCAGTACTCACCTCCATGTCAGGAGGCCGGAAATCACAACCTGGGGACCCAGTCGTCGGAGAGTCGGCGCTGTCCCTTTCCCAGCGTCTCCTTAACTGGTCTATGTGGCGCCGCCACGTTCTACCGTCGGCCAAATGCACCACATACATACGCGTGCCAACAGACTCGGAGACCACCCCGGGAAGCCACAAGTGCCCGTTCGCATAGTTCCGAGCAAAGACCTTGTCCCCCTTCTCCAATGTGCGCACCTTCAGCTGCGAGCCGGTACGTTCGGACTGCTCTTCAGTCAGGTCCGGATGTAAACGGTTCAGTCGGGTCGTGAGTCTCCGCCCCATTAACAACTCGGCCGGGCTGCGGCCTGTGGTACTGCAGGGAGTGGTGTGCTGCCGCAAGAGGAAAGAGCCCAGCCTTTGGCTCCAGTTCCCCTCGTCCATTTTACCTAGGATCCGGATGTAAACGGTTCAGTCGGGTCGTGAGTCTCCGCCCCATTAACAACTCGGCCGGGCTGCGGCCTGTGGTACTGCAGGGAGTGGTGTGCTGCTGCAAGAGGAAAGAGCCCAGCCTTTGGCTCCAGTCCCCCTCGTCCATTTTACCTAGGGCCTCTTTAGCTGTTCTGACCATCCGTTCAGCCTGGCTATTAGATGCCGGATGGAAAGGGGCCGAATTCATTTGGCGAATGCCATTGCTCGTGAGGAAGAGCTTAAATTCCTCAGAGACAAATTGAGGCCCGTTGTCGCTGACGACGATGTCAGGCAACCCGTGGGTGGCAAAGAGTCGGCGGAGCGCATGGATCACAGCAAGTGATGTGGTCGATTTCATATGCACGACCTCCAGCCATTTGGACATGGCGTCCACAACAATTAGGAACATTTGCCCTTGGAGAGGGCCAGCAAAATCAATATGCAATCTGGCCCAGGGTTTCCCAGATGATT
>NW_015177013.1:584722-588275 GCF_001447785.1 Gekko japonicus
GGTCGGAGAGGGATTGGAACCTTGCGATACTTCAACCTAATGGGTTTTACAGAAGGGTCTAATTCGAACGCGACTGGGGGACCTTTGTACCGCCCCAAACCCTCACCAAATACGTCGGGGACCAGGTCATACAGCATGTCCCATTTATTTACAGACATCTTATTAATTCCAGAGATCCCAATACCCAGGGGCTCAAACCAATCCAACCCCAACAGGTTGACCCTTTCACCTTCGGCAATCAGAAAAGACAATTTAACACATTTCCCCTTATACTCAACAGTAACAGAGTCCCGTCCTGCCAAGGGGATTCGGTTGCCCTGGAAGTCGGACACCCTGGTCTCCGCAGGCTGGAGCCGCCGCCGGCTTCGGGTCGGGAACAACTGGTGCCAAGACGCGGCAGAAATCACCGTTACGGAAGATCCGGAGTCCACCTCCATTGTACAGGGTCGGCCATCGAGTAGTGGAGTCACGGTGATCTTGCCCTGGCAGCTGGTGTGATTGATGGCCGATGTGCTTGACAAAGTCGCCGTCAACTGGCAGCTTGCTTCCGATGCCGATGAACGCTTCTTACCTTGGGTGTCGACTGGAGTGCCCCTCTGCGCTGACCTGCGGTTAGGTGAGGAATCCTTCTTCGCTGACCTGCAGACTCTGGCCAGATGACCACGCCGTCCACACACCCTGCAGTCGACATCACGAGCCCAACAGGAGTCGCGCTGGTGTTTCCCGCCACAACCGGAGCATGGTTTGGAGGCGACAGGCTTCGCTGGGGTCCGCTTGCCTCGAACCGCGTTGACGTCATCGTCCGCTTAATCGCCCTCGCCGTCTTGATGCGAATGGACGCTGTGCTCTGCTGGGCGCTGACGGACGTCTCTGGTTGACTTATCTGCTGCTTCGGCGGCCACGGCCTCTTCGTAGGTCACTGCCCAGGTCAGGGTAGTGCGGCGAACAGCTTCTGTTGCAGCCTCTCATCTTTGAGGCAGCAAACGAGACGGTCCCGGAGTGCTTCCTCGACATTGGAGAAATTACACGGTCGTGCGGCTTTGCGAAGGGCCGCGACGAAGTCAGCGATGGTCTCGTTCCCTGCCTGGCTCCGTTTGTAAAATGCGTGCCGGCATGCAATTTCAGAAGGCTGGGGCGAAAAATGGCTCTTCAGCTTCTTGGTCAGCTCGGCGAACGACACTGTCTTGATGTCGGCCGGAGCTACCAACGACCTGGCAATGTCAAAAGTCCCTTTTCCACAGGAGCTCAGCAGGGTCGCCCTTTTCTTCGCCTCGTCGGTGATGTCGTTGGCCTCAAGGTGAAACTCGAACCGGGCAAGATACGCATCCCAGTCCTCCGAGGTAGGTTCGAATGCCACGAACTTCTGGTTCCCGGCCATTGTGGGAGACTTGGGCACTGGTGTTGGTGGCGCCTCCACTGGAATGGCTGCAGTGATTTGCTCGCTATCTTCGGTCGGTTCGGGGGTGTTTGCAGGGCTGCCTACCTGCTCTAACATCCCATCCTCGTCGCCAATTGTTAGATCGCGCTAACAAAGGATCGGAGAATGATTTCAGCTCAGTGATCAGCTTTATTTGAAGTAGCAAGCAAACACTCAAACGCATTCCAAAACCAGAACAAGAACACAGTGGGAGCTATGCTCCTTTTAAACATTACTGGGCTAATATAGCCACGCCTATTTACATTTAACAACCAATAAGATTGATGAGTTAAAGACCAATGGGAGTCTTTCCCTCCCAGGGAATAGTACCGTTCTGATTGGTCGCTGTTACAAAGCGACCAATAGGAAGTTCGTTCAGAGGAGCCCTAGCTTGGCTCGAAGCTTAACATGGGAGTCTAATGAGGTGATTCATGTAATTGTTCCAATACATTACACTTATCTCCCTATGGGCTCAAAACTGCTTTTTCATATGCATTTAAAAAGTGAAGCCGTGATCCTGAATTTTGAACCTGCTACCAATTTCTAGGTGAAAATTCCACATGTGTTCCGTGCAGGTGGAAAAACACAAAGTGTTCCCTTTTGGCTTGCATCGTCCAAGGGCAGGATGGCTCCAAGTGAGTAGCAGCTGCTATTGCAGCTCAGCAGTATTTTGTTCCTTTTTATTTTTAGCTCACCGCCCCCCCCTCCCCGCAACTGAGGCCTCCAGGCCAAGGCAAAAATCTAAACACAATAAAAGTTCCCAGCAGAGGGCTAAGCCCACACTGTGACAGCCAGCAAGGAGAATTGTCAGGCTACTTTTAGAGTCCAAAATAAATCTCTTCATCTTGCATCCACACTCCGTGCTCTCCCTCTCTCTCACACTCTCACGCACACACACACACACACACAGAGAGAGAGAGCGAGAGAGAGAGAGAGAGCGCTCTGGCTCACTTTGTTGAGCTCACTGTTGCAATCCCATCCCAAAGATGTTTCTAGGAGTCAAGAGTCTGGGGACATCTCCATAAAGACACTGAAAACCTTTTGTGGATGTTCTTTCTGCAAACATACACCTCCAACCGGCCTGAATGTTGTTTGAATTTGAACAGTTCAACCCAGTGGCCCTAACAGGAAGCTCTTTTGTACATTCAGGCTGCTGTCATGGTCCTCCACCTCCCAAGGGGACTGAAAGATCCATTGTTGTGTGACAATTTGCCTTTTGTGCTCAGGACAGCCATTTGGCGTTGTCCCTTCCATTGTTTCTTTTGGTTGTAAGCACAGCAGAGCAGGGAAAGGAGGCGGTGGGGGGGGGAGAAACGAGGATTTTGCCTCCAAAGCATGAAATGGATAAAAAACTAACCAGTGAGTCAGAGCACAGTATTCTTAGGAACATTATGTGTTTTTGTCCATTATTATGAAGTTTTGAATGGGCAAGCTTATTGGCAGCCTTGCTGGATACAACTCTGGGGTTTCTTTTGCAACGTAATGTACCTGTGCAAGAACCACCGCAAATGTTTTCAAGGAAGACAATCATGTGGGTCGTGCATAACTGCAATAACACAGAGAGTCAGCATCTATGTATTTAATGGGGAATCCTTCTTGATAGCACATCCAGTTATGACAGATTGCCTCCCAGCCAACAGAGTGTGCTGCAGTCAGGAGCTCACCATGTTCCAAAGAGCACAGGCTTTCTAATAACAACACACAATTTAAATGTATAGAATGGGCATAACTCCTGTTGTCATATAACGTGTGTAAGGCTGGCCATTGCTAGTATTTTTATATGCCTTTTTAAAAATCCTGCCTTTTCTACCTCAGTGGTGACACATGGTGGCTTTAAGGGTTCATCATGTGCTGGTTCTTCAGCCATCCACCTAGTTGACATCATTCTCACCATTTTGACATCATCATTAGTGCAGTAGCGTCAGCCTACAGTACTGCCGCACTCATGGTTGGCTTCTCAGGGCTGCTGTTAGTGCCAGGCTATTGGCAGCCAAAGCTGATCCAGATGGAATTACCTGCAGGACTGAGGGTGGGTGTTGCCAGGGAGCTCTAGCTGCCACTGGCCAGCAGTTCTAGGTAGGTGTGCCAACTCCTGGCATTTTTTTAAAAAAATGTGAAGCCTGGTGGTGCTTGAGT
>NW_015177013.1:588355-611176 GCF_001447785.1 Gekko japonicus
TCTCTCTCTCTCTCTCTCTCTCTCAAGGGTCAGACCCAGAATAGATCTGGGATAAAGACATGAATAAAGATCACTGGTTTTATTGAGCAAGTGATGGAACCTAACACAAAAGTGTCTCACAGGGTGGAGAAAAGAGGGGGGCTCAGGGATGGAGACACAAGTGTAGCCTGGTGATTTTTGTCAGGCAAGTGGTGGAGGCCAGCACAACACCTACTTCTTCTTCATGTACACAGGCTAAGAAGAACAACAACTCTTCCATGAACTGGCCAGCCAGGCCATACTTTCCTGGTTAGTTGGCTAACTGAGTTCAAAATATTGAGATGTTTACATAGAAGAGCCATTGAAATCAATGGCACTAAATGCTCCCAACTGAAATTGGGGCATCAGAACTTCATATGGTTATTTGTAATGAGGACACAGCTCTTTGGCCACATTAGTCATGGCCATCTGCTCCAAGTACGACCATCATTTTTTAAAAAATGGCCAGATTAGTCAAGGCAATAAAGACATGCAAACGGTTTCGCTTGCTTTGTTGCAGATGCATTTTGCTTGGTTACGCCTGGCTATGCACACAGCTACCACAACAGACGCCATCCTGTTTATGGTAATTAGCCATCTGCTGCCCTGGCAAAGCTGCACGGGGACAGTGGCAACTGCAAGCCCAAGTTAGCTTGCCAAGATGCAAAAAATAAATGGGGCTCGTCGGGTTTATAATAGTAATAGAAGCAGTTCCCCCCCCCAATGGTGATTTATGTTCAAGTTAGAGCTGCCGTGAATAAAAGAGAGCATAGAGATGGTCTGTACTGATTAAGAGCTTTAGCGCTGCATGCAAAGGTGGGCCGAATGCATGATGCAAAGAAAATTAATACAGTGATTATATTGTCCAGGTAATTTGTTGACGTCTTTCCTGGCAGGGATCACCCAAGGGTTCTTGAAAGTGAAGCATTCTGAACCCCCCAAGGAGTGTTATCGATTGCTATGAATGAGGATGACAACTTCTGCACACAATACACAACTTTTTTGAAACAGGATATCATGATGGCCGCTTGCATGGGCATTTTGAAAAGGTCCTTCAATGGCTATTAGCCATGATGGCTAAATGGAACTTCCATGTTCAGAGGCAGTATATCTCTGAATGCCAGTTTTGGAAGGGAAAGAACAGTAGCTCTGGCTTCTGTGGCCCAGTTTGGGGGTCTTCCAGAGTGTATGGTTGGCTGTTGTGGTAAACAGGATGCTGGCCTAAATGTACCATTGATCAGATCCATCCAAGCTCTTCTTACATTCTTAGGATGTTGGTGGTCTCAGTTAACTACATGAATGGCTGGGATGCCATCATAGGTAAATTGTTGCAATGCGGGGGAAATTAATAAATAAGACGTAACTGCCTGATCAAAGCAGAAATCTTTGCAAGAACTAAGCTAGTCAAATGTACCAACAGAGAATGCAGGGGAGGGGATCTACATGTCAACTTGAAAAGATGTTTTTCAATATTTACTGAAAGCTGTATTTTGTGATGGGGCTAAGATGTGCAAACTTTTCAAACACAAAAGGGCCACTGCATGTGCATAATGCTCCAGCGCAGAGGTCCCAAACAAGGTTAACTCCAACACTCTGAAGATCAATGCAAGGAAATGCAATACAGAGGTCATAGGTGCATACAGCAGAAACATTAAAAAAGGACTGGGAACAGATTTTTCTCCCATGGGATCATCTCAACTTCCTCCCATCTTCCCCATGTAAATGACAGATATGTAGAATGTTAAGTCAAATGCTTCCTCAGTAATCAGTCTTCCCCCCCTTCTATCTTCCGTCTCTTTTTTATATCAGAATTTATTACATGCCCCTTTACATAACAGTTTAAAAACTGCAAAATCGCTCTTCGGACTGAGAGGGAGGCAAGTTTCAGAAAGTACAGGTGTTGGCCAATCAGTACTATACATAGTTTGACTTTTAGGGCAAAGTCATCTGAAGTTTCCTGATCCTGATCCTTGTTCATTTGAGAAGAATGCAATGAGGAGTTCAGGTTTTGGCGCTCGCCATGGCGGTCGCTTTCTCCCGGACCTCCGGGAGACGATCACCAGAACCCGTGGCAAGGAGGGGGTGTGATTGTCCACATCCCCCACGGAGTCCTGGGAATGGGCTACAAGCCATGGGGCGCTAGAAGGCTTCCCCTCCGGTGATGCTGCCGGTGTGGGGGGGGCATCCATGCCCCGACTGTCCTGCTATGGAGTTTCCTTTTTTTTTAATGCATATTTTTATTTGGTTTTACAGTATTTAACATTCCAAAACACATGTAACATATATTGTAGAGTCTCATACATTCAATGTCTCTATCCACTCATATACTTTAATCCATCTTTTTTTATATACTTTTCCATACTTATTCTTCAACTTGAGGCTTAGATTATCCATCTGTGCTAGATCTAGCACCTTTGCAACTAATTCATCCTTCTTAGGTATTATGTCTAATTTCCAATTTTTAGCCAGTAATAAACGGGCAGCAGTTATGATATACACTATTACATATTTATCCTCTTGTCCATAGCCCTTAGGCACCATATTTAATAAGTATATCTCCGGTTCCAATACTCTGGTTTCTCTTCAGATCGCATAAATCTTTCACCTTTTACTGCTATGGAGTTTCCTGATGGAGCTAGAAGTGCACACTGGATCAAGCGCCGGGTGATCAAGCGATTTGGTACATAAAGCGAACTGAAAACTGTGTTGCTATTGAACTGTGAGTTAAGTTAAAGCGAGAACATCGAAAAAAGCCGAAAGCCACCCCGTGGGAAGCAAAGGGGGGAGGGGACTCTCCTCCGAGAAGATAAAAATAAGCGAACTTTACTGTTTAAGCGGGGGGCGGGCTTGTGAAGCGAAAAAGACCGAAATAAAGGACTTTTAAGAACTTACCAAGCATATTGGAGAAAAACAGGTTGCTTACCTGTAACTGATGATCTTCGAGTGGTCATCTGTGCATTCACACCCATGGGATCTAGTGCGCACGCGCTGGATCGATCAGCATTGTAGCAAGCTCTTTAATGGATTTTCGCGCCCAGTCTCTTGGGCATGCGCAGGAACCCCACCGCGCATGCCCAGTGGGGTGGGCATGGACATCCCGCCAGTTCCTTCAAACCGCTGCAAATCAACCCCTACGAAAAATGTAGAAGCTGACAGCAGCGTGGAAGGAAGGCGGGTGGTGTGAATGCATAGATGACCACTCAAAGATCATTAGTAAGCAACCTGTTTATCTTCGATGTGGTCTCTGTGCTTCACACCCATGGGAGATTAGCAAGCAGTGGCCTACCTGGAGGAGGGTGCTGGCAGGTCCTTACTGTGTTGCCGAAAATAGAATGTGACGTCCCATGTTGGTATTAGAGTTCTTACGGACGTCCAGGGTGTAATGCCTCATGAAGGTGTTAGGCGTGGCCCAGGTAGCAGCCTTGCAGATGTCCGTCAGGGGTACTCCCTGGAGGAAGGCAGTAGAAGCCGCAACAGCCCGGGTTGAATGGGTCTTGATGGGGCCAGGCAACGGCTGCTTTGCAATCAAGTAGCAGAGGTGGATGAGGCCCGCAATCCACTTTGAGAGGCGTTGAGCTGTGATGCGAGTCCTCAGCCTCGCTGGTGCATATGAGACGAACAGTTGGGAGTCACGTCTCGTTGGGCGGGTTCTGTTGAGGTAGAACAGTAGTGTCCTTTTGACATCCAAGGTATGTAACAGTCTGTCCTCTGGGGATTTTGGAGCTGGGAAGAAATCTGGGAGGAAGACCTCCACCTGCAGGTGGAACTCTGGCACCACCTTTGGCAGGAAGGTGATGTCTGGTATGAGGTGGACGCTGTCTGGCAAGAATGACAAATAAGGTGTGTCATGCCGGAAAGCCAGTATTTCTCCAACTCACCTTGCAGAAGTGATGGCCACTAGAAAGGGTGTCTTCCAAGACAGGAATTTCATATTGCAAGTTGTGAGTGGCTCAAAGGGTTTCCTCGTAAGTTGACAAAGGACTAGAGGAAGATCCCAGGGAACAACAGGAGTCTTGATAGGAGGGTAGAGGTGTAACAAACCTTTTAAAAAACGTTTTGAAAGCAGATGTGAAAACATGGTGCATCCGTCAATGTGAACATGGTAGGCCGAAATTGCGGCCAAATAAACTTTTAACAATGAATGGGAAAGTCCCGAGTCAGCTAGGGACAGGAGGAATTGGAAAACTTTCTCGAGGCCTGCGGAGGAGGCTTGAGGGGCATTGAGGAAGAACAGAATCGTTGCCATTTATAATGGTAGGACCTTCGTGTAGCAGGTTTCCTGGCGTTCAGTAGAACATTGGCTATGCGGGTCAAAAAACCTTTGACGTTATTCTCCACACCGTCAATTTCAACCGTGGTACATCGTGATGTAGGAGAGGGGAGTCTGAAAAGAAGAGGAGGTCCTCTACCGAAGAGAATTGGTGGTACATTCCCCTTGACAACTCGAGGACTGTGGAGAACCATGGTTGTCTCGGCCACCACGGTGTTATCAACAAGCAGTCCACTCCGTCTCGGATGATCTTGCGTACCACTCTCAGAAGTAGAGGTAAAGGAGGGAAAAGGTACAGAAGGCCTGAGGACCAGGGAAGAAGAAGACCGTCTCCGAGCGATTGTGAGTCCCTGCCGCCTCGACTGCAGAACAGGTGACATTTTTTGTTGGCTCTGGTGGCGAAAACATCGACTTGGGGAGATCCCCACCTGCGGAAGAGTGGGGAAAGATAGGACGGGTTCATCTCCCACTCTTGAAGACTAAGCCTTGCTTGACTTAAATGATCTGCCGGCACATTCAGGTGACCTGGGATGTGTGTGGCTACCAAAAAAATGTCGTGAGCGATGCAAAAGTCCCATAACTGAATGGCGAGGTTGCAAAGACGTAGAGAGACCGTGCCTCCTTGTTTGTTTATATAACTGAGCATGGTAGTATTGTCCGTGAGGACCATAATACATTTCCCTGTGATTATTGGTAGGAAACACGTGACCGTGAACTGAATTGCGAGCAGTTCCAGGAAGTTTATGTGTCAACCTTGCTCAGCCATGGCAAGGATGGTGGATAAGCCCCATACATATGCCTCATCTGTCGTTAATCCCAAAACAGAGGTGGTGGCGGGAGTAAGAAGATTTGCGGGGATCGACTTCTGGACTGTGGACGTCTCGGAGACAAAGTGGCATCATGCCTTTGAGAGGAGCCCGCGTAATCTCGGTTGTCGATATCGACAGATTGACCGTGCAGACAGGGAGGGTGAAGCTGCGTGTCGCATGAAGTATATCGGTGCTGACGTGGATCGATGTTGGGAGCTTCTGATACCGTCGACGACGGGGAAGGAGATAGAGAAGGCTCTGCATCCATTTGATGACTTAGGAGCTCTACCGTTTCAATGTCGGAGTACGGACACTCCATTTGGTGGACAGGGGAGTCCAAGACATGGATGGTCAGTATTGGTGGAGGGGGTTGGGCCTTCGGTATCGATACTGTCATTGGAGCAGGAGGCACTTTAGGGGCATCACCCATTGCAGCCACCGCTACTTTCCCCTTCTTTGCCGCCTTAAGGGGTTTGGAAGAGTCCTTCTTTGTGGACTTTTGCTCCTTACTTGGCCTGGACTTCTTTTTCACCGGCGTGGAAGCGGAGGATTGTGCCTTCGATGCCGGAGGCTTTGGCGTCGGTTGGCCGATATTGGAGGCAGGGCTTGATGCCGGAGCCATTGAGGTCGATGGTTTCTCGGCGTCCATCGCTGAGAAAGGATGTAGTGCCGATTCAAGCAGGGCCACTTTAAGGCGCACAGCTCGGTTTTTTCGGGTCTGGTTTGAAAACCGAGCACAGTGGCGACAAGATTTGGGTTGATGAGACTCTCCAAGACAAAGAATGCAAAGGGTATGACAGTCAGGAGGAGCAAGTTTACTACCGCAACCCTTGCACCTATTAAAAAAGCCCCACTTCTTCTCCATAAAAACCAAAGTGAAGAAGAAAGAAGGGGTGGGGGTGGGGTAGCCCAAAGGCCCGACTGAGGTAAATCGGGAAACTCCCTCTCAGCAGAAAATAAAGTTTTTTTGGGTTTTTTAAATTTTTTGAAGGAATAACGAATAAACGGAATGAACTGAGGGGAAAAAATCCAAAGAGCCGTGAGGCAAAAAGGCCAAATACTCGAACAGATCAGACTGATGAAGAAAGAGGTCTTTCCAATGTGGCGGTAAGAAAGGAACTGGCGGGGTGTCCACGCCCACCCCTCTGGGCATGCGTGATGCGGTTCCTTGCGCATGCCCAAGGGACTGGGCGCGAAAATCCATTAAAGAGCTTGCTACAATGCCGATCGATCCAGCGCGTGCGCACTAGACCCCATGGGTGTGAAGCACAGAGACCACATCGAAGATCTTTAGACACTGTGATAACTTTTGTTGAAAAGTAAACAATTCCTCAAAAATGGCACCTCCAACGAGGAAAGCGAAGAAAGAAAAGATAGTGAAAGCTAAGTCTGCCGGTAGTGCCAGTCCAGCGAGTGTTGTGCTCAGACAGGACACAACTTCAGAGCTGCAAAGAATATTAAATGAAGCATTGCGCCCTCTGCTGAAACAGGTGACGGCAGTAAATCGAAAACTAGACACACAGCAAGTCCAAATTAACGAGACTGTCAAAAAGATAGATCAAACTGAGCAGGAACTTAAAGAAGTTGATACCAATGCCAAAAAGCTATAAAAACAAATGCAGGCAATGGAGAATAATCATCAAATAGATGAGTCTCAACTACTACAGTTGCAAATGGAAAGGGCAAGGTATACCCTAAGATTCCAGGGGATCCCTGAGGAAAAAGGGGAGAATCTCATACAGATAATGTGCAAAGCCTTGGGGCAAATGGCAGATATAAAAGCGGAGAACTTGCAACGTGATATTGATACGGTCTTCAGATCGTATACAGAATTTATAAGGAAAAATAATTTGCCGGGAGAAGTGATGGTGAGATTTTCCAGAAGAAGAGTGAGAGATCAAATTCTCAAAGCGGTGAATGGAGTCACCCTGAAAATCAAGGGCAAAGAGATAAAGGTCTTAAAAGATATTCCATTTGAAATAAGGAGGAAAAGATGCAAATATAAAGACTTGGTCTCATTTCTACAAAAGAAACAAATTGCCTACAGATGGACTTTGCCTGAAGGAATCATCTTTAAGTTCGTCAACGGAAAAGACAAAATTGACACTGTGGAAAAGGCAAGAGAATTCTTACATCTTCATAGCTGTCCAGCAGACGTGGAAGAAGTAGAAGACAGTCCCAAGGAGGGTGGCAGTGATGGAGCGGAGTCATCTTCTGGTGAAGAATCAGACTCAAATTTGGGGGCTTCAGCCCCCAAAACAGGCTATAAATTGAGGCAGACAAAGGATAAGAAATGAGTTGTTATCATAATTCTGAAGTTCTAAAAAATGTTTAAACTATGCTTTCTCAGGCTCTTTATGAAGTCATTGAAGACGATGATTATATCTAGACTTGAAGTTTATAGAAAGATGATTACTACGTTCAGTGGTTTGGCATGAGAACTTGGTTATATAAACATGTAATCTTTTTAAAGCTAAAAACCACTCTTGGGTTTTTAGAGGTTACTTTCCTTTATCCCATAGTTTGTAGACCCTTCCCTTTTTTCATGTAGTGTTTAGTTATAGAAAATGAAATTTAAAAATCCCCTTTGGGAGGCCAAAAAAAAGAGAGAGAGAGAAGAATGCAATGAGCTTGCTTCTACTGCCTCAATTCTCAAATAATGTTATATTTATACACACCCCTTATTAATGATGGCAACAAACAGAAAACACAATCCAGCTAAATTTAGGCACTGTTTTTAAGCACATGCTAAAATCTCTCAAATGAAATCAGTGGGAACTGAAAGTGATTAATACTGGCTAGATCATGCTTACATCTAGAAGACAATAAAAGGGACAGATTTCTATGGGTGGGTCTTCCAGTAACGTCAATAGAACTCACAATAACATCATTCATAAGATATTTAATCTAAACCAAGAAGTTCAAAAACTAGTAAATAACATCAGCAGTTCACAAATTGTGTGGAAGAGCTACAAAAATGGTAAGGCTTCAGTCTTAAGGCATTAAGAACGTAAGAGCTTTGCTGGATCAGACCACTGGTCAATCTAGTCCAGCATCCAGTCTCACACAGTGGCCAACCAGTTCCTCTGGAGGACCAACAACAGGGCATAGAGGCCAAGGCCTTCCCCTAATGTTGCCTCCAAGCTCTGGGATTCGGAGGATTAATGCCTCTGAATGGGGAGGTTCCCCTCAGTCACCATGGCTAGTAGCCATTCATACACTTATCCTCCATGAATTTATCTAATCCCCTTTTAAAGCTGTTTGTCCTTGTGGCCATCACTACATCCTCTGGCAGCGAGTTCCCTGTTTTAATCACTCTCTGTATAAAGTAGTATTTTCTTTTGTCTGTCCTGAACCTACTGCCCATCACTTGCATTGGATGCCTTTGAATTCTAGTATTTGGGGAGAGGGAGAAAAAAAATCTCTTTGTCAGTTCTCTCCACCCATGCATAATTTTGTAAACCTCTATCGCATCCCCCTTAATCGTCTCTTTTCTAAACTGAGAAGCCCCAGACTCTTCAGCCTTTCCTCATAGGAAAGGTGCTCCAACCCCCTACTCATCTTGACTGCCCTCTTTTGTACATAAAGTCCTCATGTTCCCCATGTGGCAGGTCAACAGATATGGTCTAGGTGTTAGCCAAATTGTATTATTTATTAATAAATGTGGGGAATTATGAGTATTAAAATGGCAATAGGCATTAAGTATGGGACCATTAACCTGTGTTTATGGGAGTTAGAGGTCCCAGACCCCAGGAATAGATGCTGAGGCTAGATTACTAAAGCAGTGATTTCTTTACTAAAGGTTTTTCAAGCAAACATGCAAAAATCAAGCATTCACACACACACAATATAAGAATACAGATTAGAAAGTATAGGGACATTTGCATGAGCAGGAAATATCTTTGGTTGGGTGACACTTTACCTGTCTGGCGAGACACTTGGATCATGCAGCGAAAAATAACACAATAAGGGGAAAGGGATCATGAGTTGACCAGCAGCACACATGGATTGATTCCAAACAGGCCTAGATTTGGAACTAACAAGATAGGGTGGAGTTAGGAGAGGCAGGAGCAAGAAAGATAACAATGGCACAAAGCTCTTCTTTTATACCAAAAAATGTGACCTGAGTCACATAGACCAGGATACCAAAAAATGTGACCTGAGGCAGATATCTGTAGTCACATAGACCAGAAACAAACTCTGAATGGGGCATAAAGGGATTAATGGTTGGGCAACTGTGGGCTATGGCTTGGCTAGGAGTGACCCCTCTTAGAAGAATGGGAAAGACAAAGGAGGAAAAGAAGATAACTGTTCAGGTTGCGGGACCAGTGCTTTGGATTAACAGTGAGATGCCTGACAGCTGCATTATCTTAATGGGAGGCAGGAAGACTTGATGGCTCGCTGGTGTCTTCATCGGGCACACGCTTTTGTCTTAGGCTGGAGAGGAATGTGTGCTTCTTTTAGTGATGTTAATATGTGAGGGGCGGGGGCCAAATGCCTGAGTGATGGAGAAGGGAGTTCTTCATGGAGTCTGTGCAAGGACCTCTTGTCCTTTTTGCAGAGCATGGCTTTCATCTGTGACCTGCTGCTGGGTTTACGTGCATGGAGGTCAGGGCTGCTGGTCTGCATGCTGGTGCTGGCATGGCTGCGGAGATGCAGGAGCAAGAGACTTCTTGTAGTCCAGGAGACCATGTCTGGTTTTGAGATGCTGCTTAGGCACAAGGCTTCCCTTGTTTTGTTTTTTTTAAATAATTTTTTATTTCATTAAAAGATAAGTCAAGTATACATAAATAAACCCATTATGTCTCAAGATTATTAATACAAACTGTAAGCACAGATACATATATCACAATGCCGACTATTAACTTATCAGCAGGATCATCCTATGACCATATCCTTGTCACTTTCTTGTGATTTTCCAATTATTCTAAGATTGCTATAATATTAATGTATAATAAATCCAGATATATTTTAGAAGAACCTCAAGCACATCCCTTCAGTCTAGTACAAAGACACTGTCTTTGGGCTACAGCATTGTAACCCTGATGCACTTTCTTTACAGTTCAGCAAGGCAGTCATATTTAAGAGTCTGTACTAACGCCATTTGAAGCGGCTGCTTGGCAACATAGGAGTTCCATGCTCAGGATTTAATTCCCAGGACCACGTGGTGGGAGGTGCTGTCAAGTTGCAGCCCACTTATGGTGATCTTGTAGGGTTTTCAAGGCAAGAGACGTCCAGAGGTGGTTTGCCATTGCTTGCCTGCACAGAGCAACCTTGGTCTTCCTTGGTGGTCCCCCTTCCAAGTACTAACCAAGGCTGACCCTGCTTCGCTTTCAAGATCTAACAAAATCAGGCTACCCTGGGCCATCCAGGTCAGGGCATGTTCACACGGGCCTGATTATAATCAGGACTGCAGCGCACAGGGAGACGGGGCTTAAACCTTTCCAGCATGGCCTTTTCCTGACTTTGAACAGCCCAGAGGAGTTGCTATGTGTCCTCTTGGGGGAAACTTGCCTGTAGCCTTTTTATGCACGTAAGTTTTCACAGTGGGACAAATAGCGGCTCCCTGGCCATTTCAAGTTGGGAATGCAGCATGCAGGTACACTTAAGCCCCCTCTTCACATGTGCTGCAGCCAGATCTGCAGTTGGGCCTATGCATGTTTGGGAACTGAGTTCTAAGCCTGAAATTCCATGACTGGCCATGTAGGGGACACAAGGACTTTTAAGGTAAAGGTTTCCCTTGCTCAAAAGCCAGTCGAATCCCACTCTAGGGTGCGGTGCTTATCTCCGTTTCCAAGCCGAAGAGCCAGCACTGTCTGAAGACATTTCTGTGGTCATGTGGCCGACATGACTAGATGCCGAGGCTCATCTGAATTGGCCCGTATGCACACTTAAAGCTCATCAAACTCAACAGGATTTGTCACAACAACCCCCTGGGTCCTCAGCTGCACAAGACAGAGTTTTACCAAGTTCCAGGGGATCTGGCTGTTTTAAAAACCTTTTCCTTCCCACCTACCTGCCATTTGTCTGAGGTTGTTATATTCCAGTAGCTGAGCTGCCAGCAACCAGAGAACCCGCCACTTCCCTTTTATGCTTTTATCATCATGGCTCTCCTGTGCTTCAGATCTTTGGGGATGTTTGTTTGTGAAGGCAAGTCGGAGGCTATTGGGATCTTTTGTCCCTTCCCCTCTTTCCCCCTCTCCCTCTGCATAATCTCGCCTATTCACTGCTGATGGAGTTTGTCAACAGAACCCAGCAATTTTCAGAATCATGTGTAGGATTTTCTAAGCAGTTACACTCAAAAATCTTGAATAAAATAAATCTTATTAAGCTCAGCATAAATCCTAGAAAGCAACAGTAATTTGGGACAATCAGTAGACAGATTGCTTTAGACAGAATCCTGAAAAGAAATATTAAAAAGGTGTCTTTCTAACTAATCCTACTCTTAAACAGAGCCTCAACATTCCCCTCCTGGGAACTGGTCCAAGTCTGAGCATGTTGATACAGCCTGATGGGGCCTGTCGAAGTCATCATGACCCAAATCTGGATTTCAGTCTTGATAACAACTCCAATCCAGACGGCAGCCTGGGAGGTCCTTTTTTTAACCCAATCAGAATGTAGGAGTTCAGGCTCCAAGTTCCTCTCCAAGGCTGCTCTTGATCAATCACTTCAAAAGTCTGGATAACGGAGATTAAAGTACCAAGGTTGGAAATTACTCATGATCATCACCGGCCCTTGACAGCTCGATCACATGGCAAATTGAAGCCAGGATTCAGTTTCCTTTGGTTGGTTTACAGATTACCAATATACCTTCCTGGGATGTAATTTTAGGATTTAATCTCCCCGATCCCAGCAGATAAACCCCATCCTTTCACAACAGGATTTACTCCTGAGTAAACAGACATAGGATTGAGTTCAAAGACTGTTAAGTGTCAATATAGCCCTGGAGAATGATGGATTATCTTGTAAAACATCTTGCTACAGACAGGAATTGAGAATGGATGTTGTATGTGGCTACAGTTAGAATTAACATCAATTGGATAAAAATGATAAAATCAATGACCTTAAAAAACCAATTCCTTGAATAATATACATCATCACAACTTTCCTGCAGTCAAGTAAAGAGAGGTGTGCTCAGTTTAGTCAAGTGAGGATCCAGGCTCCTAGTGTTGAATTACAGAGTTGATTTCTGACTGATTTAAAAGGCCATTACATAAGAATGGGAAATGCTGGGTGGTGAACAACTCAAATCAACAACACACTGTGGGATTACTAAGATAATACAAAAACTACAGTAATTCAATATTCTTGCAATTGGAGACAAGAACTTCAAAATGCTTTCCATAAAATGAGCTTTTACTGGTAAGTCTGAAATCATTAAGTTAAGTGCCATTCAGCTGAGTGCATTGATTTTTCCTTCTTCTCTCCCCTTGCCTTGCCTTTAATGGCTTCCATTTACTATTTACTAAAAGAAGCAAGAGAGTACAGCACAGACCTTACCAGGCAGAGGAAAACCTAAAGGAGGGATCTGGAAGGGCTAAGAAGGGGGGAAAGGGGGGCATAAGTTTCTGGGAAACAGCCAGCAATGTCCACACCTTCTCTAGGAGTAGTGGCTGCTCAGCATCACCCAAAAGATCACAGCTTCTCTACTCCTCCTCTAGTGGAAGCCACACTGATGTCAAGGCATTTGATGGAACCAAGTGCGAAGATTTGGGGTGAATTTTTTGGCAGTGTCTGGATTAAATCCTGGAACATGGAATAATACTACTGCAGAAGACATTTATGAACATATATATCTTTCCATCAGGACAAAAAGATAGCAGAATGTCGTGGTAGAGTCCTGAAGTTGCAGAATGGATTGTACCATTTCAGAACGTAGGTGGCAGATCACATTTAAAAAAAGATCTCACCATGTAAAAGTCTCCCTGCAAGCAGAAAACAGAAGGCAGGACTAGAATCTTCTCTTCTGTTGACCTTGTCTGCTTGTTGCTATGGTGTATGGTGTATAATTTACAGGACACTCAGAATGTTCAAACTATTTTGTGTCCATTATTAGTTGTAATCTTTATAAGTCCTTTAATATGATCCCCATATTTCAAATGGCATGGGGGCAGGCTGAGATTTAGAAAGAGAGACTTGTCTAAGGTGACCTACTGCATTCATGGTTTAGGCAAAATTTAAACCATGGGATTTGCAAACTACAGCTCAAAATTTTCTTGTCTCTTCTTGTAGAATTGATTATGCTGAAATAGCTAGGCTTGTACTTTGTCCTCCTGTGGCAAGTAAAGCACAACCCTTGGCCCCAATCCACCCTGCCTTGGAGAACCTAAGGGGCCTGACCAATAATGGCTGGGAAATGGTCTTTACAGTAACCCTCTAGGAATTGCCCCATATCTCTATTAACCTTACCACAGAGTTCAGGGGAATTTCCACCAAGAAATGCCATCTCATCCTCACCAAACTCCACCCTGGCACCACCATTCAGACTTCCCAGCACTTGAGGTAGTGCTGGCAAGTAAGGATGCCATGCTTCTGCCAGGCACCTTTGGGAGGATGTAGGGGCAGGGACTGGAGTGCCAGTGTCATGCCAGCACATGGCATCACTTCTGATGAAAAAACAGGCATGACATGTTGACATGGGGGGGCTCTATGGTTAGAGATGCATTACACTGAAATACAGGTTATAAATTTCCAAACTAAACAAAAAAATCTCAGGTTCTGGGAAAGGTTGCGGCTTTCAAGGAGGCCTCTGGGGCTGGCCTAAACCTTTCCATTGCCCAAGGCAAAAGGCTGCATCGTTGCCCTTCCCCAACTGGATTCGTCCTCCACCTCCTCCATGCTTGGTTGCCCTTGAGTGGTCAAGGTTAAGACCCTGGAGCAAGCTCAGAATTTCTCCATCCCGACATCTCAAATTACCCTGACCTGGATGGCCCCGGCTAGCCCATTCTCCTCAGACCTCAGAAACTGAGCAGAGACAGCCCTGGTTAGTATTTGGTGGATGGGAGACCACCGAGGACATTCAGGGTCATGACGCAGAGGCAGGCAATGGCAAGCCACCTCTGCAATGTCTCATCCCTTGAAAATGTCATATGTTTGCTGTGACCTAACAGCACTTTCCTCCTCCTCCTCCCCCACCACTTCACAAAGGTACTGCCTACAGGAAATGGCCATGTCTACAGTAGCTTACTAGTAATCCCCTCTTTCTAGAACTGTGGGCCAAATGATACATCATGCTGGATTTCCAGTGTCGGAACTCCCGGTGTGTTATCTGGCTTGTCAAAATGAGCCACGGTGGGTGGGTGGAAAGGGGATAGGGATCAGAGACGAAACACTAGGAAAGGGCAAGTTTTCTGTCACTCGGTTTTCCTTATCTGGAATGGCTTCTGGAGCTGCTTTAAACCTCAACAGGGAAAAAATATAAGTAAGCTCTAATAACACTTCCAAGGGCTTGGAATCTCTAACGGATGATTCTCTATCCCAAACTACCATTCTCAAGATGAGATGTTTGCAGCCACAAACCTAAATGGTTAGTTCAGATCAGTGTCAGACCCATTATTCACCCACACTTGTTGCCCTCTTAAAGAGTTGTCAAGCCACAGCAAAGCAATAGCAGTAGAGACCACAACAGTCTAAGTTGACCTAGCAACTCTGTGTCTTCTTGGAGCGCTTCCTTGCCTGTCCACTTCTTCCTGCCAACAGTACTTCCTGTCTCTAGGTCCTATTTGTGGTTTGACTCCATTCCATCATCTTCAACTCCTTCCTTCTTCAACTCCATGGCTGCTGCCACAACAGCCATTTAGTCAGGAACTGCCACTGTTTGGACACTCAGCAGTGTGTGTAACCCACTGCAGTTTTGGTTTTCTGTCTTTTGGTTTCCAGACCTAATTTTGTAGTGATATTTTATAAGTTTAAAATGAAATTGCAATGTCAGGCTGACTCATGAAGGCAAAGCACTATTGATGCTCCTTAGAACCAGGGCTATTTTGGGGCAGGAACACACAGGAATGGAGTTCCGGCTGGCTCCCAAGTTGGCCACGCCCAGGAGGAACTCATTAGCATAATAGGCCACACCCAACAGCAGAAACTCATTAGGATTGGCTACATTAGGGGTGTGTGGCCTAACATGCAAAGGAGTTTCTGCTACAAAAAAAGGCCCTGGGTTTTGACAACAAACAAGGTCAACAGAATAACAAGCAAAAGGTGGGTGTGGCTGGATGGCCACACTTCTGGTAACATGGGGGTGCAGCCTAATGTGGTAATGAGCTGTGCTGTCGGGGGTGTGGCCCAATATGCTAATACGTTCCTGCTGTTGGGTGTGGTCTATTATGCTAATGAGTTCCTGCTGGGCTTTTTCTACAAAAAGAGCCCTGCTCAGAACCATCATCTCTTCCTTCTCCTTCCAACGTAATTAATTACTTCCACTTCTCTTTTTGATTAATTACTTCCAGTTCTCTGTTACAACTGATCTCCAGGCAACAGAGAGAGTTCATCTGGAGAAAATGGCTGCTGTGGAAAGCGGCCTGTATGGCACTGAAGTCCCCGCCCTCCTCAGGCTCCACTCCCAACATCTCCAGGAATTTCCCAACCCAGAGCCGGCAACCCTTTGTGACTAATCTTCTCTGTCTTTTGCCACAAGTCTAATTTTTTACTTACCCTTTTACAGGTCTCTTTTTCATAGGCCATTACCTGTTTCTCACCCTTCCTTCAACCCCTGACTTGGCTCTAAAATGCCCCATCCCCTTCGGTATCCAGTGCAAACTCCTGGTACTTGTCTTAAAAACCTCTGCAACAGCTTTACGCCCTACTGCTCTGCCCTCCCTTCTCATGCCCATTCGGGAACAGACCGGCCTTTAAACCTGCAGGGAAAGTTCCCCGGGGGGCAACTACCTTAGAATGCCACGGCCAGCCAGAAGCAAGGAGAGCCCTTTAGCTTTGCCAGCTCTGCCGTGGCCACGCAGCTCAGACCTTCCAGCACCAACAGCGATCACCAGCTGCTACTGGTTGGTAGAACTGCAAGAGAAGGCAACAGGTGAGCCAGCACCCACTGTTGGGACTGAACTGAGTGGCCACTGCACTGGTGGCTTCCAATGCCACAGGGAATGCGCACGCTTGGCTTGCTTCTGAGCCGTTTTAACTTTCCGTTCCACCCCTGGGCCTGTGACTTCCACTCCTCCAGCAGCTGTACTGTCCTCAAGCAGAACATGTTATTTATTTATTTATTTATTTTATCATATATTTCTATCCTGCCCTCCCCTTGACAGGCTCTTGTTAACATCTCTTGTTAACCTTACTTCTCCCTTTCCTCTTTTTCGTTTCCCACTTTCTATTGTTCTCCGCGGCTGAAAAAATGTACACTACCAAGCCTAAATAGAGTTACACCCTACTCAGCTTGCCATAGGATACATAGAATAAATAAATACCCTACTAAGCCCATGAATGTCAATGGATTTAGAAGGGGGTAACTCTGCGTAGGATTGCAGTCTTAGATTGTAAGCCCCTTGGGCAGGGAACTGTTATGCCGCCCTGTAAAATCCTATGTACATTTGATGGCATTATAGAAATAATAAATAATCCCCATTTCTGTTGATTCTCTGCACCACCACTGCAGAAATGGGGGAGAGACTTCATAAAGCATTTTCAGCAGTGACCAATTCCAGCCTCCATTCAAGCTGGTTGTAAATAATGTCATTGGCTTCCAAAAGAGCAAGGCTAAGGATTGTTTCTAGCCCTGCATCTCACTGTGATGCCAGTGGTCTTTTCTTTAAGAGAAAAAGAAAAAAGAAAAACCTGATGCACTGCAACATTTTTGAAACAGAGAGTCTTTTCCCAGTGAAGACATAACTGTTAGGTGGCAAATTAATTTGCTACTTGTTGTTACAAAATCTTGCAGCTGGTTTCGTTCACATCAGCTACCGTAATTTACGAACAGTGAGGTGGGAAAAGACCTGAATCAGCTTAATGCGCTATAAGTAGGACATTGTCATGGCAACAAGATGCAGAAGGTTCGCTACTATTTATGTATGTGTTTTGTTTTCCTACTGAACCTTGATACAAATAGATTTAGAAACATCTTGTTAGGAACATTATCCTCCCCCTCCCCCTTGACGCATCTTTAAATACACACATACGTATGCAAAGATGCTTAAATAAGCTTGCAAAAGTTTGCAAACATTGCCACAAAGATGGCTAACAAATTGCAATTTAATCTAATTGCACAGGAGCAAAAAATATCTGGATTCCAGATTGATGCCTAGATACTGGTGGAGGTCAATTGGACTGCTGTCAACATTTTTTTTAATGCTGACATTAACATCACTAGTCTTCTTTTGTATCCCTTTGTTACAGTATGCACACATGTTATATAGTACACACACAAAAGCAAGGCGGGGTTCATAGTTTTCTGAAGGGGAAGAATAGTTTACATTGTGTAGATCACGGAATAATCAGAACATTTGAAATTACAGAATTATGAATGTACAAGTGGAGGACCTGCAAGAACTTGCAGGGACATCTCATTTCCCTTCCCCCACTGTTTCCTGTGTTCCTTCCCTGAAAACCCCCAGAGCTTCTCCCCTTTTCCTGCTCCCTTCTTTCCTTCTCATCCACCAACCAAGCAACCTTTGCATGGTGGGAAACCCACAAGGACTTGTGGGGGACACCTCACTTTCCCCTGTATCCCCCCCTCATCACACTATTTCTTCTTTTGCTCCTCCTGGCGACCCTCTTATCCTACCTTTCCCTGCTTCCTCCTCTCCTGGTCACCCACCAACCAGCCTACATTTTATTTGCCCCCCCCCTTTCAGCTACATTATTTACTTCATTTATACCCCACTTTTCTCCCCAATGGGAATCCAAAGCAGCTTACATTGTTTTATCTTCACAATTGATTGAAGGTCAAAGAAGACGGGGACGGCAAAGGATGAGATGGTTAGACAGTGTCATCGATGCAACGAACATGAAATTGAGCCAACTTCGGAGGACGGCAGAAGACAGGAGGGCCTGGCGGGAGATGATCCATGGGGTCGCGAAGAGTCGGACTCGACTGTGCGACTGAACAACAAATCTTCACAATATCCCTGTGAGGTAGATTAGGCTGGGAGTGTGTCTGGTCTAAAATCGTCCATGGAGCTTCTATGGCACACTGGGAATTTGAACCTGGGTACTGCAGATCCTAGTCTAAACTCTAACTACTACACTACACTACACTGGATTTCATGCAGTGGTGGCTCCTGAATAGTAACAAACAGCCGGGTCTGCCAGTGGTTGCTGCCATGCCTGGCCCCAATAAGCCCTCCCTCTAAGGCCAAAACAGGCTTGGAAAGGACTCTTCCCTCTCCCCATCCCCCTGCTTTTTACTGGCTTGAAAGCTGGCAGTATTGTTGTGGTTGCCTAGCAACACCCATTTTATTTCCTTGGAAGGCCAGATAATGAAACTGAAGCTCAAATACTTTGGCCACCAAATGAGAAGGGAGCACTCACTGGAGAAGACCCTGATGCTGGGAAAGATTGAAGGTCAAAGAAGACGGGGACGGCAAAGGATGAGATGGTTAGACAGTGTCACCGATGCAACGAACATGAAATTGAGCCAGCTTCAGAGGACAGCGGAAGACAGGAAGGCCTGGCGTGATCTGGTCCATGGGGTTGCAAAGAGTCGGACTCGACTGTGTGACTGAACAACAACAACAAGCAACACCCATAATGGCCTCTGCAGAAGGCATTTACTTATTTAAGGTACAGATGCTGTTTCTATTATTTGGTGATGTTTTAACCTCCCCCCATGGGTTGTGAGGTTCCTCCTGGCAACTGGAGTGTGTGTGGGGGGACATACCAGGAGAAAGAGAAAGACCTAGGTCACAATGCCAGCATTGCACAGGAAGTGACGTCATCATGGCAGTGACTTCTGGGCAAGGTTCTGTTATTTGGGCAAAAACTCTACAGTAAAACTGGCTTTTAGCATAGAGTTTTTGCCCAAATACTAGCACATCACCCAGAAATCACTGGTGTGATGACAACACTTCCTGTGGGACACCAGCGATTTAACCTGAGCCTTCCTCTTTCTACTGGTAAGTCCCCCTCACTGGCCAGCTGATTGGTGGCTGAGGGGCAGGGACTGGTGTTGGGGGACCCCCGCCTCCACTGGTGGGTCTGGCAACCTTAACACCTCCGTTGTCACGGCTAGCAGGCACAACAGGCACCTGAGCAGAGAGACAGTGCCAGAGCAGTCCAGAAAGTGAAATCAAAGCCAGATCCAAAGTCAGTAATCCATTAGGTGCAGACAGGTTCAAGAAGCAGAATCCAAAGGCAATCTAGATAGCAAAGTGCAAGATCGGTCTGAAAATCATAGGGGGCAAGGCAGGAGTTATGGTCACTGGGTTCATAGATATGTGACTCATTCCTTCCACAGCTGGAAAGGCATGCCAGCTGGATTTAAGTAAGCCGACTCAACTGTGCAACTGAACAACAACAACTCACAAGGAGCTATGCACAGCAAAGTCCTGCAATCAGTCAGGGCTGCTGTCAGTCAAACACCGGCATGGAGCCAGGAGACACATACTGCGTCTTTTCTCTGTAAGTTGCTGGTGAGTTTGCTCCTGATGTTGGTCTGCTATTGAGGGGGAATCAGAGGAGTTGTCCTGCCCCAGCTGTTCTTCATCATTCCTTCCCATAATCTGCCTGGAGGATTCAGGGTCAGCTGTCAGCGTTGAATCGTGGAGCTCCTGTATTGCCTCAGCTGTTTCTTGTGAGCTGGGCCCAGGTTCTGTGACACTCGAGGAATCTTCTTCCAGGCTGAGTTCTGCCTGGCCAAGCTGACCCATGACACCCATGTTGGATTTTTAAATTTTCGATTTCAGGCTTTGTTCAGGTTTGTCGAAAGATCTGCCTTGCCTGTTCATAGCTACAGTCTCTAGATTCAAGTATCCACAGATGGGGCCATGTTGAGAATTAGATATATATTAGATAAAAACATATGTAGTGAGATACAACAGAACAATGGAATCCCCAGGACTTCAGGGACATTGGTTTCTTATCTTACTACATATTCCAAACTCATTCAGCCCTCACATCTGTATTCCCACCAATCCCCCAGAAGGACCATACATCCTTTTTATTTTATTTTTTATTTGGAATAATAGATTAGAATAGCAGATTGTAATGTAATTAATAGCAGAATGTAACATAATTTGGAATGGTAGATTGGAATGCATTTCTCTGTCTGAGGACAGGGGAGATAACTCTACACAGCCAATCACCACTTCAAAGAGGATGCTGTATAGTCACCTCCATGCTTGAGAGGAGACAGATGGAGTGTAATGGGAGGGTCTCAGCTAATTACTCACAGCATTCCACAATTAAGGATACATCTGCCCATCCATCTCCAATTCTGACATCTTTCTTTCTTTCACTATGTTTCCCCCCAAGAATTAAACCCAAACAGATGGTAACCATATAAACTATGCTTGTTATTCCTGTTTGCCCCTTGAATCTGTTAAACATCATCATAATGCTGTATGCTAATTTACTGCTCTTACTGCTCACCCTGTACCAATATGTATAGACTGGTAACTTCCATTTCATTGTATCTGAAGAAGTGTGCATACACATGAAAGCTCATACCTTGAATAAAACTTTGTTGGTGTTAAAGGTGCCACTGAACTCAAACCTTGTTTCACTGAAGAGGGGAAACTGTAAGGCTCTCAGCTGAACCTCAGCCAGTGGCTGGAAAACACACTTGTGTGCTGACTCTGGGTTTTGGAATGCAGTAACAAGTTGTCAAACCACAGAAATTAGAGTGATGATGCTGTTCTGCATCATCTGAGCACCATAATACTGGACTTCTATAGTAGGGACATGTATTCATTACCAGAGGAATGTAAAACTAACCAAAAATGGCCCATTCATTTGAGTAAAAAACAAAGAGGAAAAACAGTAAATGCATGCATGCATGCCCGTAGTTCATCCACTGACCTTTTCTCCTCCTCCTCCTCCTCTCCCCTTTTCTTCTTCTTCCCCATTCCCCACCACTACATTTACTGTGCTGGCAGCAGCAGATACTGGCTAGGCATGTGATAGTGCCAAACGAGGCAGAAAGCAACTTGCCAGGTTAATGGGCAGGCAAGGAAGAGACTCTCCTCCCCAGCCCCCTTAGCGTATCAGATGCTGTTTCCGATACCCCTTGGTGTACCCTGGAGAACTTAGTCCAGAATAGTGTCAACACCCCCAAGGACTACATTCCCCAGGAAGCACTGAGGAACAGAAACATTCAAGGACTGGAGGGGGGGGAAGGTATTATCTTCTGCCACCTGCCTGTTGACTGGTCTGCATATCCCGGCAGGGTGCCACTACTACTGCTACCATCTTCACAGCGAAGTGCCATGGCTAGCATGTTAAGTGCAGTGGTGGGAGGGAGAGAGAACAGGGGGGAGGAGGAAAGGGACATTCCCATAACAGGAACAAAAACAATAAAAACAAGCACAACTAAAGCATACCTAAAGTGAGAGTAGACACAGGGTTTTTTTTTAATAGAGGAGGAGGAAGAGGAAGAAGAAGAGGAGTTGGATTTACACCCCGCCCTTCATGCGGAGTCTCAGAGCAGCTTACAATCTCCTTCTCTTCCTCTCTCCACAACAGTCACCCTGTGAGGTGTTTTTTTAACCACTGGCTCACAAAACAATATTCTGGCTGTCTCAAATGAGAATTTTTATATAGATATGATATCTAAATGTAAAATGTATATGTCACATATAATGACTTGGATCCAGTGGAGTGTTTTCATGGCTTGAAGGATTTCTGCCCATGGAGTGCAACTTTCTCGCATCTCTTCTTCCACGTGGCCAGTTTCCCAGGAGGTTTGTGTTTTTTTAAAAAAGATCAGCAAATGAATATCATTATATTGATATGTCATAACAATCTGTATATCAGGCTCTTGGAATTCCCAGCTTTCTTTTGTTTTCCAAGTAAGACTCCAGCTGAGGAGTGTCAAACTCATTTGTTACGAGGACCGGATCGGACATAAATGGGACTTTGTCGGCCCAGGCCATGTGTGTCATAAAATGTAATGTCAGGTAGCGAAGATATTAACTTTATAAAGCACACCGAAAAACACAAAGGGTTTTAACATGCTTAAAACAGTAGCACTCTTGCCATATTTTATTTAACAGTCTTTGATAACTGACACCTCCCCAACCTTCCCCCCCCATCCTTAAAAGATGCCTACCTAAAATGGAATGGTGGGGGGATAGTGGGATTTGGCAATGCAATTTTTTTAAAAACAAAGCATCAAGAAAAAGTGCAAGGATGAAGCAGAAACTAAAAATAAAAATGAAAAATATAAAATGCTCTGAGCCTAGGAAGAAGGAGAAGAAGAGATTGGATTTATACCCCGCCCTTCACTACCCAAGGGAGTTTCAGAGTGGCTTACAAACTCCTTTCCCTTCCCCTCCCCACAACAGACACCCTGTGAGGTAGGTGGGGCTGAGAGAGTTCTTGAAAGAAACTGCTCTTTTTCAAGAACAGCTCTTATCAGAACTACGGCTTGCCCAAGGCCGTCCAGCCAGGTGCAAGTGGAGGAGTGGGGAATCAAACCGGGTTCTCCCAGATTAGAGTCCGCGCACTTAACCACTACACCAAACTGGCTACCAAAACTGGCTACACCAAACTTGCTACACTACACCAAACAACATGAGATGACTGGGCATTGCAAGTCTCTCCCCCCCCCCCCCCCCC
>NW_015177013.1:611950-621963 GCF_001447785.1 Gekko japonicus
ACAGACAGGGGGAGGGGGAGAGCCGCAGGCCGGATTAAAGCCCTGGGTGGGCCGATTCTGGCTAGTGGGCCTTAGGTTTGACACCCCTGCTCTAACCCTTTCCTTATGGAGATATGTCTTTCCTCTTGTATCTCTGCAAAGAAAGGGTACTTTAAACAATCCAAGGAATTCAGGAGAAAACTAAGGGTTTTGCACACTTGAGGCTTAAAATGACCCTTGCTACTGTGAATCAAATGAATCATTCCAGAAGGGGTTCAAGGAAAATGGCAGCTGTGTGGGTGGGACTGAGAAAATCCAAACCTTCCCAACCACACCATAGCCATCCAGGTTTTTCTGTGATCTTTCCCAAAACTTTGGTACAAAGCAAGTTTGAGAAAGGCTGAAGAAAGGCTGAGGAAAGCCCAGGAGGTACACAAATGTGGAAACGGGATGAAACTTCACTTCCCAACAGCATTGAACTCCACTCCCATTCTGCAGTCTTTGTGTCGCAGTGAAAAAGGCGGATTATGAATACAGCAAACCAACCAATCAAAGAATGCAAGGGAAAAACAAGATTTTAAAAAACGTGGTGGATATGTGGCAACACTTAAAATTGCTTTGTGGGAAGAAGCCCACACAAGCAGACATGCCACGTGATCAGGGCTTTTTTGTTGTTGTTGTTGTTGTTGTTGTTGTTTGTGACAGTACTCATCATAGGGTTGCCAACCCCCAGGTGGTGGCTGGAGATCTCCCACTATTACAACTGATCGC
Source organism: Gekko japonicus (assembly GCF_001447785.1). NCBI lineage: Eukaryota > Metazoa > Chordata > Lepidosauria > Squamata > Gekkonidae > Gekko > Gekko japonicus. The sequence goes on from NW_015177013.1 coordinate 612,701, forward strand.
CAGATGATGACGATCAGTTCACCTGGAGAAACCAGGTGCTTTGGAAGCTGGACTCTTTGGCACTATACCCCACTGAAGTCCCTCCCCTCCCCAAATCCCTCCTTCCTCAGGTTCTACCCTCAAATCTCCTGGTATATCCCAACCCAGAGCTGGCAACCCTAACTGAGTACTAGCACCTTTTTTCAGGGGTCTCCCGAGTCCTGCTCCTCGGGTGCTGGCCGCCCCGTGCAGCCAGAGAAAGAGAGAGGGGATCCTTCCTCAGGAACAGCCTAGCTGGGATCTGCCAAGAGGGTGGGGAACTGGCGGGAAAACGTATTGGAACTTTTTTTTTTAACAACCACCACCAAAAAAATCGCTGCATGAGACCAGTGCTCAGACCACTTCAACAGTGTGTTGTGAGTATAGGGCCTAGTAGCTGATTCACACCCTTCAGAGTACACCTGATGGACCTGGGGTCTCAGGAACTGAGGAGAACTCACCTCCGACAGTCACACTAGATCTCAGGCCCAACCTGTGTACTCCATCACCTGTACTCTTATCATGAGTCGGAGGGACTTGTCAACTCCAACACCAACTCTGAGACGGCACGTTCTTTCTCTGCTGCCTGTCTGTTTCCTGGTTTAACTGCTGGTGGAACTATTTGTGCAGGATGCATTCCTTGTACCAGAGTGATCAGTCCACACAGCAAGCACTGCCTGCACTATACACTGCACCATGGCTAAGATTAATAATCACCATTCTAGAGTCCAACCTGAATAGACTTAAAATGAAAGGTTGCCATCTAGTGGTAAGATGTACAACGGCTACTTGGCATGGAGAAACAAATAGGTGGACAGGCATTGCACCTGCACCAGACTTCCTGAATGGATTTATTTTACATTTGCCCCTATTGTTTTCTCTTGTCCACCAGATATGAAGAGGAATATGACTGCAGTTTTTAAGGCCACCCAAACAACATGTAGAGGGTGGAAAAGCCCCCAAGTGGAGGTAGAAAGCCACTAGAGAGAGAACAAGAGTTTAAGCCTTCCGCAGTAATTACTGCTATTCAAGCAATCAATCTACTTTTTATTAGTCTGTTTATTTTAAGTTTTTATATGCCACCATTGACCCAACAGGCTCCTGGAGTGGTAAATAGTGATATAAAATTCAGTATAGGATACAACAATTCCAAAGGGTACCTGCATTAGTCTGTTGCAGTGAACTTCAACAAGACTCCCCTGGCCTCTTGTTTAATTTATATAGACAATTCCAGCCCTTACCTGGATGGCCCAGGCCAGCCCAGTCTCACGAGATCTCAGCTGCTAAGAAGGGTCAGCCCTGGTTAGTACTTGGATGGGAGTCCACCAAGGAAGCCCAGGGTTGCAACACAGAGGTTAGACCAAGGGTGTCAAACATGTGGCCCAGGGGCCGCATCAGGCCCCTGGAGGGCTTCCATCAGGCCCACAGTGGAACTGGCCACCTCCTGCTCTCAGTTCTGCTGCTGATGCTTCATAGCTTACTTCGCCAGACTCTCTTAATCACTCAGCCATTTCATGTTTTCCCCTGGGTCCTAGACTCAGAACTCTGAGCATGAGATTTCTGTAGTGGATGTCAATAAATCAAAAGTAGGTTTGCAGCTTACAGAGCTAATGTTTTAAGCATGTTTTTATTTTAAGGAAAAAAATCTTTGTGTTTGTGTCCTTTATAAAGTTTATATCTCCGCTGCCTGGCATTACATTTTAAGACACACATGGCTCGGCCCAACAAGGTCTCATTTATGTCAGATTCGGCCGTCATAACAAATGAATTTGACACCCCTGGGTTAGACCATCTCTGTTTGTCTCTTGTCTTGAAAACCAGCTGAGGTGGCTGCGAAGAGGCTGTTCCTTACATGTAAAGAAACTGCAGAAAAGGCTCTGCCTCTGCTAACCACCCGTCTGATTTCTGAAGATGGGAGGGCACAGGGAAGAGCTTCGGTGTATGACCTGAGTTGTCAGGCCACTCAGGAACTAGGCAGTCCTTTAGGTCCTCCTGAGCAGCCTGTCTAGCCAAGACCAGCCCTCTCTCGTAAGATCTCAGAAGCTAAGTATTGGGAGGCCACCAAGGAAGATGGGGGCTGCTCTTCAGAAGAAGGCCGTGACAATCCACCTGCGTCTGCTCATCTCTTGCCCTGCATGAAAACCCCTTGAAGCGTTGCCATGACTCGCACATTCTCTCTGTCAGGGCCCTGGCCACAGGCCATTTGGTGTTTCGCTGCCGTCACTTTGAACTGGGCCCAGAAAGACAGGCAGCCCATGTCAATATTAGGGAGAGGTGATCCTGGTAATCTGCGCCTATCAGCAGTCTAGCAGCTGCTTTTTTGAATCACTTGAAGCTTCTGAACAGTCTGTCAAAGGCAGCCATATGCAGCAGGGTGCACTGAAACAGTCCAATCTAGATGTGATCAGAGCATAGAGAACTCTGGCCAGAATACACAGTGTGCACTGTGGCATTCTACGGGTGGTGATGGGGGGACTGGCCACTGAGTCCCCTCCAGAAGCTTGCTATTCTAGCACGGAGCAAGGGGGAGGCAGAACAGATAGGAAAAGGCAGGGAGAGGCCTGAGTTACTGAGGGCTAAATATGAGCACTTAGGCACTTAGGCACATCTTGGGCTTCTACTTAGCGGGCTGGACCTTTTGCACTATGATTATGAGGTCATATCCCAGGTCCTTTCCCCATGTGCCAAAAGTGAAGTTTGATGTGGAAGCTCAAAAGTAGAAGGGCCCAGTTCACAGAAGAATCACGTGTTTTGTGTCCTCCTCCACAGTGGCCTCCAGACAGAGGGGGTTGCACTACATGTTACCTTAGGAACATGGGGGGACGAGAGGAGTATCTGCCACCAGGGCCAGGACAAGGGTTTTTACTGGCTTAGTCAAGTTAAAGTCTGTTCCTACTCCCACCACAAATACACACATTTGTGTCTTCCTGTATGCTGAGCAGTGGAATGTGAAATGATGAAAAGTTACCTGGGATATCAGTGTCTCTTTTCCCTTGGGCAGGTATGCTTTTCTTCGGAATCCCCATTGCTGCTGCGGCAACCAATCCAGCACATTGGCAACAGGAGTTTCAGATGGTGGGTTTCTGCACATTTCCCCCAACTCCTCCGTATGGGCTAGGCCGCTAGGGCTTTTTCTGAGTTGTATTAAACTGGCAATTGAAGAGAAGAAGAGATTGGATTTATACCCCACCCTTCACTACCTGAAGGAGTCTCAGAGTGGCTTTCAATCTCCTTTCCCTTCTCCCCCCAAAAAAACAGAAACCCTGGGAGGTAGGTGGGGCTGAGAGAGCTCTTTCGATGACTGCCCTTGAGAGAACAGCTCTGACAGAACTATGGCTTGCCCAAGGACATCCAGCAGCTGCAAGTAGAGGAGTGGGGAATCAAACCTGGTTCTCCCAGATTAGAGTCCGTGCACTTAACCACTACACCAAACATGCCAATATACCATTGTATCAATATGCCAATCGTTGTCTTAAAAAAAAAACCCTTTAAAAGCCCCCTGGTGGTATGTGTGGCAGCTACCATGGTGACAGGGGCAAGGCAAATGGCCACTGTGAGAGTAGGACCAGGAAAATCCAGACCTTCCCACTAGGGTTGCCAGGTCCCTCCTGGCAACTATGGGGGATGGGGAGGACTTACCAGAAGAAAGAAGGTCTATGTCACATTGTGACATTGCACCAGAACTGACATCATCATGCAAGTGACTACTGGGTGATACTCTGGTATTTGAGCAAAAACTCTATGGCAAAACCAGCTTCTACCTTAGAGTTTTTGCCCCAATCCCAGAGTATCACCCAGAAGTCACTGGCATGATGATGTCACTTCCTGTGTGACGCTGGCAACCTGGCTTAAGCCTCCTTCTTTCTACTGGTAAGTCACCCTGCCAGCCAGCTGATCAATGGCTGGGGGCAGGGCCTAGCAGCGGGGGACCCCCCTCCACCAGGGGGTCTGGCAATCCTACCTCTCATCCATATGGCAGCCAGCCCAACTTTGCTGCTGTGATCTTTCCCAAAACATCACAGCAAAAAAAGTCTTGGAAAAATTACAGAAAAGTTGAAGAAAAAACAGTGGTGCCCTGAAGCACCACAATGTTGTGGGGAAGGAATTAAAAAACCACTTCCCAAATACATTGAACCCAGGGCAAATGGTTCTTGTTAATGGAGGACAAGTCTATCAGTGGCTACTATCCATGGTGACTAAAGGGAACGCGAAAGCCAGTGTGGAGTAGTGGTTAAGAGCAGCAGACTCTAATCTAGAGAACCAGGTTTGATCCTCTACTCCTCCACATGAAGCCTGCTGGGTGACCTTGGGCCAGTCACAGTTCCCTCAGAACTCTCTCAGCCCCACCTACTTTACAAGATGCCTGTTGGGGGGAGAGGGAATGCAGTTGTAAGCTGCTCTGAGACTGCTTAAGGTAGATAAAGTTTGCCTAGGGCACCAAAAGATCTTGGGCCAGTCCTGGATGGGCCACCATACCAAATAAATTCGAACTTGTGAGTCACCATACCCAAAAGGTTGGGAACCGCTGGTGTAGGCAATGGCTCTTCATAGATCTGAGGAATAGCTCTTCCCACCTCCCCTGGAATTTTTGGCAGTTACCTGGTTTGCTTTTGTGGTTGGGCTGGCACTGGAACCTCTTGCTTCACCTGCCAAAGGATTAGCCAACTGGATGAAAGTCCAAACCATGCACAAGCTTCATTTTAGTTGTGGGACTAAGGACTGGGGGGGGGGGGTGGGGAAACCAAAGTCTTCACTAGAGGTGCTGATAAACCTCTTATCTAGATCTCTCAGTGGGCTGGGTCCAGTGATGAGAAGAAAGTAAAAAGGACTTAGCACAGTTGAGCTCATGCAAGAGATAGCACAAAGGCTGCAGCAACGCATATCATTTTGGTATAATTTTTAACAAAATAGCAGTGTGCATATGCAGCAATGGAATGTACAACAGATGGTTTTATTTAAGCTTGCTTTCAAAATTGTATGGGAAGAAATGCTATGTGCTAAGTCTTCCACATGTTGAAAAGATAGTAGGGATACAATTGTTTTCACTTAGTGCAAGCAGACAATGAAGAATAATTTTCATGCTTTCACAAGGACTGTTGCGCGTTCAAAAATCTTTCCTGCGATCCAACCCCATGAGTCCTGATCTATATATTGTGGCTAATAGCCACTATGGGACCTCTGCTCCATATGTGTCTGGTAGCCAGTGCTCTGACCCTGGACAATATGTTTGTCCAATCCCCTCTTGTAGCCACCACCACTTCCTGTGGCAGGGAATTCCATTTGTTAATTACTGTTTGGGTGAAGAAGTACTTCTTTTTATCTGTTCTAAGCCTACTGCTCATTCATTTCATTGAGTGCCCACGAGTTCTTGTATTGTGAGAAAGGGAGAAAAGTACTTCTTTCTCTGCCTTCTCTATCCCATGCATAATTTTGTAAACCTCTATTATGTCACCCCTCAATCATAGTTTCTCCAAGCTCCAACCTCTTTAAGCTTTCTTCACAGGGAACGTTTTCCATTGCCTTAATCATTTTAGTTGCCCTTTTCTGCACTTTTTCCAATGTTATATCTTTTTTTGAGGTACAGGAACCAGAACTGTACACAGTGTTCCAAATGAGGCTGCACCATAGATTTATACAGGTGCATTATGATACTTGCTGTCAATCTCCTTCCTAACAATCCCCAGCATAGCATTTGCTTTTTAAAACTGCAGTCGCGCACTGAGTCGACATCTTCAGTGAGTTATCTACCACAACTCCATTGTGGTAGGGGTGATGTTCTGCTTTCTTGGGAGCATCAGGTTTATAAGCAGAGATGCAAATTGTGACTTGCGCTTCAGCAACTGAAACTGATGCATATGATCAGGCTGCCAGTTGCTTTGGTTTCTTGCCCCACATTTCTGTGTGTTTCCCAAAGCAGCTTGCCTGAACATGATGCACACACCTTGGCCTTATATATGCTTATTTCACAGTGACTCTCACCGAGTTGAATGAGTCACTCCCAGATAAGTGTGTAGAGGACTGCAGGCTTAATTAACCTGGGCAAGGACCCAAACCATGGAATTATGGAATAATTGAAGCTTCCTTACATTGAGTCAGACCACTGGTCCGTTGTGCTCACAACTGTCTCTTCTGAAGCCGGGCAGCAGCTGCTCTTGAGGGTCTTCTTTCCCAACACCTGTCACCTGAGATACTTGAACTGTGGACTGAAATTGTGGCCTCTCACATTCAAAGCTTGCACTCTGCCACAGAGCTGTGTGTGTCTGTGATAACATTATTAAAATTGTTTTGAGAAAAAGATCCTGTATCTCTGAGAGCCTTTAAAGGCATTCTATTTTAAACAAAAATAATAATAATCACTTTTTGTTACTGAGTTCTGAGTGCAAATTTGGGATCTACTGATTCAAAGGTGCTTGTGGCATTACTGGTACACATGCCCTTCCCATTTCCCCAAACAATTTTAGAGGGCTAATTTCTTTCTGTGTGTGTGTGTGTGTGTACAGAAAAAATATATAATTCTAAAATTGGGGTTAAGGCTTGAGTTCAAATCCCCATCCATCCATAAACTTACTGGGCAGCTATGTCTCAGCCTAACCTATTTCACAGGCTTGTTTTGTCACGTGCAAAATTTCACCTGTCGCCCCTTTTCCCCCTTTAACCCAGGGCTGATCAGATCCTAGAGTAGGGCTAGGGGCCATGAGCCCATACTCAGCAGGGAACAGACGGAAAATCCTGGGCAAGGATCCTTTAAACAAAGTAAAACTTTATTGAAATCACTTGAGCATCCTAATAAAGTCTCACTAATATTTCTCACTCACCCCAACTTGCTAAGCCTTCTAACATGCCAAGAATGTTCAGGCAGGAAGCTCCACTGATGCTAGAAAGTGGATCTCTGCTCTGGCCCATCTTGGTCCAGAGATCTTGGTATGACGTCTCAGCTCTTTCTTCACCTCTTTTGCCCTTTCCTGACTTTCCAGATGCAGGTATGCCCAGTTCTTGCGTGGTACCAGATGTTTCCTGTTGACACGTTTGTTGCCTTTGGCCAAGCTCATCAGCCCTGTCCATCTCTGCTGTTTCAGGGTTGGTTCTCCTTGTCATGCTGGCTGGGAGAGGAGAGGCTTGCCTACACAGAGAGATTCAAGCACATCACTTGTGTCACAGGGGAGCGGAAGAAGCTGTTCTAGGGCTGGAATGCTGCATTCTTGATCTTCAGCCGTCTTCTGCTTTTCACACATTCTTGCAAGCATTCTCTTTTTCTAAACTGGTTTAGGCAGTTTCAGGCAAAAGTTGCTGAACACAGACGATAGTTCAGGGACAATGGCACATTAGCTGTTTTTGTTTTGCTGAAGCCCACACTCATGCAAACAGGCACCCTTCTTAATTCTAACATAAACCAGATGGTGAAAGACAGGAAATGTACTGTGAACGCAAAGCAGGTCACTTAAAAACAATGGAATGGCTTATATCAATTAAAAGTTTAATATATGACTACTTTATGAAAGGCATTTTTGTATTTAGTTCCGCTATGGGTCATTAGCAATATAATCCACTCTATAGATTCAAACAAGGCACTGTAAGATAAGGTTGGGCTATCAATGTCTGCTAATCGTGATGGATATCTACTCCCTCCAATACCAGAAGTGGTGTGCCTATTAAAATCCGTTGCTGGGGAGTGCAGGCAGGATGAAGCTGTTGCAGTGTTCCTGTTTGTGGGCTTCCTAGAGGTAGCTGGTTGGCCACTGTGTGAACAGAACGCTGGACTAGATGGGCCTTTGGTCTGATCCAGCAGGGCTCTTCTTGTGTTCCTATGTGGTGCATAGCTGAAGCCAATGCAACTTTCAGTTCTGTCTCTCACAGTAGGGAGGATGAAACAGATGGGGCAGGAACTGGCACATGCCCCTCTGAGCTCCTGGGAGAATCACAATGTGGTATCTTAATTGGTAGGTGTATAGAAATATTAATTCCTGTAGGCCTCATGTCTCCCTTTGAATGTTATGTAGCATCATGTTTCCCCTTGGAATGCCTTTTGCTCTCACCCCCTGGTGTTCTAGCTTCCTATGCCTGACCATTTGCTCAATTGCCCTGTCATATAACGACACATGTTTCACACTTCTGGCAGACCTACTGGAGCCTAGTTAGGCCTAGCTGCCAGGAGTCACGTACCACATGGAGGAGTGGTTAGAGGGAGTGGTTAGAGCTTGGGATCACATTCTGCAGGTGTGGCTTCAATACTACTGACCACTCAAGACACTTGGACAATTTCAGATCGTGTTCATTGGCTCCTGGCCCGGGTCATTTGAATCCTGAAATTGGCCCTTATCAGTCTGAACACAAAGACACAGATTCAGATTTTCTGCTTGCTAATCTGTTCTTGCTATCTACTGTCTGTGGACTTATTCTGGAAATGCTTTGTCTCAGCCATGTGCTCTGGGACAAAGGACTGGGTTGTGCAGCTCAACACATGGCTGCATGCTAGCAAAGATGGACCTCTTGTTTCTAAAGATACTTGGACTATTCCAAGGGACTTGGTACTGGGACTCCTTGCCTGTGGATCACCCTGGTAACTATGTAGATCTTTAATGTTTAGTAAGGGCCAAAGAGCCATAAGTTTTGTTATTTTCTAATCTCTAGTCTGATTGCTGGCTGTGGAAGGTTTATTGCAGAGTTCTCCTTCTCTGCTGCAATCCTTTGGGCTAAAACGGTGTATTTGGGGGTTGTTATGAGAGCCAGACAAGGTGTCACTAAGCCTCCCATTCAGAAGTAGTAAGGGCCACAGAGGGCCATAGGTGTTTTCTTGTTTTCAGTACTTTCTGTAGTCTGTGTTAAGTTCTGTGATAAATAAAACTATTTCTTGTTTAAATACTGTCTGTTTGATGGGTAACTGATCTCTAAGCCTAGATTCCTTGTGCCTAGCTGGCTGTGCTACCATTAAATCTTAAGAGTGCATCTCTAAGGAGGTGTTGGAGCTGGGCATGGTGGTTATTGTTTGTTAATATAGGAGTCCTTCCCTCATTCCTAGTGAGGCGTGGGGGCCGGATAGCCTGTATACAGAACTTGCTCAGACTGGGGAGAGAAGTTTTTGTTATTTTAAAGTTTAGTTAGGACTTTTATACCAGAGGTGGTGCATGGGAGAAGCGCAGAAGCCTGGCTGTTGCTGGCTCTAGACCCCCTTGTGCACAAGAGACTGTGAATTGGGTCTGCCTCGCATGTACCCTGCCAGGAGGTTGGCAAGCTGAGGGTCATGACAT
>NW_015177013.1:625397-640943 GCF_001447785.1 Gekko japonicus
CCTTCCACTGTCAAGCCAATGGGAGAGGGAGGCATGTTTTGTTGGTTCCAGGGTACGGGCTAAAAGCCCACAATGGAGCAGCAGCTTTGTTTAGGCTAAGCAGAGCTAAATCTGGCCAGTGCCTCCATGGGAGAATGCCTGGGAACCTTAAATATGCCACCTTCAATTATACAAAAAAAAAAGCAGGATATGAATGTGGGTTAATAAGCTGGCAATAGGAACCTGCTATGCCTTGCAGCATCCTATTATTCCTGCATATCTGTCTAAGAATTGAGCAGGAGGGCCCTGAGATTCCGTTCAGCAATATGTCTGACTATCTTGTTTATTGAGCTGAATTTACCATACCACAAAGGGGAGGGTCACTACAGTGGGCTGTGACTCAGTGACAGAGCATCTGCTTGGCATGCAGAAGGACCCAGGTTCTGTCCCCAGCATCTCCAGTTAAAAGGACCAGGTACAAGGTGATGGAAAAGACCTCTGCCTGAGACCCTGGAGAGCCACTGCCAGTCTGAGTAGACAGTACTGACCTTGATGGACCAAGGGTCTGATTCAGTATCAGGCAGCCTCATGTATTCCTGTAAAAGACCTCAATACACTACCCAAGTACAAACAACACCTATATGAATACTAACAATAGCATAATTTCTAATATTAATAAAACATCTGCTAATATGCAGAGATCAAAAGGAGATGCAGGCATGCCAGAAAATGCTGGTGGGCAAAGAAATATTTTCAGTAACAAGCATCCCCAGGGGCAGCCGTGTGGGTCTGCTGCAGCCAAGAAAGATGAATTTATTATGATCTGACATTTTCACGAGCCAGAACTGACTGACTTAGATGTAGAGAACAGGGTTCACAAAAGCCAGTGTTGCAAAAAAATTTGTGAGACGTCAGATTTTTTATTTTATTTTAACGAGAGTATACCTTCTGTTCCCCTTTACAGTTTTTCTTTCTCTCCAACAGATGGCATAAGAACATAAGAAGAGCCCAGCTGGAACTGCTTCTGCTAGTCCTACATCCTGTTTTGCTCAGTGACCTACAAGAAAGGCACCGAGCCTCCCCTTCTTGTTGCCTCCCAGCAACTGGTATCCAGGGGTACACTGCCTTTCAGCATGGAGGTTCTATTTAGCCCTCTTGGTTTGCAGTAGTGGCAGTCTCTAGGTTTACATTTCTCTTGACTGCAGTGCCACCACGGGAGTTCTGAACCACTTGAAAAATTCTTTATAATCGTCTAACTAACACAACAACTGGTAAATATAAGGTGTTATCTTCTAGATGGGATCTTTCTTTGGGATAAATACACGCTTGTTTAAAAATCCACAGAACAAAATGATGTGTTGGGCCATTAAATTTTTCAGTAGTATGCTTCATAGCAGATCTGCAGTACTGTGAGTCTACAAGAGACAATGTACCCCTTTGTTAGGGCTGCCAGGCTCCAGGTGGGGCCTGGAGATCTCCCATTGTTAACTGATCTCTGGACAATAGATTTCAATTCCCCTGGAGAAAATGGCTGCTTTGGAGAGTGGACATTACGCCCTGCTGAGATCCCTCCCCTCCCCTCGCCCAGCCCTCCCCGGGCTCCACCGCCCAAATCTCCAGGTATTTCCTAACCCAGAGCTGGCAACCCTGCCACTTGTGCTGTTTTTGTATAAAGGACATGGGAGACGTTGGATTCGAAAAGAAAACAGAGATAAGCGTATTCTTTAAATTTGTTTGCACAGTCTAAGTGTAGCCCTGGATTTTCCAGACTTCTGTAAATAAATATTTCTGTTTAAGCACAAAAGTGTCTTGTTTCTGTTGTGCTGTTCTCGCAACATGAAATTATATATGTTAACACACTTTCCTCTCTGCATAGCCACATTAAACAATTACATCAAGGTATCAGTTTTTCATGCTCATTTCTTCCAGTGGCGTCGAAAAAAAGATCCTTTTTCCAATGAGGCAAGAAGACCTATGTTGCCTTTTGTAATATCCAAATGGCTTCTCTGAATGACCATAACCACAGGGAAGCTGGATTGGGATCATTATCATCATTCACACATTAACTTTTTCTGCTGAGTCAGCATAGCATAATGGTCAGATTTACAGCATGGAGATGGGTTGGGTTTTTTTGGTCATTTCTGGTCCCCTCCTGCTTTGTTTTATCCCCTGATTTCCACTTGCATTTTTGTGCCTTTAGTTTTTGCTTCTTTTTGTTTGCCTCTCCCCTTTTTCCAGTCCTTTTGAGATTCTTTTCCCCTGATCTTTTTCTTTAAGTTGATTTTGAGTTGCATTTTCCCTAATGCATAATGTTTTCTTTGTCCCGCCCACTCCCACATGCTGTCAAGCCCACTTTTTGATGATTGGACTGTCATCATTGTCAAACTATTCCCTCTCCTCTCCCCCCTCTCTGAAGATAAGAGGTTTCATTTTATTTTTAAAGGCACTAAAATAGCAATATATTGATACATTGTTGCAATGATAGGTTTAGCAGGTTCTCCGAATTGCCAGCTCTCATTTTTTTAAAAAAGTAAATCTCTAGCCTCCTCCCTTGTGAAAAGGCATATCTCCACAAGGGAAAGTCCTAGAGATTTACTTTTTTTTTTTTTAAAAGAAAGCTAGGAATTCAGAGAACCTGCTAAACCTATCATTACAATGGTAGATCAATATATAGATATTTTAGTGACTTTTTAAAAAAATTAAGCCATGGTGTCAGTATAAGCATGCACAAAAAATAAGAGGGGGGTACCATGATACCACTGATGACACCACCAATAACAGCACCCTCCCTGGAAAATCCTGATTATTTAAAGCACATGCAAAAGAAAATAAACTGAGTCCACAACTGTGAAAATGCAAAGGGAGAGCAGATGCCCATGCCCAAACTGATCCCAATGCTTGTGGACTGGCTACCAAGACAATCAGGAGTAAGTTCAGGATGTGGGAAAATCCTAGAATCTGGGAGACCCAAGTATCAATCCCTACTCTTCTACCATGCACCTTGGTGACCCCAAGCCAGTTGTTAGAGCTCAGCCCAACCTACCTCACAGGGCTGATTTTAGGATAAAAATGGAGGAAGGGAGAATGATGTTGTAAACTGTTTTGGGTCCCCATTGGAGAGAAAAGCAGGGTATAGTTATCTAAAGAAATCGAAGCTGTTTTATTAAATTTACTGCCTGCTGCCTTGGTTTGATGTGTTTCAATGTAATTTTATGGCTATTGTTTCAATTGGGACAGAAAGGGAAAAGGGAAAAAACTGCAGTTTCAATTGTACATAGTTTCATTGGGTGTGGGTCTGCAGTAGAACAGGTCGATTTGAGTCCAGTCGCACCTTAGAGATCGACAAGAATCTGACAAAGGAAACTTTGATTCTCGAAAGCTCATACCCCAAAATTCTTCTTGGTCTCTAGCTGCTACTGAACTCAAATCTAGCTGTTTCATATTGTGTTTTCCTTTATTGTAGGTCGGTTTGAAGTACATATAATATTTGGAAAGTGGGATCCAAATAACACGAATAAATAGCACAGAGGAAAACTACAGAAAAGCAGAGAGTTTTCCCCACAGTTACAACTGCTTGCTGCTTTGTTTAGAGGAAGCAGATTTTCCTGGTGAGTCATGTGGTTTCTATTCATAAACAGTAATCATGCCTTTTAAAATAAATTGTAGGCCCTAGTCAGGGAAACAAGGCTTCTGTATACATAGATGGTGGACCATAGAGATGAATGCAAGTCAGAATTAAAAGCATAATGGTGGTAGAAAGTGATGTCAAGTTGCAACTGACTTATGGCAACCCCATAAGGTTTTCAAGGCAAGAATGTTGGTTTTAAATTGCTCGTAAGCCGCCCTGAGCCGCTTCGGCGGGAGGGTGGGGTAGAAATTTAATAAATAAAAAAGAGACATTCGGGGGTGGTTTACTCTTGCCTGGCTCTGCACCCTGCACCCTGGACTTTCTTGGTTGTCTCCCATTTAAGTACTAACCAAGGCTGACCCTGCTTAGAAGCCAAGATCTGACTAGATCAGACTAGCCTGGGCCATCCTGGTCAGGGCAAAGGATAGTTTTCAATAACAAGGTAACCTTTTTTTTTTTAACTGACTTTAACCAAAGACTGCCTATTCTGTCCACTAGATGTCTCTGTGTGGTTATTCACCAGCAACAAATGCATTGGAAGGCAACAGTTGCCAGTGAAAAGCTCTTTAAGTCCATTCCCATGCTCATCACTTTGTTTGCTTTTTTAACTCCTGCTGTTGTGAGCTGGCCATTTCCCAAATGGGGTTTATTTGAAATATTTACTCTCTTATCTTAGCATGTGGGTTTCTGAAGTGGCATCTAAATTTATTTCATTTAAACAGTCAAACCAATTCTCACAAAAAGAACAAGGAGGCCAGCAATAAAACCGCATCAAAATGATATCAGAAAAGGGAAGCATATGTTGTAGCAGCAGTAAAACTACAATAAAACTTTAGAAACGTAAAAATAAAAAATAAAATGGACCTCTGCTGGGCCAAAAACCTCAGAGAAAAATGGATGGTTCTCACTGTGCCATGCAGCAACTCTGGGTGTGTGTGGGCATAACAATGTTGTTGTGTACTAACTAAGACCATGCGCGCGGTCGGTTTCACACGAGGTCATGCGAACTAACAGAACTTCGAGACCAGACACAATAGCAAGAGAGGATCCAAGAATGGGCCAATCAGTCAGGCCGGATCCTAGAAGGAACTTATGGGTGTAAGTGTACTGTAAATAAACCAATCATGGGTGTGTGTGTTGGGTGTGGCATGGAACTGGCATTTAAGCAGGCTCTGGGTCCTGCTATCTCATCTCAGTTTTCTCCTGCTTTTAATAAACTATAAGCTGATTCACTAACAACGTGTCTGGACCCAGTACTTTACATTGGCGACGAAGATGGGATCCTGATGAGCACATCTGACCAAGCACTAGAACTTGGGACTCCAGAGTCCACATTGAGCAACACACCACACATCGAGCACCCGCTTACCGCGCCCCACATTGCTTCTCCAGTTATGGCTGCTGCTCCGGGAATCACCATCTTCGACCTGACTCACCCCGAGCTGTGGGAAGCATGGGTCGAACAGCTAAAGTACTTCTTTCAGACCCAAGGTACTGAGGACGCCGCCAAGAAGGCATGGCTGCTCAGCACGTGCGGAGTCTCCACGATCCGCCTGGTCCAGAGCCTCATCACTCCTGTAACCTTAGAAGCCGCTACCTTCGAGGAGCTGGTCAAGTCCCTCACGGACTACTTCGCTCCGAGACCGTCCAAGATGGCGTTGCGCATGGACTTCTTTGTGCGCAACCAGAAGTCAGGGGAATTGGCCGCCGCGTTCATGGCCACCGTTCACAGGCTGGCGATCAACTGTGAATTCCCCACCATCCAAGACGCCCTGTTAAACTAGTTCGTCTGGGGAGTCTGAGAATTGAAACTGCGGAGGAAACTTGTCGGCCAAGACAACCTTGACTTGGATAAGGCACTCTGGGTGGCCTCAGCATTTGAAAAGGCCCAGCGGGGCCACCAAACTCACTCATCCCATCAGGCAACCGTCGCCAAAGGCTCAGACATCTCAGACGATGACAAGGTACTCCCAAGTTCAAAGGCTGAACCGCAACGAGCCGCGCGCTCCAACTGCCACCTGTCTGCCTGCCTGCGAGGGTCTATGCTCCTGCACCCCCACGGCCGATCACCCAAGCGCCCTGTGCCAGCTGCAGTGAGGACTACGAGCGGTGCTCCTGCTAGTTCCGGGATGCGATCTGCAGGACCTGCGGCAAGGCCGGCCATCTTGCACGTGTTTGCCGTTCTCAAGAACCCCGACGTCAGACAAGCGCCCACCAGGAATCATCGGAACTGCACACCATGACAGCCAACCCCAAGCACCAGGTACTGAATTTGTCCCGGGATGCCCCAAACAAAATTCATGTGACTGTGTCAACAGAGGAGCTGTGAGATGGAGCTTGTAAGATGGAGCTGGACACTGGGTCTTCCTTCTCCATTATCTTGCCCGAGACAAGAAGTTCCACAATTACCTATATGGCTGGCCTTTCACCGTGGTCACGGACCACAAACCTCTCCTGGGTTTGCTCACCCCAGACTGCCAGACTCCGCAGATGTTGTCCCCCCCGAGTGCTCCACTGGTCAGTTTTCCTGACTGGGTACCAGTATGTGCTTGTTCACTGTCCTGATAAAGCGATAGGCCACGCCAACACCCTCAGCCACCTCCCGCTGCCATCCTGCGACCCGGACCCAGTGCCAGCTCACCAGATAACCTTGTTGGAAGACCTGCCCGACTGCCCTGTCCAGGTGACCGAGGTGTCTTGCCACACCGGCCAGGACCGCATCCTCGCCTGGGTCCTGGACTGGGTGGGGAGGGGGTGGCCCACCAGTCTGGTGGGCCTGGAGTTTGCTGCCTTCTCGTTTTGGCGGGATGAGCTGTCATCACACAGGGGCTGTCTGCTCTGGGGAAGCCGGGTAGTCATTCCTGCCTCATTGCGCCAACAGGTGCTCCAGGCTCTACATGAGACTCACCCCGGAATTGTGCAAATGAAAGCACTGACACGAAGATACGTGTGGTGGCCGGGAATGGATGGAGAGATCGAGGACAGAGTGAAGTGATGCCAGACGTGCCAAGAATCATGGCCAGAAACCCCCAGGGCCCTGGTGCGGCCATGGGAGTCCTCACACAAGCCATGGGCTAGGCTACATCTGAACTTTGCAGACCCCTTGCAGGGGCAGATCTTCATCATCTTGGTAGACGTATACACCAAGTGGCTGGAAGTGGTGCTGGTTCCATCCACCTCATCTCAGGCCACCATCTGTGCAATGTGGCGAATTTTCAGCACACACAGCATCCTGGACTCCCTGGTGACAGACAACGGGATGGCCTTCACCTTGACAGAGTTCCAGGAGTTCATGCACTACTATGGAATTCAACACATCCACTCTGCGCCATTCCACCCCACAACCAGTGGCCAGGCCGAAAGAATGGTCCGAACAGAGCTTCCAAGTGTGCATGTTTAATTTTTCCTTAGTGTTTCAGTGTTAGGAATTTTCAGCACACACAGCATCCCGGACTCCCACCAGCCGCACACTACAACCAGCCGCAGCCCAGCCGAACTACTGATGGGACGGCGGCTCACCACGAGACTAGACCGCTTTCATCCCGATCAAGCACCCGAGCACAATGCCACCCCAGAGAGTCAGGAAGCTTCACGAGGGTTATTTCTGGAAGACCCCCATGTACACCAGAAACTATGCCCGGGGGGCCTGCATGGATTCCGGTCAGGGTGACAGTGCCCTGGTCCTACGAGGTCGCAGCTGAAGATGGCCAGCTGCTGAGAAGACACATAGATCAACTCCGACATTGCCTCCTCCCCACAGACATGGACGTGCCAGAGGACAGCGAGGATGAAGGACTGGAGCCCAATGAGCTGCAAGAGATCGAGGTCTCCGCACGAACCCAGCAACGGCCAAGCACGATGCCCAACCAGGACGGCGGTGAGAACTCCGAGCAGGAACACAGCACAGAACACCGCTACGGGCCAGCCCCAGCCGCCACTCCAGAGACACTCTCCGCCCCACCGGAACGGCTCCAGAGCGGGGAGTTCCGGCCACAGAGCTACGCCACTCAACCAGGGAATGGCGGAGACCCACTTACCTCCAGGACTTTGTTTGCCAGGGGAATCTGAACCTTGGGGGGAGGGGTCTTGTGTACTAACTAAGACTACGCATGCGGTCAGGTTCACACGTGATCATGCGAACTAGCAGAGCTTTGCGACCAAATACAATAGCGAGAGAAGATCCAAGAATGGGCCAATCGGTCAGGCCGGATCCTAGAAGGAACCTATGGGTGTGGGTGCACTTTAAATAAACCAATCGTGTGTGTGTGTGTGTGTGTGTTGGGCGTGGCATGGAACTGACATTTAAGCAGGCTCTGAGTCCTGCTATCTCATCAGTTTTCTCTTGCTTTTAATAAACTATGAGCTGATTCACTAACAACGCGTCTGGACCCAGTACTTTACACTGGCAACAAGGATGGGATCCCAATGAGCACACCTGACCAAGCACTGGAACCCAGGACTCCAGAGTCCGCATCAAGCAACGCATCGTGCATCAGGAACCCACTCACCGTGTCACCCAGCCAAGCAGAGGACTGCAGCGAAGGCAGCAAAGTGGCAAACAACCAAACTAGAACTTAAAAAAAAATTGATTGGGTAGTTCTCTTCCTCCTCTGACTTCCTACATCTCTTCTCTTTCCCCCCCTTCTATATCTGATTATTTAACATGTAAGACTAAAAATCCACCACTGAAAAATATTTTAGGAAAATAGTAACTGGGATGGACTGTTTGCTTTTGATTGCTAGTTATGTATTAGAGTTGTCAGTTATCAGCTGACAATCCCCAGGAGACTAAATAGGCAGACTCACCTAAACATCATTCCCAGAAATGACATTACCATCTTATGGGATGCAATAGCATTTTCCCAAAAGTGGGCAGTTGGTATCTCTCTCTCAGCTATCTGTCTGTCTGTCTATCTATCAATCAATCATCTATCTATTACTGCTTCAAAAAGTTTATTTTAATTTTTAAAAATTGCTTGTTACCTTGTGGGTCCTAATTGGTGGAAAGGTAGCATACAAACAGGGCTCTAGTCGGGGGGGAGCTCTCAGGTACGGAGCTCCGGAAGAGAACCTCTAGGGGGCGGGGCGGTCATGTGGTGAAGCCCCGCCCCTTCTTTACCCCGCCCTCTGCTTCGATCCTCATTCCGTTTGGGAATGAGGATGAAGCAGGAGGGTAAGTAGCCGGGCCTTCTGACACACTTCCGGTGATGTCAGGGGGCGTGGCATATGCAAATAAGTTATGCTAATGAGTTATGCTAATGAGCTCCGGCAGCTCTTTTTCTACAACAAGACCCCTGCATACAAATATAAATAATTTAAAAATTGCTTGTTACCTTGTGGGTCCTAATTGGTGGAAAGGTAGCATACAAATGTTTTTTAAAAGTAAACAAAATGGATACATTGTATTGTCATGGATAGCACTGAATATAGAAGGACTGTTATTGGCTTTGTCTGCTAGAAGGACAGAAGTCATGCCTGCAGCCCAGGGCCAAAGTGGGCCTGGCACCAGAAGATACCTTTGCATGTTGCACCAAGAATAAGGAATCCTGGATTAGAGGCAGAGAAGCTGGGGTTTCAGAAGAATATAACAAGGGGGCAGAGGCATAGACTTCTCAATTTCCCAGGGAGGGCACAGGGCTAAACCTGGTCTAGGCTCACAGTAATCTGTATTAAATTATTTAAATATGAAATTATTTATATTTTTTCAATAAACCTATGCCCTCAACAATTAATCGTGGTTTTTAAAATACAGTTGTTTCACTTGTAATAGTCTGAATCTCAGTCAAAGAAAGAGGACTGTGTGAGAGGAAAGAGGTCATGAACTGAGACAATTTGAGTAAATATTTTATTGGAGTATGTAAGAAAAAGCTTCCTCCTCCTCTCTCATTTTCTTACAATCATCCAATGAAGTAGATTAGGCTGAGAGTTTGTGACTTGTCCAAGGTCACATAGTGTGCTTCATGTCTAAGTAGGAATACGAACTCTGGTCTCCTCAGTTTTAGACCAACACTCTAACAGCTACGCCACTCACATAATGGATACTCAGTACAAATTTCCAAATACATCTCAAAATCCAGAGTAAATCTGGCTTCTCAGATATCCTGTCCTGAAAATATGGGAGCATTTGTTTGCTTGAAGGAGGGTCCAGGACAGTAGAATTGCCTCCTTTTCTATATCTGGTGAACCAGCTTTATCTCCTTCCCTCCCATGTACAGACGCACACACACACACAAATAAATGGCATTTCCATATCTTCCATTTCTTTTTCTCTAAAACTGCAAGTCTCAGGATACAAAAATCACCTTAACTTCCAGCATTTAAGCTACAGGACTCTTCCCCCTCCCCTCCAACACACAGATAGACAGAAATATTCCCATCCCTCCATTTCTTTTTTGCCAAAGCTGCAAGTCCCAGGATACCAAAATCACCTTAACTTCCAGTATAGTGTCTGTTTCAATGATCCACAGGTTGAGAGTAGGGGCTTTAGGCAGAACTTCCAAAGATCCCAAGGCAAAAGTAAGGTAAGGCAGTGAAGGGGTGCTCCTCCTGTGTGGCAAGTTAATGTCCTAAAGACTCAGAGAAAGAAAGCAAAGTTGGCAGCCTCTGTGTGAGTGGAGAGCACAAGGCTGCACAGTTTAAGCCTAAGCAGCTTCATAATGCTACCTGGCAGTGGGGGGGGGGGGCAGCATTGTCCCCTCCAGGAATTCCTGGGTGGGGTTGAACCCTGCTGCCCCCATAATTTATGCCCCTGCAAGGGGGAATACAGATATAAATATATAAAAACAAAGTTATATCTCCAACCAGAGCTTCCTCTTCATGGATTAAATTCCTTACTTTGCAAACTTGTAAGATAATATACTTTAGGACTCAAATAGAAGTTCTGTCAGTTTAATCAACAATGCAGTTGGAATGTATTACTAGAGTTTGATATTTTTTCATTCATTGTTATGCATATAGTATAATATAGAATAAAATGGAACCAAATCTATATATCTAATAGCCAAGTTCCCCCCTCCATGCGGATATCTAAATCCGCATATCGGGGGCACCTGGGGGGCAGGGAGATTTTCCTGCACACTCGGAGTAATCTCCAGGTGTGCAGAAAAACCTAAAAAGCTGTCTAGGAGTTCAAGGCCCCTTAAGAACATGCCTATGTCTAGATCAAGCCTGATAAAAGTCATCTGGAACAGTACTGTCAAATAGAATTAGGGGGGGAAATACAGAAAATGGAGAAACCAGGGCTAAATGCAAGGTATTGTGTTGTGTGTTGAACTCTGATAAAACCAGGGATGAGATCCAAGTGCGGAAGGACCCATTGGTCTTCAGCTGAGAACAAGATTCACAGGAGGCTGACCATATGCAACTTCAAACAATCAGTGGAGCAGGAGGAACACTGTCTCAGGGCTGCCTAGCACTAGGAAAGAGGCAGGCAAAGGCACCTTGTCTATGTTTTGTTGAGTTTACTAAAGTGCTCAGGTCATTGTTGCCTTATTGGACAGGCTGCTGGCTGCTGCAGGTGGCTGTAAATTATTGTTTTCTTCCAGTTTGTCTACTGATAAGCTGCCTCTGAACTTTTGTGCTAAGACTATATGCAGGATATCTATCGATATTCAGAGGAGTCAGCTTGGTTTAAGTCCCAAACAAAGCTTCTCTCCTGCCGTTCACACTGTCTGGAGTTTAGACAGGACAAATCTGGGCCAGAAGGATATGAGACGGGCCTCCACCATTCCACCAAGGACAGGACAAGGGAAACGCCTTTGCTGTGCCTGTTGCCAACATCACAAGGGCTAGCTGGGCCATGAAGAAAATGTAGGTCATCTTGCCACCTTATAGTTGATGGGTCATCTGCAAACTGAACCACAACATTAACGTTTCCTAGATCTTAACCTTCCTTCTGCTGTGACTTTTTCCCCTTCAGGCTGCAGTTCCTGTAAAAGAGAGCCCTCTGCCCTCACAATGGCTACAAAAGAAACCTGATGTGAATTCAAGATTCAAGGTAAAGGTCACAACCTGGTAAAAACTGTCAGTTGACATCAAAGCTGCACTGCACTGCCCAACTGTCACTACATATCAAAATGGAGAAAACAGCCCAGGATTAAATTAAGAATTCCCCAACATGCCACTCAACATTGAATTAATCATTCAGAATTAAATTTACAATTCCCCATTAGAGCAACATCCATACTTAGGAACATAATGCTATTGGATTAATGTCCCGTGGGAGAAAAGAAGGCATTTGAGAACGAGGTCTTATGTGTGACATTGTAAATTTTCTGGCTATGGAAATCACCACTTACGGCTTGCATTATTGTTGATAATTTATATTGTATGTACACAATAGAGGAGTTAATGACACTGAACTAACTGGAGTAATACTAATATTATATTTCTGATCATGACATTTTTATCCCTCCACCCTGTCTGAAGGTCAGAACAATGTACAAAGGGTTCTGTCCTCCCTCATGTAGTTTTCTGCTGCGCCACATGTAACTTTCCCCAGTGGGGCAACTAGTAGGTCTTCAGGGCTGTTTCACATAGGGAAGACTCTCCCTGCATGCCATAGTCTCAATCTGAATTGAGCATGCAGGCACCTGGGAAGTAAGTTCTGGGCATGGAATTCCTAGAACGTATCTGTTGATAAGCCCCATGGTTGATACATGTGAGTACGACAACTTTGTAACATGGATCAACCCTTAAATTTTTACTCAAACCAGCTTTTAGGACAGTGAAGGACGAGGTAGAACAGGGGTCTCCCCCAACATGTTCAAAGCTGCACTTGAGAATGGAGGAGGTTTTTGCATTTAGATTTTAGGTCTAAAAGTTTTCAAAGCACTGGTTCTGTACAGGTGCAGAGGCCAGCAGTGCACAGATACCATAAAGAAGTAATGCAAGAGAACACAAGAGTAGCCATACTGGATCAGACCAGTGGTCCAGCTACTTCAGCATCCTGTTTCTAACAGTGGCCGGTCAGATCTCATAGGAAAGCCAACAAGCAGAGCCTCCAACCAACAGCCCTCACTTGCTGACCGCTCCCTAGCAACAGACAATGAAAGGTATTCTGCCTCTGAACTCAGAGGCCCCATTCCGCTCTCATGACTAATAGCCAAAGACACACCTATCTTTCATAACTGTGTACACAGCCCACCCCCTTTAAAATAGGGATAGTTGGACCTGTAATTTTGAATATATACATATTTTTCTTTTGTGTTTGGTATTTGGATTGCAAGAAAAATATAAATATAGAAGTTTCACACAGATGCATCCATCCCACTCATAAATAATTTATGTCAAATTTAATAAAATTAAACTGAGAGTTATATTGGTGCCGCAATAGTGAAGTTTAGCCCCTGGCTCAGGAAACATGTGCAAAGTCTTCAGTAGGAAGCCCTTCACTGTACACTCCAGTTTCCCAATGGATAGGAGGGGAAACAAGCGTGTTCTTAGCAGTAGCTCTTAAAAGTTTAGTGACGATCATATAGAATTATTTATAGAAACTAACTTGAACAGCTGCTTTTCCCACTCTCTTGCGGGACTCATTAAAATCCTGTTTGACACTCAAATGAGTCGGTGTGTTTGGTGGTGAGAGGGAGAAAACTATGTGTACTTTAACGAAATTACAGGATTTGGAAATTAAGATCAAAGGTGCAGAATGATCTTGAAGTTACTCACTGCTCCCCACGCCTTCTCGATGAATTAAAAAATGATGACGAGGAGCAGAGTGGTTTCTTCTGCACCGCCAAAAATGGAACAGAGGAGCTAAATGCAGCCATGTTGGAGTCTGCATTAAAAAGGAAGCGAGGGATAAAAAGAGGAGGTATTCAGATGGTGTCTCAGGAAATTACTTCTGAAATCTGAAGTAACATGAGAGCTCAGTT
This sequence comes from Gekko japonicus, assembly GCF_001447785.1. Taxonomy (NCBI): domain Eukaryota; kingdom Metazoa; phylum Chordata; class Lepidosauria; order Squamata; family Gekkonidae; genus Gekko; species Gekko japonicus. The sequence continues at coordinate 638,880 of NW_015177013.1, forward strand.
AGGGGTTGGCTGATTCCTCCACTGGCATGTACAGTCCTGGAAGGCATTACACTGTCGGGATGAAGGGACCTAAAGAAAGGCAGTAATCTTCTGCAGACTTGTCTGGGAGAAGGCTCTGCTGAACACAGTGGGATCTTCTTCCAAGTAAACATTCATAGCATCGGTCTGCACAGGTCATCTCTGTCCTGAAACAGGATCATGTTTACCCAATGCTAATTTCATATCAGCTCATGCCATTCAGATGACACACCATAAACAGAACCAAGGGCAAGCCAGATGCAGTGGGTCATAAGTGTTAAGTACTACATATTCATATTATTATAATACTTCTGTAACACTGCCAGGTGCATAAAGCACTTTATAACAGTGTTCTCATTCATCCACAACCTGCGATATTAGTCAATAATATTCTCATTTCATAGATGCACAACAGAAATCAAGAGATAGTGACTTGTTCAATGTCACCCAGAGAGATGGTACATTGGTTTCAGCCAGCTTTTTCACTCAATCTTACTCAATTTCCTTTATTACCACAGTTCACATCCCACGTAGCTTTTGTCCAATGATCCCACATAGCCTTTTTGGCGGTCAAAGGGGACCCCCTTCCTCTCTTTTTCAGCAGTGGACAAATCCAACCCATTGGCTATGGCAGAATTTAAACCCATCTTGTCTGTCACAACCATTACTCTATACACTGAGGGCCTCCTGCCTCAGTAAAGAAAGCCATGGCTCACACTTAACCAGAAGAAAGGGGAAAGACTCTGATCATGCAAGTAAAGCAATTTGTTCAGCTTCAGCATAAGAGATTTCTATTTTACTATATTCTAAAATGAGTTTTATTGAGTCCATATGAGCAGTTTGTTAACTTTGACTAAACTAGCTTTTATAATTGTGGCCAGCAACTGAAAAAAATCCAGCAGTGGTCAACAAAGTATAATACTGCATTCTTATTTAAGATTACTTCTGCCCTTACCATTTAGCGGGGATATTGAAATTATTTGTTCATTCAGTTTATTTTATGGAGAATCCAGAAAAGTGCCTATGTACTGCACTCTGGTGTTTTCCTAATTTCCTTCCCTGCCTTTTGAACACTTAATTGGTGGCAATTTATTTGTCCACTCATTTGTCCACTCATGATTTGGCACAGCAGTATTTTTTTTTAAACCCTCGAGGGGGATTTTTTAAAATTGCATTTTCTATAAACTACAAACTACAACGAAAGAATAGGGAGGGGGAAAATGACATCGATGGAGAAAGGTAAAGGTAAAGTTTCCCTTGCTTGAAAGCCAGTTGAATCCGACTCTAGGATTGCGGTGCTCATCTCCGTTTCAAAGCCGAAGAGCCAGCGCTGTCCGAAGACATTTCCGTGATCATGTGGCCGGGATGACTAAACACCAAGGCGCATGGAACGCTGTTACCTTCCCACCGAAGTGGTACCTATTTATCTACTTGCAATTTCTTGCTTTCAAACTGCTAGGTTGGCAGGAGCTGGAACTAGAGACGGGAGCTCACTCCATCATGCGGTACCCGGGTCTCAAACTGCTAAACTTCTGACCTTCCACAGCCTGCAGTTCAGCATCTTAACCACTTGAGCCACCGCAGCTCCTATGGAGAAAGAAAAGAAAACCACTAATAACGAAAACCCCAAGTATAGGAGATCATTACAATCGCTTGTATCAGTATTAATCTAAAATGCTTAAGTTACATAGAACATGGTCATACACGCTAACATATCTTTTTAGCCACTCTTAATTGTTTTAAGAACATTCCAAGAGCATTGTCAAAATTAGATGTTTTTAGGCACAATTCAGAGTCCTTCAGCCTTTATTTATCTTTATCCTTTCTTATCCTCAGTTGGTATTCTTGTTTGGGGGCGGCTGCCCCTTTTTCAGAAGCAGAGTCCTCTCTGGAAGTCACAGAGTCCTTTCCATCACTGAATTTACTATCGTCTTCCTCCCCAGTGTCCTCTCCCGGCTCTCCCAGTTGCTGTCTCAGGAACTCTCATGCTTTAAAAACAGAGTCAATCTTTTCTTTTTTATCCTGTATTTTGAAGGTGACGCCCTC
>NW_015177013.1:641326-650350 GCF_001447785.1 Gekko japonicus
ATAATGCTATGTAATACTAGAGAATTCACTGTATATATGTTTTGTAGTTTTGTCCTTAGCCTGATGCATCTATTAATTTGTGCTAGCCATACTATAAGTCGAATGTTAAAATAAATAAAGTTATATGTACTGGTAAGTTGGCCATCCTTGCATGCACAAGCAATTTACCTTGTTTGCATTTTGCACCTATTTAAGGAAATGGATGCTTGTACTCAGTAGGACTTGTTGTCCGGACTGAAAACTAGTAAGCCTGCGTGCTGTATTATAAACTTGTTAGCCTATGTGCTGTTGGAACTGTTGTTGGAAAAGATTGATACTACCTCTGTACACAAAAAGACAACCAGAGAATCTGAATTGTGGTTGAAAAAGAGTTGTGTCTCGAAACGAACTACCACTCGAGATGTTCGTATCACCTATCTTCAGTGTCAGACGTCCTTTGTCTTGAAAATATAGAAATTACAAACATCATTGAACGTCATCTCAACAAGTTTATTTATTCATTTTTGTCTATATAGTGCTATTGTGTGAACCTAACAGCAATTTCTTCCATTATTGTTGTACCTTTAAATTGCTGGTCCCCTTTGTAGATTTATGGTCCATAGACCTTGCCTGATCACGTTTAAATCGCCCAATCTCCAATGCTTGTCCTGGCCGGTGGCTCTGTTTCCATGCGGACGCAGTAGCAGCAGGACCGTTGGGGCAGGAGAGCGCCTCAATTCACCAGCATCGCGCTGGCGAAGAGGCCACCCTTCCAAAGCCCCATGGCAAGGAGCCTTTCACACAGACTCTGGGGTGTGTGTGATGGACAATCGCACCCCTCCTTACTGCTGGTGCGCAGATTGCCTCCCGGAGGTCCAGGAAAGCCGCCTGCTAGCGTGTCGCCATTGACCGGAAGTCTCGGCACAGCAGTATTAGCATCAGAGCTACCGTCCCTTTAAATTTTGTCCTATGGCTTCTCCTGTTTCTCAGCTTAATTGGTCATTTTCCATAGCCATTGGTGACCAGAATCGATCCTTAATTATTACTTCTTTGTTCCTTCGGATGTGTATGCTTATAAGTGCTGCTTTTCTCTTTTCATCTGAAGGAATTACTCCTCCCTCTTCTACAAACTCATTTCTGCTGTAGAAAGGGATCATTCCATCCATTGTCTCTCCTTATTCCAGCCCAACAAACTGCATGGTCATTCCTCTGTATGGTTCCTACAATCCCAGAAACAATTTTCCTGGAGATCAAAAAGGGTTGTAGGAATGGAAAGGAACATGAGAAAACTCTGTATGCCTTCTCTGTGCATGGATGGTTTGATAAATATTGTTAACTATTAAAACAGAGAACAAGTAGTGACTGAAAAAGGAAAGAAGCAAAATTTTAGTGGATATGTAGAACCTTTGCTGACTGAAATTTACTTCCAGTGTGGATGAGCTTTGCTGGAATTTATATGGAATATAATTCTATATTATGAATACCATGTGAAACCATAGTTACCTTCCTTTATTGTTAGATGGCAGGAATCATTTTATTAATAGTATATATTAGTTTGAGTCTTATTCTTGGTTCTCACCTCTACACAGTACCTGCCATGACACAGCTAGTAAGATACAGAAATTCTCTTGTCCTCCAGTTTATTAGGTTACTTTTCTGGTACCTTCTTATTCTCAAACCCATTGTGTAGCTTATTTCATTGCCCTATTGAGCTACCCAATAAAATGCTACTTTGGAGGCGTATGAATATCAGCTTCAGCTCAAATACTCTAACTGTAATCCTCAAGCCAGGTATCTCAGAATGGCTTTCTAAGGGTTGGATATGGCAATTGCAAGGAAAGGGGTGCCCTGCTCTTCTCCACCCGTAGGTTTTCCCTTACAAACACACTCCCTGCTAGCCATTTTTAATTCCCCTCCATTGCCATGAATGAGAAATAAGCCTGCATGACAAGAAAAAATCTGCAAAATTTGCAGAGGAGCAGTTAAGTAGACCTAAGAACCATTGATTTTCTCCTGCAAAGCCCCCTCCCCCTGCTGCTGCGTGCATGTTGCCATGGCAAATGTGGACTTGGGACAAAAGGAAACACATTTCTTCACAGAGAGTGATTAAAATGTGGAATTCACTGGCAGAGGATGTAGTGATGGCCAGAGGAATAAACAGCTTTAGAAGGGGATTAGAAAGATTCATGGAGAATAGATCTATCAATGACTACTAGCCATGGTGACTAAGGGGAACCTCCATGCTCAAAGGCAGTAAACGTCTGCATACCAGTGCCAGGAAGGAACATCAGGAGAAGGCCTCAGCCTCTATGCCCTGTTGTTGGCTGTCCAGAGGAACTGGTTGGCCACTGTGTGAGACAGAATGATGGATTAGATGGACCACTGGTGTGATCCAGCAGGGCTCTTCTTATGTTCTTATGTGTTTGCCAAGGTAATTTGTAGTTACTATAAAGATGCTCTGCTCCCACATATGTACGGTAGTTTGAATGCTTCACTTCAGCCAAAGCCAAATTTCAGAAAAGTCTTGTTTTGTGTTTCCTCTCCTGGTACAATGACTAAACAGTTATCATAATTATGGCTTAGGCTCTCATTGTGGTTCATGCAGGCCCACTACACTGTAAAGAGGCACCTTACTATTTCACCTGGCAAAGGTAATTAAGCAGAGATCAACATCACTTGTTTCATCATTTATTATTTACATTGTGCCATCAACATAGACAGTAGCTTACAGAGTAATGTTAACCGAAAGACAGTCTAAACTTCAACCAGAGGGAAAGATGACAGGGGAGGAACATTTGGGTTTCATTTTGGTAGGAGTGAAGGACTAAGGGGCCAAAGGTTTCATGGAAGAGATGGGTTTTAAGTAACACACATACTATGGGCTGCAGAATGCCTGGCTAAATAGCTTGGATAGCTCTAAAAGCAGCATGCTCCAAAGACCACCTCCTTCTACTTACCTATTCTGGAATTCAGAAAATAGCTTGAATGAAATACTTGAATTTGAAATGCTTACCAAGCCTTAGGCACCAGGGGCTGACCTGATGAATTCCTTAGTAAGTTCAGTCCCTTGGAAATTCTCTTCAAAGAAGCAGTGGGAAAGCTTATGGATGAAAGATATAAAGTTTACAGTGAGTCAAGCACTTAGAAAAAATTGGTACAAGGTGTTGTACCACTGGTATATTACACTGAAAGATATTGAGAAGATGGATAAAAATTATAAAGGAAAGTGCTGGAAATGTAAAGAGACAGTTGGTACCTTTTACCATATGTGGTGGTCAGTGTTCCCGCTAAGCTGAGTTAGTGTGAGCTAGCTCACCGTTTTTTAGCCTCTGGCTCACACGTTTTTGTCTTAGCTCAGGAAGGATGGCTCCAAAGCAAACTAACATATGCAGTAGCCAAATAACTTGCTCACAACTTTAATGTTAGTAAGCTCACAAAGTAGAAATTTTGCTCACAAGACACCACAGCTTAGAGGGAGCATTGGTGGTGGTCCTGCAAAACCCCCAACAAATTCTAGACAGAAATACATACTGAAATGCAGAAAATTTTGAACTTAAAATTTTTCATGAAACCAAGTGAAAGTCTGAAATCTGCCCAAATCTTGAGAACTGGAGAAACAGAATGGAAGAATATGCTGTTATGGCAAAAATGACAAACTATATAAATAAAAAGTCCACTGAATTCGAGAATAAGTGGAGCATCTTTTATAATTACTACAGACAAACTACATAGATTAGATAAACTCGCCCTTCCTTCCTATCTAGGGCCCGTCGTCTACCGCCACGACGGGCTTTCCTTACTAGTATAACCATATTCTCATAGTTATACTCAGTCTTTTATAGTTACATATTTACTAGTTGTTATATGATAGTATAAACCTTGTATAAAGAAAAATGGGCTTTTAAAAACTCTTTTCTTTGTTCTGTTTCTTGCTTATATGCGTTCCTACCTAGCCCTATAGATAGGAAATAATGGAAATATCAATGGAAATATATTATGTTGATATATTGATTATCTTACCATATGTTGACTTGTTATACTTTTTCATGTTTCATATTCTTATATTATGCAATGTCCTTAATACGTTTAACAAATGATGTTTTATGCTTTTCACTTTTCCTTCTGTATCCCTTTAAAATTATATCTTCAAAGAAACATACACTTGGTATATAATGGTATATACAGGTAGAGAAGATGCTCTTGGATGATTAGATTTCGATCTTCTCCTGTATAAACCCATCCTTCAAAGAGCTTTAAACTTTGAAACTTGTGTCCATTGAAACAAAGAAACCAACTTTTGCCTTATATTTTACTAGGAATAAGGCCCATTGTGGAAGTAAATACAATGAGCTCTAGACAGAGGCGGAGGAGGGCTGGCCACACTTAGCGCATGGAACGTTGCCACTCGAAAACAGAATTATATATAAGGAGAGTATAAAGTACTGAGACTGAGGTGTAGCGTAGTGATATCAGCTCATACTTTATTCATGCATAGGAGAACTTGAGATACTTTAGCTGGACCCATGGCCCGCTTATATTCCCGTTCTTAACCACCACCCCCCCCCCCACAACCCTGATAGGTTTATTTACAAACAATTCCCCGTATTGGTTCCCTTTAGGATTTGGCCTGGCCGGTTGGCTAACCCTTGGATCCTTCACTTCTGTTCTCTCTGAATGCGAAGCTCCACCAGTACACATGGCCTCTCGTGGGCCTGACTGTGTGCGCGGTCTCCCTAGGTACACAACACCCCTCCCCCCTTGGTCCAGATTACCCCTAGCTGACATAGTCTTTGAGGTACGTGGGCCTCCTCTGCTCCTTCGTGGAGCAGCAGACCTCTGGGGCTGGAGCTGGGCTCTCGGGTACTGTTCTTGGCGGCTCCGGGGATGGAAATTCTGCTGCGGGGGCCACTGTTGGGGCTGGTGTGCTGCTAGGCTCTTGGCTGCCTGTTGGTTCAGAGATGCCATTATCCTCCCTTCCACGTAGAGCGCTTGCCCTCGGCTGCATTGGCATGGTGGCTTCTGGCTCCCCAGGCAAAGGGTCATCTTCGTGGCTGTCATCTGGCATGTCTGGGTCCGTGGGCAGGAGGCAGTGGTGCAGTTGATCAATGTGCCGCTTCCACAGCTTGCTGTCATCACAGGAGACCTCATAGGAGAGGGGTCCAGTCACCCAGACGACTTGTGCCGGAACCCAGGTGGGACCCCGGCCATAGTTCCTGGCGTACACGGGTTCTTCCAAGAAGAACCCTCACGGGGCCTCCTGGTCTTCGGGGCTTGTGCTGTGTTCGGGTGCCTGGTCCGGATGTAGGCGGTCCAGCCGACTTGTAAGGTGGCGTCCCATGAGTAGCTCCGATGGATAGCGGCCAGTGGAGTGGGGGGTCGTGCACTGGCCGAATAAGAAAGCGGTCAGCTTGTAGTCCCAGTCCCCCCGGGCAATGCGGTGCAGCGCCTCTTTCATAGTCTGGACAGTGCACTCTGCCTGGCCATTGGTTGCAGGGTGGAATGAAGTGGAGTGTATGTGCTGTACACCATAATATTGCATGAACTTCTTAAACTCTGTGGAGGTGAAAGCCATGCCATTGTCAGTTACCAACATGTCCGGTATACATCATGCTGATGGCCGACCAGGATGAGATAGACGGGACCAGTGCCACCTCCAGCCATTTTGTGTAAGCATCGGCAAGTATAAAGAAGATCTGTCCCTGGAAGGGCCCGGCAAAGTCCAGATGTAGCCATGCCCAAGGCTTGTGGGACGACTCCCATGGCCGCACAGGTGCTTTTGGAGGCTCAGGTTGGGACTCCTGACATTTCTGGCAGTGCTTTACCGTATCTTCAACCTCATTGTCCAACCCTGGCCACCATACATAGCTCTGGGCCAGGGTTTTCATTCTGACTATCCCCGGGTGATTTTCATGTAGGGCGGTGAGCACTCACCCTTTTAGGGGTGGTGGCATCACCACCCGGCTTTCCCACAACAAGCACCCTTTGTGGGAGGACAACTTATCGCGGCGGACCGAGAATGCAAAGAACTCGGGTCCCACCGGGCCAGCACGCCACCCCCTCCCCACCCAGTCCATGACCCGGGAGAGGATGTGATCTCGAGCCGTGTGGCGTGACACTTCCCCCACCTGAACTGGGTGATCGGGCAGGTCCTCCGGCAGGGCAATGTGGTGCGCCGGGGCGGGGGAAGGCAGTGGGAGGCAGCTCAGGGCATTTGCGTGGCCTTACCGGGGTGGTGGAGCAGAGAGTACTGGAAGCCCGCAAGGAAGATGGACCATCATAGCACCCGGGGAGAAAAAATCTGGGGGGTCTGGTGGTCCGGAGCAAACAGGCCCAAGAGGGGCTTGTGGTCGGTAATGACCGTGAAGGCCCGGCCATAAAGGTAGTCGTGAAATTTTTTCATGCAGGCAACGATCGCCAGGACCTGTCTATCTGCGCGTAGTTGCGCTCCACTGCCAACAGCATCAGGGAGTCAGTTATGGCCTGAAGTCCTGATCTAACCTACAAAGAGTGGCAAAGTTTGACTACATTTTCCCCCATAAGGGAAATTTTTTTTTTAAATTTCCATGTTGTAAAAGAGAGAACATCCATACTTCGTTAAGATACCTCTACTGGTTTCTGCATAAGCCTGCTTTGGCAGGGAAGGCAGGGTATAAATCTAACAAATAAATAAATAAAATAAGGTTTTGGCAATGCTTCAACACATCACTCCATAAATGACTTGCCAGCACTCTGGCTTCACAGATGACCCAAGTGAGTCAGTTAGCATTTTTGGAAGCACTGCTGGACTTTTAAACTGACATCTGGGAGCTGGGTGGGTGGTAATAGTATTTTAATTTGCTTTATTAAAATTCATCTGGTTATCTTTGTGTTGTAAATTTATTGTGACCTATCCAGAGCTTTTAGTGAATTACTTTTAAAAAACAGAATTAGATATAAATTAAACAAAGAGTTTAACTCTATACATTCTGACTTCAGTGAACTCAAGGGCATTTTTGCCTTCTCTTGTTTTATATGTGAAAGAAACAAGCAGTGTTTATATGTATGTGAAGTGTATTATTTCTGTTGTAAGCTCCCCCTCTTTCAGTTTTAGGAATCAACAGTGTACTTTAGCAACAATAGATTCCTCTAAAAATTACTCCAATGCATGCTAAAAGTAAGCTGTAAAAATGTAAGGAGTGGGAAGAGAGATGGATTTAATTTCCATGTAACCATAAAACACAAATATTTGAATATAAAAGTGATACTGAGGTTTTTTAAAAAATCTGCTGTGGAGATACAAATGAGCTGCATAATATCATAAATTGATTCTTGATTCTCTGTTGTTGCCAGTTCACAGCTCACATTGAGAGCCAGTTTGGTGTAGTGGCTAAGTGTGGGACTGTAATCTGGGAGAACCGGGTTTGATTCCCCACGTCTCCACATGCAGCTGCTGGATGACCTTGGGCAAGCCATAGTTCTGTCAGAGCTGTCCTTGAAAGAGCAGTTCTTGAAAGAGCTCTCTCAGCCCCACCTACCTCACAGGGTGTGTGTTGTGGGGAGGGGAAGGGAAAGGAGTTTGTAAGATGCTCTGGGACTCTGAGTGAAGGGTGGGGTATAAATTCTATCTCCTCCTCCTCTTCTTCTCATGAAAAGAAAATATAAAATACCAGCTATATGACTTGTCCAGGAAGAGAAACCAGCAGTCATGTCCTTAACTTTAAGAGGCAACACTAAAAAAAACTACCAGGAAAAAAATGCTGCATGAAATATATTTATTTTAAAAATTAAAATGAATTTTCTCTCATCAGTTCTCTCACTGAGGTGGAGGACATCTCCATGGGTTATTCCCATAGTTCCTTTAGGGAGGCAGGAAATACTTTTTTCTCCTTTCTGTTGGCGCCTTGGGAATAGCCCTGCCCCTCAGTTCTATTCCTGCCTCTTAGGGAGTAGCAGCTAGGGACAGAGCTCTGTGATTCTGTCCATCTACTTTCTCTTTCAATTCTTTCTATTTTGCTCTATATTGCTCTCTTTTATTCCTCAGAGTCTCTCTCTCTCTCTCTCCCCCTACTTTTTACTCTATTTTTTCCCCTTCTTGGTCCTTCTTGGAGCCAGAAGACGTCGAGAGGCAAGTCCCTCCCGTGTGCTCGTCGGGCCTGCGCGATGGCTACCGAGCACTCAGAACACTTTTCATGGGGGACGAGGTGACAACGCTCACCGTGGTGGTGGGCAGAGCGCAAATCGGCAGTGGGGCCTACCTCTGTTGGCGCCTTGGGAATAGCCCTGCCCCTCAGTTCTATTCCTGCCTCTTAGGGAGTAGCAGCTAGGGACAGAGCTCTGTGATTCTGTCCATCTACTTTTTCTTTCAATTCTTTCTATTTTGCTCTATATTGCTCTCTTTTATACCTCAGAGTCTCTCTCTCTCTCTCTCTGACTCTCTCCCCCTACTTTTTACTCTATTTTTTCCCCTTCTTGGTCCTTCTTGGAGCCAGAAGACGTCGAGAGGCAAGTCCCTCCCGTGTGCTCGTCGGGCCTGCGCGATGGCTATCGAGCACTCAGAAGACTTTTCATCAGGGGACGAGGCGACAATGCTCACCGCGGTGGTGGGCAGAACGCAACTCAGCAGTGGGGCCTACTTGCCTTTGGGGTTTGTTTGTGCCACCCCAACGAGCGCAGCAGAGACAGCGTCAGTGGCGCAGTGTGCACTCAAACGCCACTGGCCTCAAGAAGAATCAGGGCCCGCTAATTCCGGGCGGGCGAAGATCGGCTGCCATCTTGAAGAAGCGGAGCCGAATCCGGATGCCATCTCCAGGCCTCTGCAGCGTGATGCTGGAATGGACAGAGTTTGTAAGCCCTCTGATTCGCGTTCCCTGGGCCCAGAGTTAGATCGCAGGGAGGGTAACACCTTTCAAGGGGCCTTAATCAACCCAGCAGATCTGATGCTAGCCTTTTGCCAGACCATGCAGGAGGGCATCTCCACCTTCTGTGAGAGGGTGGGTATCCCCGGACAAGGGCCCTTCCCAGGACAACCGTCCCAGCCTCCTTCAGCTTGGCCCACTAAGGCTGCCC
>NW_015177013.1:653461-655174 GCF_001447785.1 Gekko japonicus
GAAGACGTTATTCCTGGTGGTGATAGCCTCAGCACGGCGGGTCTCAGAGCTGGGTGCTCTATCGGTAAAGGCCACACTCTGCGTCTTCCACAAGGATAAAGTGGTACTTAGTACCGATCCCACCTTTCAGCCAAAGGTTTCTTCCGCTTTTCATCGTGCTCAAGAGATCTATTTACCTACTTTCTGTCCAAAGCCACAACCCCGGAGAAAGACTATGGCACACCCTTGATGTCAGATGGGCATTAAAGATTTACATTGTGCGCACTGAATCTCTACGAAAAACAAGGAGGTCTGCAGGGCCGCTACTTGGACGTTGGTATCTACCTTCATTCGTCACTACAAGCTAAACACAATTGCGTCAGCTGACGCAGCATTCGTAAGAAGAGTCCTTCAGCACATTCTCTCTTTGGCTGACAATGATGACCCACCCATATAAGGGATACTGCTTTTGGAGGTCCCATGGAGATGTCCTCCACCTCAGAGGGAGAATGGCCATTGGCACTTACCGTGAAGGTTAAATGAAGGTCTTCTGAGGTTAGGAGGACATCTCGGCCCTCCCGCTTTCATCATTGTCCTTTTGCCTGTGTTTCACTGTGCTGTTCTCTTCTTCTTCTTCTGCGTTCTTGTTCTACTCTTTTATAGTTCTATCATTAATGTTGGAAGTTTTCCTGCTTGACGCAGGGGAGTTTGCCTTAGTTGATACTCACTGCTTACGGAGTCCCAGAACTGAGGGGCAGGGCTATTCCCAAGGCACCAACAGGAAGGAGAAAAAAGTATTTCCTGCCTTCCCAAAGGAACGATGGGAATAACCCATGGAGATGTCCTCCTAACCACAGAGTAGAAGGACCCTTCACGGTAAGTGCCAAAGGTCGTTTCTGAAGATATTTGTGACATCCTTTGAGATAACTGGAGGTATACCTGGGTGTCACAAAACCAGGGCTGAGAATCATTGCCTCATGCAGATAAAAGGGAAAAAATTGCAAACCACAAACACTCAGTGTAATTAAGCATTGTTTTCACCTTCCAGAATTTTGGCAAATAAGTGCAAACGGTCTTGAAGGAATGGCAAGTTTTTGGCATTTGCTGTCAAAACTTTGATAAATTACGTAACATCCAAACTTTCTGACTGTGTTCAGTTTCTCACCTTGATTTACTATTGCCACCCAAGGCACCCTTTTTCCTTTCCACAAATTCCTGGCTATCGGCCTGGATGGGAGATTGTCTTAAACTTACACAGATGACATGGTATGATATGGCATGGAGAGCCAGTTTGGTGTGGTGGTTAAGAGCAGGGGACTCTAATCTAGAGAATCAGGCTTGATTCCCCATTCCTTCACATGCAGCCAGCTGGATCACCTTGGGTCAGTCACAGTTCTTTCAGAGCTGTTCTCTCAAGAGCAGTTCGCTCACAGGCTGTCTGTTGTGGGGAGAGAAGGGGAAGGAAATTGTGATCCGCAGCTGGCACAAGACGCGCTGGGACACTGGCGGTCGGTGCTAGAGGTCGCCGCTGGGGTGCGCTGGGGTGCTTGGGAGCGCTGCCGGGCCCCTCCGTAGGCCCGGTGGACGTCCTGCTCCTCGGGGCCATCCGGCTCGACTTGGAGGGCTGATGTTGAGGCGGCGTGCGACCGCTCCCACGCAACTGCGGCGGCGAGGGCCTCGGTTACGGTGACCTTCTCCCTCTCCATCAGCTTCCGTCGGAGCTTCTCCTCTCGC
>NW_015177013.1:655401-674313 GCF_001447785.1 Gekko japonicus
CGGACTCGGCGCCCTGGACCCAGGAGGCCCAGTCTTGCGGGCGGGCTGTGTCGAAGGGCGGTAGCAGCCCTAGCCCGGGAGCGGTAGCCATTGTGCGCGTCGGAGGGGGTGCGGGAGGAGCGGTCGAGTTGTTCGATGGTTCGCTCATCAGATCGGCTGCTTCGCGTCCTCCTGGTTCCTCGCGACGGCCCGGCTCAGATGCGGCTAGATCCCATCCTCGTCGCCACTATTGTGTAGTGGGAGCCGCATGGATCGACGACAGACAACGACGTGGTGCATAGCACGCTTTATTAGGCACACAACAAGACAAAGACAAACGGCCGGCAGGCCAACTATATACACACATGGGGACCACCCCTTGGTCACCATTGGTGGGTTTGAATCTCCTGCCATGGCTCCCATTGGTTCCCCAGTGGAGGGACTAGAATCCTAGTCCCCATTGTCTTCCCAGACTGAAGCTCGGGTATATGCCCTGACCTCCGGTGGCGGTCAGTGGACACAACAGAAGGGAAGGATATAAATCCACCACCACCTCCTTCCTCTTCTTCTTCGTCATTTGTCAAAAAAATCATTTTGCTAAAATGTGCAGAATGAAAGAACATGCAGAGCTAGAAAAGGATGTGAAAATGCTATTCATGGGCTCGCTGTCTACTCCTGATCGCTCTAAGGCATGGCACAGCACAGTAACAATAGCAGGTCTCCCAGTATCTTTTAAACTGCACAGTGGAGCTGAATTAAACACTATCCCTGCTGTAGTGGCTAAAGCTTTGATGGGAAAAGTGCACATTATGTAAACACCACTCACACTCATTGCTTTTGGAGGTGCCCACATAAAACCATCAGGGGTAATTGTGGGTCACTGCAGAGCAGGTCATGATTTACTCATGATTGCCCCTAAAATATTGATTCCCCAAGGTGCACAGTCTCACATGCTGGCCTTGCTTCACTCTCCCCATCAAGGTATTCAGAGGACAAAAGCATGGGCTTGTAAAATCATGTATTGGCCTACCATGAATGCTCACATAAAACAATGGGTTGAACACTGTAAACCAAGTCAGGAATTTCAGCCTAGCAACTGCAGGGAACCAATGATCTTCCATGAGATCCCAGAATTGCCCTGGTCCAAGTTGGCAACTGATATTTTTCACCTCAATGGCCAGTCCTACCTTATAGTTCAGGGCCCTGCGAAACGTATTGCAATTCTGCAGGGCTGCAAGATGGAGCTCTTCCACCAGGCATTTGGTTGAGGCAGTAGGCGTCCCTTCCCCCCCAGCTTCTGGCCAATCACCTACCAGTGGCCTGGATCTGATTAGACATCTGATTAGACACCAGATTTAACATCTGATCTCTCAACGTTTACATGGTATTTTAGGATACTATTCTATGCAAATTGTTATTTTAATGCTGTTTTAATTGTATTATTTTAATCGTTGTACGCTGCCCTGAGCCCGCCTGGGGAGGCTATATATAAATAAATAAATAGTTGTTGACTATTATTCCAAATACCCTGCAGTTCTGCTGCTACCTGACAAGACAGCTGACATGGTTGCGGCCAAGATGAAAACACTGCTCACTTGCCATGGTATTCCTAAAGAGCTCATTTGTGACCATGTCCTATTTGCAAGTTCAGTGATGAAACAATCTGCATTTTATGGGTTATCTCTATCACTCACTCTAGTCCTGGTTATTCCCAATCCAATGTTCAGGCTGAATACATCGTTCAAACCATCAAACAAATGTTCAAAAAAGCTTTATGGAGATGGTTCAGATCTTCATTTGGCCTTACTCAACTTGAGGAACACACCTGTTTCAGGTCTAGAGTATGCCCCCGCACAGCTCGTTATGGGAAGGTTGTTATGCAGCATTCTACCAGCTACATCAGCAGCTTTAACACTCAGACTGCCATCCGCAGTTTCATAGAAATTGAAGGCCCTTCAGTGTTTGACAAAAGGCCTGTTATGACAAACAGGACATGTCCCTTCCACCCCTGCAAGAGGGGGAGAGTGTGAGGAGGCAGACGTATACAGGATCGGTACCGGCATCGGTTGCATGAAAGAGGACTGAACCACGTTCCAATACTGTTGAAACACTGAATGGAAACATGTATAGGAGGAATAGGAGACATCTGAGAACAGATTGTTCCTCTGCACCTCCAGAATCTGCTGCTGTGCCTGGTGATCTCAGAACAGATCCCAGCTGATGTTCTAGACCTGCCTGGAGAAGAGGATCATAGCACTATGGATGCGCTCCCAGTGCCTGATGACTCCCCCCAGCTGAAGATTTATGAACAAAGAGCAGGCAGGTGGTCAAGTTGCCTGCTAGATTTAAAGACTATGTGATTAGTTAGCGATAAAGGCCGCTATGGTGAGTCAAGTGCTAGTAACTTCTGACTCCACATTTTTGTAATATTTGGCTTGTACTGACCACACCAAAGTAAAGAAGTGGGATGTGGTATATTTATTGTATATATTTATATACTAGCCTGCTACCCGTGCTTCACTACGGTATTTAAGTTCCGTAAATCCAGTTATAATACTGATGATCTGAAATTTGAAATGTGACATTCGTTGTAGGAATTCTAACAGAGAAAACTGTAGTGTAAGAAATTAAGTGAGACATACGTACATACCCCTCCCCCTCTACTGAAGGACCTCTCTCTAGACCACATTGGTGGTTCTGCCCTCAGGTGCTAGGATCACCAGGCTGCTTGATGAGCTCACTCTGGAGCAGGCCACATAGAACTGTCCATTTAAGAAGCAGTCGTCTGTTAAGTCAGTTCCTGCTACCTTCCATGAAAGTGATGGCCTCGCTACCTGTGTTCCTGGATTGTTTTGCTCATATGGAGACTGTGTTGTTCTGAGGACCTCAGGGTGATCTTGCTGGTACTTGGCCTGTGCAGCTCAGTGCACTGCAGGAGTGCAAATGTCTTTGCTGCATTCCTAAGTTGCCTCCTCCTTGTAGCATTGGTGTATCTGGCTCGACGTTTGCCAGGAGCTTTCTTGGGGGCAGTAAGAGGTGAGAGGTGTGAGCAGGAGTTGGTGTGAGGGAGTGGTGATGTGGTGGACATTTCTTCAGGTTCACGAGGGAGGCACGCATTGAAATGGCTCCTAGAAATGTCCTTTACTATCTCCCCATAAATATTCATTCCCTGGCCCTGCTCCTACACCTGACAGACACCGGCTTGTTGGGGGGGAGGGATTGTATTTAACAGCATCGGGGAGGCTGTGCCAGCAACAGTGATAAGGCAATCCTGCTGAGCAAACCTCCCTGCCTGCTGTAAGCATCCCACTTCCTCTCCTACACCTGACAGGCAGCTGCCTGTCCAGTGTAGGAAGGGGGGGGGAGGAGTATTAGAAGCCACTGTGGAGGCAGGGCTGGCAGGATCACTATGGTGTTACTGCTGAGGCAGGCTCCCTCGTAGCTTTAAGCACCCTGCAACCACTGCTAGCTCTGTGCAGTCCCCTGTAACTGTTGGGGTTTTTTTTACCCAAGAACACTGAGCTCTGCAGCTGACCAATCAGAGAGTGAGGGGTGCAGAGAGGCAGCTGCCTAGGAATCAATGGGGGGGAGCACATTTCCCCCCTTTTGACCCACTTAGGGGTTGGATTTCTTAAAATCCCTTCTTAGCGAGCACCTATGCCATGGTAGGATCGCTCTCCCCGAATTTGGTGTCTCTAGGTCTAGCGGTTTGGCCTGGGCATTGATTTTACGGTGAGGGGACTTTCTTTTATACATATAGATGTAATGGAACAGTCTGCTTCCCCCCAATATCTGTGTGATTTAGTTTGGTCCTATTGGGTGAAGCTATTGTGTCAGTTTCCAGTTTTGTATGTGAGCTGTAGCTGTTGATTGTGGGAGTTATCCTCTTGCAAATAAACAGCTGATGTTTTGAGCCAGCCTGTTGCTGCTGAATGGACCTGAGAACAGGTGCCTAAGTGAGTACTCTAGCCTGGAAACTCACAGTCAAATGAGGACATCACAGAGACCACCAAGGAATACTAGGGTCGTGACATAGAAGCAGGCAATGGCAAACCACCTCTGAATGTTTCTTGCATTGAAAACCCTACAGGGTTACCATAAGTCAGCTGTTACTTGACAGCAAAAACAACAACAAAGCCCATTGGAAAAATAGATTTAAGATAAGAGTCACTGTGCATAGGATTGCACTGTTAAATCACTGCATGAAATTTAGGGTGAGTTAGAAGTACTAAAGAGATGTTCTCTGTAGATTCTGTTGAAACAGTGTCAGGAAGGGATGACAGTTCTGCCTTTTGATGAAAATGGAAAGCAGAATTTATGTAAGGGCAGAGTGTTCTGCCACAAGGGTAATTAGCATTTGCTGTTAATCTTGGTTAGGTTTCTTGAACAGCTGTCAGGGCACCAACCTTGTCTTCAGGGGCAATATTGCTTTTCTTCTCAATAATCAGCAGAACCAGATTGGTGGCTTCTGAAAGATGCCAGAATATCATCTTTTTTTAACCTACAAAGAAACTGGAAATACAATTCAGTCTGTCGCAATATTTGAAGCTTGTAAAGGGAGACTGAGGAATCCTGATCTCCCCTATAAACTGTTTTGTACATAAAGAGACAATAATCTGCTTCAGATTCTACCTGCCCAGTTAGCAAGATTTACTAGGGAATGCAGAACTTCCTATTTTATTCAACTTTTATTAAGGCAATCATGTCCATGCCAATACGAGCACTGGAAAGAGAACAGTCAGACATTCTTCCATTGTAATTGATCCCCACTCCAGTGGGAAACCCTTTACTTTTAGCTTTCAATACCAATGATCAGAATGGGAGTGGCAAGAGGCCACTCTTCCATCATGCCCAGATCCAGCTAAGCTGAGAACTACTTTTCCAAGGAACATTTTGCATTGAAGAGTACAACTGCATTAGATTTTGATTCTTTGAGCCATTTTGGGAGTCAATTCTGGTGGGGAAAACATTGAAAATATTGATCAAGTGCAGTTCCACTTGTGGAATATATTTTTAGAAGTGGGGGCCCTCAAGGATTTTTTGGGGAGGATCTCATTTCCCTTTTCCCTCACTCCCTCTTGCTTTTTCTCTCTGCCTCCTCCTGGAAGTGCCTGCAACCTCTTTCCTTTCATGCATGATGTAGCCTTTCCTATCCCTCACAGCAGCATTTGCCACTCTCTCACCTTTTTCTGTTCCTCTTCGCCTTTCCCCTTTTAACTTTTTTGTTTCTTCCCTCCAGTTGTACTTTCTCCCCCTCCTTCTACCTTTTTTTAAATTGGGTTCTTTCCACCCTATCTTGTGCTGACAGTAACTGAGGCTTGGAATCTTTCGGAATTATGATTGCCAGTCCTAGCCACCCACAAAATGGCCACCAAGAGCTCACAAGAAAGTTTCATGAAATCTCAGTGGCACATGGTTATTAAAGAAAAATACATTTCTTCTATGATATGTGTCTTTTTCTAACCATTTCTTTTACATTTCATATTTTTCTACAAACCTGGGCCTGCCTCATGCCTGCAGAACAATACTCCTGCCTGTCTTTGGCCCCATCTGGTAGATATTTTGATCCACATTCTATGGTCTACTTCAGAATTAGATATAACAAGTGGGGAACCCTCAAGGACTTGAGGACGGGATCTCATTTCCCCCTTCATTCCTTCCCTCAGTAGCCCTCACAGCTTCTCTTTTCTTGCTTCCATCTTTCCAGTCTTCAGCTTTCCCTCCTTCCCTTCCCTCTGGTAGTCTCACCACAGGAAAACTATGGAAAGTAGCAGAAGTTGTACAGTGGCTGCCTCAGATGGACTTGGACAAGATGTGTGCTGGCTGCCACCAGCCCCTGTCAACTTATGTAGCAGTCACTGCCAGGCCCATGTGAATTATGTGAGAAACAAGTTGACAGTCATTGCTGCTAGGCATAGCAGCGACACAGGTAGGATCGAATTAGTAAGCACATTGGAAAGAATTAGTAAGCACATTGATGAACAAAAACTATTGAGGCAGACTCAGCATTGGTTCTGTAAGGAAAGATCTTGTCTCACTAACATGTTAGTGTTCTTTGAGGGGGTGAACAAACATGTGGACAAGGGGGACCCAATAGATGTTGTTTACATTGACTTCCAGAAAGCTTTTGATAAAGCTCCTCATCAAAGGCTACTAAGTAAGCTCAAAAATCACGGAATAAAAGGACAAGTCCTTTCGTGGATCAAAAACTGGCTAATTAATAGAAAACAGAGAGTGAGTATAAATGGGCAATTTTCTCAGTGGAGGGTGGTAAGCAGTGGGGTACCGCAGGGATCAGTACTCGGTCCAATGCTTTTTAACTTGTTTATTAATGATTTGGAGTTGGGAGTAAGCAGTGAGGTGGCTAAATTTGAGGATGATACAAAGTTGTTCAGGGTAGTGAAAACCAGGGAGGATTGTGAGGCACTCCAAGGGGATCTGTCAAGGATGGGCGAGTGGGCGTCAACATGGCAAACAGGGTTCAATGTGACCAAGTGCAAAGTGATGCACATTGGAACCAAAAATCCTAACTATAAATACACGTTGATGGGGTCTGAACTGGCAGAGACTGAACAAGAGAGAGATCTTGGAGTTGTAGCAGATAACTCAATGAAAATGTCGAGACAGTGTGTGACTGCAATAAAAAAGGCCAATGCTTATTATAGCTTTGGAAAAAGTGCAGAAAAGGGCAACTCGAATGATAAAAGGGTTGGAACACTTTCCCTATGAGGAAAGGTTAAGGCGCTTAGGGCTCTTTAGCTTGGAGAAACGACGACTGAGGGGTGACATGATTGAGGTTTATAAGATTATGCATGGGATAGAGCAGGTAGAGAAAGAGGTACTTTTCTCCCTTTCTCACAATACAAGAACTCGTGGGCACTCCATGAAATTGCTGAGCGGTTGGGTTAGAACAGATAAAATGAAGTACTTCTTCACCCAACGAGCGATTAACACATGGATTTCACTGCCACAGGAGGTGGTGGCGGCTACAAGTATGGACGGCTTCAAGAGGGAATTAGATAAGCATATGGAGCAGACATCCATCGGTGGCTATTAGCCATAAGGTATAGATAGGGACTCCAGGGCAAGTGATGCTCTGTATTTTTTGGTGCTTGGGGGGGGGGTCAATAGTGTGAGGGCTCCTAGTGTCCTGGCCCCACTGCTGGACCTCCTGATATTAACTGGTATATTTGGCCACTGTGTGACAGAGTGTTGGACTGGATGGGCCATTGGCCTGATCCAACATTGGCTTCTCTTATGTTCTTATCTTAGCCAGGAGTGTTTTGGCTTCCCAGTCTACCCCTACCCCATAGCGTTACAGAAACCAAGGCTTGGAATGTTGGGCAATATTGTTGTGGGTGCCTAAAGGTAAAGGTTTCCCTTGCTCAAAAGCCAGTCGAATCTGACTCTAGGGGGCGGTGCTCATCTCTGTTTCCAAGCCGAAGAGCCAGTGCTGTCTGAAGACTTCTTCCACGGTCATGTGGCCAGCATGACTAAACACCAAGGTGTACGAAATGCTGTTACCTTCCCTCCGTAGCGGTACCTATTTATCAATTTGCAATTTCTTGCTTTCAAACTGCTGGGTTGGCAGGAGCTGGGAGCTTACTCTGTCACACAGCAATCGGGTCTCGAACTGCCGAGCTACCAACTTTCCAGACTGCAGCTCAGCGTCTTAACCTCTGAGCCACCATGGTCCCTTTGTGGGTGCCTAGCAACCTCCAAAATGGTCACTGAGATCTCAGAAGGTAATTTTGTGAGAGCTCAGTAGGCATTCTTTTGTTACAGCTAACTGGTATTGTGGAGTTTTAATACTATAATTTTTATTTTTAAAAAATCAGATAGCTCTGCAATTCTGGGGTTTCTTTCAGGGTTACAGATAAATCCAACCTGTTTTCCCCTGGACCCATTTTGTAGATTTTTAAATTCATACTGTATGGCCCAGTTTTGAATTAGATATATGATTATCCTTTCCCTGTAGCCCCCTTCCCACACTGTCTGAAATGTTATCCCAGGATTCGGTCTGTGGCAGAAATGGATGAAAACTGCTCCCATTACCCCATGAGAAGTGTCCTTGCACTGGCAGAAAATGACTGCAGGATCTGATCCATTATAAATACTTTTTCATGAAACAGGTAAAAAAACTGTGTGTGAGGTTTTATTATATTAATTCTAGTTTCTAGCTGATTCACAGCCCAGTCCTGTGTTTACTTGTAAGTCTATTCAACTGAGTTCAGTAGGACTTGCTGAATCCTATCTATTTTTATTTGATGACAGATAAAGGACTGTTGCTTACACGGAGTTATAAGTAAACATGACTGTTAATGATCTTAAGTGATGTTATTAATGCTTCTGCATTGATTTTCTTGTATTTGTTTTATAAACTGGCACCCAAGGAAAAATAACAAAATAGAAACTAAAATTATGAGAACTATTAATAGGTTGCTTTAAACTACAAAAGTTGTGGATGCAAATTTTATGAAACACTGTTGCTTAACTTTAAGACTTCCTTTCTTGGATAAAATTAAACCACACTTCTCTAGTCTCCTCTCCACTGCCTATAAAAAGTATTGGTTACTTAATTTACATTGCCCTATTTGTCTACAGGTTTCTGACTCTCTAGCCAAGTCTCATCTTCCAAGACGTATATACAAAAGACATGCTCCTGCTTTATTGCAAGCTACTGAACCCTCAACAATGATTTTCATTTTTTGATTAACTGATTTTTGGCCCATGGGTCCCTAATGTGGCTAGGAACACAAATCAATATTTAATAAAATCCAGTTCAAAATTGGAACAATAAAAATAAACAAACCAACACTTAAAAACAGGAGAGAATTCACATTAGCTCTTATGCCACAATGTTGATATATTCATAAAATTAATACTTTGTTTCAGAAATTTATTTGGGGTTTCTCACTGCCTTGGATTTCTTTACAGAAGATGCAACTTCCATTCAGTGAACGAGGATTTGGTTTCCTTGATCTTGGTTTATATCATCAGGCATACCTGTTAATTTGTATTAATCATAGGGATTGCTGCTTGCAGTTGGACTGACCATCTAGGGCTGTTTTGGAGGCTTCTTATCTGGTGTCCCTCTCTAAGTGGAATTCATTAGAGTCTACTTGTGCTAGAGTAGATCCCATTCCTCCCACAATTTCTACACTTAGAAAACAACAGTGTATAATGGCACAGAAGTATCATTTTGATCCATTTTCACATTCTAAATAAACATTATGGGCCAATACAAATCTAAAAATTGGGAACAAATCTTTTTTTGTGGAAGGCCTGGCCTGACAAGGGTTTTTTTTTACATTGGATCAGTTGATAGATTATGAGGATGAGTTTTTGTCATCTTCTCAGCTGAGGTCTAGATATGATTTGTTACCTTCTGTAGAATGGCAATACTTACAGTTGCAACATTTGTTGGTAATTAAATATGGCCCTGTGGCATTAAGTGTCTCAGAATTCCCTTTGCTCCTGGGAACTCTAATCAAATCAAGGCAGAAAACGAAACCTACAATATTTGTTTATAAATATTTGATGTCAGTTAACAAATATGATATGCAGAGTCTTAGAAATAAATTGAATAAGGAGTTAGATCATCCTATTTCGCCAAAGCAACAGGATATGGCCTTAAAGGCTATACCTACTCTCTCTATGGATCTTAAACTGAGACTTATTCAGCAAAAAATTATGTTTAGGATATACTGGACACTACAGCAACTCTTTAGCAAAGGATTGAGTAAAGTATGTAATTGGTGACACTGTAACTTACAGGATATGTCACTTAAACATATGTTTTGGGCGTGTCTAGTCATTCAGTTTTTCTGGGAAGAAATTATTACTTATTTTGTATTAGAATGTTCATTGATTTTTGAGGATTCTTTTGTACTTTTAGACTATCTGCCTGTCTCTTGGAGGCTTAACTGGTGGCCAATGAAAATGGACCCTCCATGCCCTTTCTACACCTAAAAGACTCATATTACAGCACTGGAAAGATAAAAACCCACCTCTGGTAAAATCAATGGACTGAGGTGGACCTTACAATTCTATCAATATTTGAACATACAACATATAGACAGCAATTGTGTATGAACTTATTTTTAGATATTTGGAAATGAATCATATAGAAACTTATGTGTAGACCCACCACCAGTGTGGTTATAATTTTGCCTTGTCTTTATGTGTTTTTTTCCTGTTTTTCTTTTCTTTTCTTTTCTTTTTAAAAAAAGGCTTATTTAGTTAGTTGCTGGATGTTAAGATTTCCTACCTTGTTCTTTTTTCTTATTTCTTTTAAAGAAAGAAAGAAAAATCCAGCAATGTCAGTTTTCTCGTTACACCATATACTGACACATATTTGACTACCTGTCACTTTGACAGGCCATATCAGGGGAAGGAGGGCAAAGGTGGAGGGGCAAAAGAGTTCTTGCCAGGCTGATAGATAGAAGGCAGCTCTTTTTATGCCACACTGTACTACCATAGGCCCTTCAAGAGGGCAGGCTGGGCTAGCCCTGGCTTGATTCACGAAAGAAATTGTATTGGCAAAGCTCACAGATATCTAAATAAATATTAATACCCTAATTTTCTCTCCAATGGGGACCCAAAGCAGTTTTTAACATCATTCTCTCCTCCTCCATTTTATTCTTTAAAAGTCCTTACCCAGTGAGGTAGGTTAGAATGAGAGTGTGTAAAAAAAAAAGAATGAGTGTGTGTGACTGGCCCAAGTTCACCCAGCTACTTTCCATGGCACAGTAAGGATTTGAACCTGGTCCAGCACTCTACTACCTAACACCACACACTCCTTGCAGCACAGTGAGTTTGCTTCTATCCCATTCATTGTTTCCAATTCCTTCAGGATACCTATCAACTGTGATATGACCAAAGGAAATTCTCTACTCTCATAAGACTTTCAATGTGCACACCTAGAAGAGGAGAATCCAGCATGATCAAGGGGCTGGAGGTCTCAACATAGCCATATAAAGATGATACGTATAGTTTAACACTTTTATTCATTCTGTTGATCTTAATTTGTACCAGGGTGGATAAGAATAAATGATATTTTAAAAAAACTAAAAAAAAATTAATGGTTTTTTATTTAGATCATATTACTTAAAATAGAATGCATTTTGAGGAAAAATCTATCTAAAAGGTATTTTTCTATTTAAGATATATTTTAGTCCAAAGGTTATTCACGAAACATGGATTAGTTTTTAATTATGTAGCAAAAGGCTGTATATTTATGCAATGTATATCTTTTGCTAAATGATCCTACACTTGATCTTAGCCAAAAAGCCCTTATCCTTTTATTCCTTTATTTTATTTCTATTTCTTCTTTTATTATTATTACTGCTGATTCTTCAGAGCTGATTTTGTATTGAAATAAACAATTGATTGATTGGTAAATGAATTCCAGTAATCCATTCACAATGTCATGCTCTCTCAGAGGTTTCTGTAAGATTATTTTGGGCAATTTTTCTGTGTAGAAGATATTATCAGAGATGCTAGGTTTTGCAGTTCTCAAAACTGAATTTTTGTCTGCAGAGATAACATGCCTATTTTTCACAGCAAAACTGCTATAAAACAAACATACAGAGTTAAGAGAGCTCAGTCTTATTGGTCCTCTGCAAATCTATACACAGAGAATCAATCTCTTCTCTCTTAAGTGCTACGCTTCAAGAAGGCCTATTATGTATGAGTGTTTTCCCTCACTTTCACTGTGCATGGGTTTCCTCTGACGTTCTGTGTTGATTTTCCTCACTTCAGCACTCAGTTCGCTTTCTGGTTGCTGTTTCCCTAGGTTTTCTGAGAGTGTTTTTGTGCTGATTTTTCCCTTGTTTCACTTCCAAACCGAAAGTAATTCAAAAACACACAGATTCCCTCAGATTTTCCCCTGCCCTTCTGGCGCCCCTTAGTCGCTCCCCTGCCCTCATTGAGGTTGTTCTGCCCACTCTGTGTCTTCCCCTACCCTCCCTCCTTCAATGGTGTACAAGCTCCATTGATTACTTTTTCATTTGTTTTAAATCTTTATTTTTTGTTTAACAAACCACATGAGTTTAGCAATATGAGACTATCACAAGTCTTGAATTGCTAAACAAAAATATTAAAACGACTGGGAGAAAGTTTAAAAGGAGCTGTGGGAGATTTAGTTCCCTGCTGGCATTGACTTAGAAGGGGGATTGGAAAGGAGGCAAACTTCAGCATCCCCAATGCAAAAAAAGAACAAAAGAAAAAAGGATTTCAGTGCTGCATGCAAACAAAATAAAGGGGGGAATAGCCAGCACCGAATGAAATAGACATGAGACGTAAAGAGAGAAAGAGAGACTGGGATGGGAAGCCTAAAGCTTTGAAAACATTTTTCCTCTTAAATGCTTTAGTGAACAAAGTTTGGGGGTGAACCATTTTGGCAGTCTTCAAAAGCCTAACATTAAAATGGCGGCTAAGTCATATGGACCATATGAGTTCCAGAGGAGATCCGGGAAATTACAGGCCAGTCAGTCTGACGTCGATACCAGGTAAGTTGGTGGAAACTGTTATTAAGGAAAGAATTAGTAGGCACACTGAAGAACAAAAACTATTGAGGCAGACTCAGCATAGCTTCTGTAAAGGAAAATCTTGTCTCACTAACCTGTTAGTGTTCTTTGAGGGAGTGAACAAACATGTGGACAAGGGGAACCCAATAGATGTTGTTTACCTTGACTTCCAGAAAGCTTTTGACAAAATTCCTCATCAAAGGCTCCTAAAGTAAGCTCAATAGTCATGGGAGAAAAGGACAAGTCCTTTTATGGATCAAAAACTAGCTAATTCATAGGAACCTTAACAGCAGCAAGAATTTTGATAGCTAAACGTTGGAAGTTGAAAGCCATACCATCTATAAAAGAACTCAAGTGTAAGATTCTGGATATAGCGGAAATGGATAAACTGAGTTTAGCATTGAATAACAAACCAGAAGATGTTTTTTGGAACAGATGGAAGATTATATATGACTGGCTAAAGCACAAGAAGAAAGAATGAAATGTGATTAAAATGCTAGTTAAAATAATAGATTAGAGCAAATAAAGATGATTATTATTTTAAATAAATGTATAAACATTAAATTCATTTATGTATATATTTTGTGAAATGAAAATGTGAAATGAAAATGTGAAAATAAATTCATATAAAAAAAGGAAACAGAGAGTGAGTATAAATGGGAAATTTCCTCAGTGGAGGGTGGTAAGCAGTGGGGTACTACAGGGAACAGTACTGGGTCTGATGCTTTTTAACTTGTTTATTAATGATTTGGCATTGGGAGTAAGCAGTGAAGTGGCTAAATTTGCAGATGATACAAAGTTGTTCAGGGTGGTGACAACCAGGGAGGATTGTGAGGCACTCCAAACGGATCTGTCGAGGATAGGCAAGTGGGCGTCAACGTGGCAAATATGGTTCAATGTGGCCAAGTGCAAAGTGATGCACATTGGAGCCAAAAATCCTAACTATAAATACACGTTGATGGGGTCTGAACTGGCAGAGACTGACCAAGAGAGAGATCTTGGAGCTGTGGTAGATAACTCAATGAAAATGTCGAGACAGTGTGCGACTGCAATAAAAATAAACTATGCTGGGGATTATTAGGAAGGGAATAAACTATGCTGGGGATTATTAGGAAGGGAATTGAAAACAAATCAGCCAGTATCAGAATGCCCCTGTATAAATCAATGATGCGACCTCATTTGGAGTATTGTGCACAGTTCTGGTCACCACACTTCAAAAAGAATATAATAGCATTTGAAAAAGTGCAGAAAAGCAACTAGAATGATAAAAGGTTTGGAACACTTTCCATATGAACAAAGGTTAAAATGCTTGGGGCTCTTTAGCTTGGAGAAATGATGGCTGAGGGGTGACATGATCGAGTTGCCAACTATCAAAGCTTGTAATGCCAGTGTCAGTGGGTTCTACCATGCATTCTGTACATTCAACGTGTTCCCCCATATTATGAGATTGTGTGACTCCCATTTTTCACAATGGCCGATAACATAGCAGAGAATCCCATAGTGCTTGGCAATATGGAAAATGTCTTCACAGCTGCTTGTCAGTTTAAAAAAGTCTTGTAGGTTTCAACATCAGTTTTCCCCCTTCACCTGCTTTCCTTTCTGTTCCTTTTCATTCAATGAACTAATGATAAAATGAATGCACAAAACTTGAACTACAAGGATTTAAATCAAAAGTGTTTGCTGTGATAAGGCAACTGCATTTTTTAAAAATTTAGACACCACCCCCTACCTGTCACAAGTGATGTTCCCACCCCAATTTAGAAAAATGCGTTTTAAAAAATTGTAGCTGCATAATAAATACATTGGAGGAAAAAGAATGGTGCATAAGGCGGACATAGAATTCAAAGTCAAGGTTAAAGGCTTAGTGCTTGGAAAATCTGCAGTAAGATGTGCATGCGTAATGGGCCGAAGTTCAATTAATATAAGATTGTTTGGGGTGGAATACGTCTTGATGAGGAGGAGATGCAAGCAGTACAAATGAAAGTGAAACTTTTTGAGCAGAATACTCCAGAAATCTTGAGATCTTTGTGAGTGTATTCTCATGGATGTTTAAGCAAATACAAGAATACATATGCTATATAATGTTATTGTTTTAATTAAATAAAACCATTTAAATGGTTATTGTTAATGATTATTTTTCTCCTTCCAAAAGAGTACAGCAGAAAAGTTGTCCAAATACAAATGATTAACCTACTAAACTGGAGATAGTTCATTGCAATGATTTCATAATTATCTATTTCAAATGGTAAATAACCAATCATTAATTTTCTGATATAACCAAAAAAACTATTATAGTAAAATGAAACCTTCATCTGGATTGTAAATATTAAGGCCAGCAAGAATGAGCCTCTATCTAGAAAACCATGATTTAAATTGAGTCTTACTGACTAGTGATTTAAATCAATTCCACCCTGATTCCTACAAATTAAAAATGTCATTTAACATTTTCAGAATCTCACTGAAGTTAGTGGGACTCTGTGACTACAGGTTCATTATTACATCTTATCTGGATTCTCCTTCATCTACTTAGAAAAGTCAGTACAAGAACAATAAAAATTGCTCTTTCACAGCTTGGATTTGCTACAGTAATCTTCACAGTTCATTATTTATTTAAAAATGTAATGGAAAGACTAAAAAGAGACCTTGCATTTAAAGAAATGAGCCACCAAGCTCTCACTGGAAGATAGGAAGTAGGTAAGAAACACTAGAAGCCCCCCCACTGTTGCCCCCCCAAGCACCAAGAATTCAATGCATCACTTGCCCCAGACTGAGAGTTCCTATCTATACCTTGTGGCTAATAGCCACTGATGGACCTCTTGAAGCTGTCCATGCTTGTAGCCACCGCCACCTCCTGTGGCAGTGAATTCCACCTGTTAATCATTCTTTGGGTGAAGAAGTACTTCCTTTTATCTGTTCTAACCTGACTACTTTTCTCCCTTTCTCACAATACAAGAACTTGTGAGCACTCCATGAAATTGCTTTGTTTCTTTTGATCTGTGTGCTATAAGACCCTTGCATCTGGAATGAATGTACTTTTATTATGGTTCAATGTGCCTTCACCAATACCATGAGGTGAAGAGGATCCTCATTATTTGTTTTAAGCGCAGCTACTGCTTTGCTGACCTGACTGAGGTATCTTTTCCCAACAGCGGCCACAGTGCCAATGGTCATTCTGTTTGTTACTACTGTCTTATGCTCAGGAGAACACAATCTTAGAATGTGGAAACATCCTTGACCAGTTATAGCAAACAGAGGCTGATACAGTTGTCATTGTAACTTGTTTATTTGCCATTAAGACGGGACAACAGACTCACATACGGAGGGAGGCCAAGGGCTTCTCTAGACTTGTCCTGTTGGTCAGTAGATACATTTGTTGATATTCTCTTGTAGGGAATCTAGACCTCTTTCCTCAAGATACTATTTCAGTAGTGGAATATATCATAATGATGCAATACTAATCACCAAGAAAACAGTTCTGCCCCAATACTCTCGGCTAGTGTGTCCATAGTACTTCAGAATTCTGTGCAGAGTATCAACATCATCAGCAGTAATTGATAATACAATCCCCCCTGCACAATTTCTGGAATTAAAAAAATTATTCTAAAAGTCAGAAGTTGAACATTTCTCTCTACTGTACCTCTTCCAATATGGGAGTGCTCAATGGCACTGATAAAAAACAAAACAGTAAAGTCTTGTAAAACTATCTTTTCTTCCCCCAGTAATGCCCTGATATTTAATGGACCTTTACACTTTTTTCTGTATTTTAATTCTTTTGATGTTGGACAATTTACTTATGGTATAGTCCGCGTTTCTCACTGAGACTCAAGGCGGATTACACACTGTAAATCAATGCAATCAACAGGACAGGACATCCAATAAGCAGTGTAAGAGGATCAGGAGTGCAGGAATCTGAAATCTCCTAATCTTATTTTTTCCAAAAGATATGAATGGGAGCATTCCCCCTTTCATGTGGATTTTATGCTACTGGCACTGAACAAAAACACAAGCGACAAATGCAAGAGCCATCATGTTATGGTGGAAAGAACGTTGATTGGACTAGAAAAATTCTTACCTCAGCCATGAAACTTAGCAAGTGATTGTGGGTAGGTCAGAAACTCTCTGCATAACCTATCACATAAGGTACAAGACAGAAGTTTGAGAAATCTCACATACACTACCTTGGGTTTGCAACATGTTGTACAAGTATACAACCTGTAGCCTGATCCTCTGTGTGTTCACTGAGAAGAGTTCAGATTGTCACTCAGTTAAAAGTCAATTTACAGTGCCATCCTAAACAGGATTATGACTTTCCAAGCCCACTAACGTCAATGGATTTAGAAGTGTGTAGCTCTGCTTTGGATGGCACTGTTAGCACCCAAGTTTCAATTAATCTTATTCAAAGTGCCTTTTCTGTAATATGCAAAGATCTGTTTAAATCTAATATGAACAAAACAATATCTCTGAAAAGAGCAGTACTTTAGATTATACACAAAGGCATCAGCTCAGAAGTAACAGCCTCATTTGTGAGAAAGAAGAGGAATGTATCTTCTAAGGTGCAGAATGTTCCCTACGGAATTGTACATATTAAACCATTTTTAAATCTGTCGTATGACTATTAAATACATTTTAAAAATCAACTAAAACATTGCAGCTGTACTCAGAAATAAAGCCAACTGAGATCAGTGTTCCTCACTCTCAAGTAAACACAGTCAGATTTGCAATTTAAGAGAAAGCTTCATTTTGATTGCCTGGACAGGCATTTCTGTTTCACCCTATGGTATACTTTCAAAACTTTCAAACCATTCTGTGAAGAAAAAAAAATTATACACATTGCAGTTGGGATATAGTTTCAATCTAAACCAAATTCCCCAAATGTATATAGGGGTAAAAAAATCCACAAAGTTTTTTGTTTGTGGTTGTCATAAAGGGCTGTCTCTCTCCAGAGCACTTTAGAAATAGTTCTCAGAATCACTCAAGGGGCAGTATCCCAGAGAGTTACTTTTATTACCCCAGGGGCTAAAAAAGCCAATGGCAAAATGTGTTATTTTTTGCCCTCAGACTTTTCTTTCTTTTTTTAAAAAGTAAAACACAAATTGTGAGTGTTTATACTTTGGGGAC
This sequence comes from Gekko japonicus, assembly GCF_001447785.1. NCBI lineage: Eukaryota > Metazoa > Chordata > Lepidosauria > Squamata > Gekkonidae > Gekko > Gekko japonicus. The sequence continues at coordinate 673,029 of NW_015177013.1, forward strand.
ATTGTTTACTACTGTACAGGTGACAGTGTCTAAAGATCAAAAGGCTAGAGGCACTTTTCATTGAATGCTACCAAAAAAAGTGCAACTGGGGCCCCGGTCACACAGGCCGGATATCGCGGCGGGGAGGCGTGGCTAATTGCCTCGGCGCAGTTTGATGCGCGATTACGCGATCAGATGCGTTGGTGGCACACTACGGGTCCTTCCCTCGGTGCCGGCAGGTAAATGAGGGACTGGAGGGGAATGCCGCACGATCACACCACGGGCGTCTGGAGGCAAACGTTTACTAGTACCTTGGAGGTACTAGTTTTTTAAGGCGCACTGTCGGCGGTAAGCCACGGGTGCGCTCCACTTCCCAGATGTTGGGGTGTGATCGCGCCCGGATAATCCGCCCACCATCCATGCCTCTCCCGCGCCATGTGACCACGGCCTGGGATAGGTAATTTAGCCCAGTAGTATTTTCTGGGTTAAATGGATTGAAAATAGGAATTTGCACATTTACAATACATAGCAATACCAAGCCAATTTCGAAAGGGGCAACGTTTTTATAGAAGCTACAAAGAGGAACACAGGCAACCCCCTTCCCCCAACATACCAGAAGCAACAGAAGGCAGTGATCAATCGCTCCACACACTCAGCAAATAGTAGCAGGAACAATTACACAACCTTATTCCAAGGCACAGGATATACACATTTTATTCACATCAATGCCTTTCACACTCCTTCCCCACACCTACCCTCGCCTCTACATTCGTTGAAGGGCCGCAGCCTTCCCCCACCAAGGTTTCAACTTGGGCAGCTGTTTTCCACAGTTGGTTGATGCCCACATAAACCAGAGGCTTCAGTCAGCTCCCAGATGCCACCGCAGGCGTGAGAGGAAAGCGCTTGTTCTCAACAGAAGGACGGCGCAAACTGTTTAAGCCGCTTCTCTCTTTCAGAACTCGTCTGCCTGCACGCCTCTCTCTCTCGGCTCAGGAACTAATTAATCACTTCTCTCGCCATGAGATCATCAGAATAATTATTAACATTATTACTCCCGTCCTACATTCCCCCTCTCTAGCATTTCTCTCAAACACCCCCCCAACCCGAAACCCTCTGTTGAGAACACCCTTAACGCAGAAGTCATGTTTTGTCTTTTACCCCAGTTTCAGGACGCTTCTACAGCTTTCACTGAGACAAAGCCTCAAATCCTGAATTCACAATCCTAGTAGTCTTCATTCGGGGGGGGGGAGTGGGTGTGTGTGGCGGCGATAATCCCTAATGGCCTCAACTAAAAAACCCCACAGCG
>NW_015177013.1:674356-674862 GCF_001447785.1 Gekko japonicus
TACCCCTCCCCCCCTCAGCTAAACCTTTCTGGTACTTAAGCCTCACTCCGCTCGGCCATTTATATCCTCTCTTCTCCCCCCTCACTTTTGAGGCCTCCTCCAGCCACCCCACCCCTATTTCTCCCCTCCCACAAGTCACTCTTAGCCCCATCTCCACCTCAGTACCAGCCACCCCTTGGACGAAGTCTGTAAGCCTTGTCACGATTGGTGAAGCTGCGCGGCCTCTTCCGTGTGGGAGCTGCGGATTGGCCGAGCCAGGGCGGCCCGCCTTACTCGTTGTGTGAGTGTGTGTCTGTGTGTGAGGGAGGGGGTGTCTTCCCCCCCTCTCCTCCCCTCGATCTCTCTGGCAGTGTCAATGGCTCCTCCTGCCACGGAGCGGCGACGGGATTAAGGCGAAGCCGGGCTGGGGGGTTGCGGGTGACTCCCTCGAGAGAGAGAAAGAGACGCTGCCGGGGGGGGAGGGGGTCGGGGAGGGAGGGAGAGAAAAAAAGCGCGCGCTCGTGCTC
>NW_015177013.1:675927-691952 GCF_001447785.1 Gekko japonicus
GAAGCGCCTTGTGGGTTCTTCTCGGATACCGGGGGGGGGGATAGCGAATACAGCGCCCCCTCTCGGTTCCCCAGGGAGTGGGGGAGAGCGAGGCCCATGTTCTCTTTTTTTGCCATGGGAGGAGAATGCTTCCCCTTGTGTCCGGGACACGGTGTATCCCAGTAACTTGTGTTGACACCTTTCCTTTTATTCGCTTCTCCCTCCCTTCTTCTTCCTCAATCCCCTGCTCCTCTCTCTCGTCTTTTTGTAATGGTGTCTCATGGAGACAAGAGCTGCTCCCCCCTCCCTTTCCTCTTCCTCTCTCTCCTCCCTCGCCCTGCCTCAGTGTTTTTGCTGCGCAGTTTGCATTCAGTGTGGCTTTGGTTACCCGGGCCCCGAAGGAAAGATCAAGGGAGGGGTTGTGGGGTGGAATGGAAGAGAGAAATAACCAGACCTACTAAATACAGATGGCGTTTCTTTCGGTGTAGAACTTCAGCCATTTATTTGCTTTTCCCCTTCCCCATTTGCTTTCTTTCCTTCCCCCCCCCCCCCAATAAAACGCAGGAAATATTTGCTCCTGGTGTCAAACTGCAGCGGCTGGGAACTGAGGAACCTTCGCCTTTCTTGCGTATGTGAAGGTTTCAGTTCTCTCCCCTGTGCGTGTTGGTCCGGGGCCTAGTGTAAAAATGTTGTCATACTGGAGGTAGGGAAGCACCATTGTCTGCAAGAACTGGGAATTAGTCGTTGTAGGGATTTCTCTTTCCCAAAAACCCTCCCTTACTTCCTTCTTTCTCTCTCTCTAATGGAGGCTTGAACGATAACCCTGGGAAAAAAATTAAGGTCGGGGGGAGGGAGTCTACTGGGTGGAGGGGGAGGGGAGAAGGGTGATCGCTCGCTCTCTGGGCTGCATAACTGTTGCCATATTAATTGGCTTGGTTTCTCTGTGTTGGTGTACTGTCGTCGCAGGGTTATTTTCTGAAGGAGAAGAACGGGTGGGATCCAAGGAGACATTTTGCATGTTTTATCTGATGGGTTGCATTTTAATTTTTTATGCATCGGGTGTCACACCTATTGGATGATGAAAGGTGAATGACCTGTGGTACAGTGGTTTAAGACGTTTAACCAACCCCCCCCCCCATAAAACCTCTAGCCGTTGTTATCAGCGGAATGTCTTTTGTTTGAGTGTGTGGGGATAATACGTTCAATACAAGACCTTACAGCTTAAGAAGTACATTGTGGTTCAGTTTTAGGGTTTTTAAAAATGCGGCTGAAATATCAACTTGTTTTATAAAAACAATGTATTACACTGAAATGCTTTTAATAATTCTTTTCCTCCATTTCTTTCTATCCTCTGGTAGTCTATGCAAAGCATGTTATCCGAACCAGATAGCTGAGTATTTTCAGAGGATGTGATGTCTTTTGCCCAATTATGGTTTTGGTGTAAACCATTAGAAATCTTTGTCATGTTGGTTACGTAATTCCTAAACTAATAGTGTGCTATTTTAAAAGGCATGAAATTCATTTCCTCCTCTTGTGTGACCATGCACTGTGAGCTTTTGCCTTCATGTTGTGCATGGAGTAGGTTTTGAGGATTGAGCTTATGTGTTGACAGTTTCCAGATAGCTGAGAGCGGTTTTGTAAAAACTGTGTATATATAGGAGGAGGGAAATATATTAAGGGTGCATGTTATTTACATTTGCTCATTACTGAATTCAGGATTGTAGCATAGGTACTCTGAATGTTAGACCTCAGGACTGGCCGACATTGCTCAGATAAAATTGACTTGTCTCTCAAAATTGTCTCATCTGTAATGGAAGACTTAAAAGTTTGGCAGTATTGAGGAGGGATATCTATGTGTATTTTTAATAGTGTTACTAACAGAAGTAGTATAAAGTAAAATTAACAACAGCAGGTCAACTGAATATGTATTGCACAACCAGATAAATAAAAAATCCAGTATTTTCTGTATTTCAAGTAGCTGAATTATTATAAAAGCCGTCTTAAGTATTTTGGGGGCATTGGATGTTCTTGCTGTTAAATTACAAGAAAACACCAATACCCTTTTGCATATGTGCACAAGGGAGACCACCTGTATTTTTAAAGTCCAATTATTATTTGTTGGGTAAGGGTATATGAATGGGTAAAAACAGAAAGGAATAATTTAACAAATGTAGGTTTTCTTAGTTTTCCGTTGCTGGTCCTAAGCATAGGAAATAAATCCCATTGACAGCAGTAGATTAATTTTGAGTTGCTGTTGTGTTAGGAATGCGGTGTCCAGGTTATTGGCTTGATCATCTGTGAACACTACATTGTCTTAAAGACAGGTCAATAAAATGAGTAGGATTTTAGTTATTATTAAGAGGTCTAACTAATTCTCTGCCATTTATTATTACTTTAATATAATAAATTCAAATAATTGAATTCATCTTCAAGATGCTAGAAATTGTTTGAGAAATATAAACTGAAGTAAAAGCATGGACATGTTTTTGTTATGGACATGGTTTCTGGGGTGAGTCACATGACTGCAAATTCAGGGTCTTTTTAGTTCAAACTTCTTTCCTTGGTTTAACTGGGCAAGAACATTGCTTGCTGGCATTTCTGCAATAAAAAAACTGCAATAGCTTATATACTTATATGCATGTCTTATTGTGGGGATGCCAGTAATTTGGGTCTATGGTAAATGGATTCATATATCTGGTATGCTGTGTGAGTAGAGATGTGAAGGCCCAGGGGCGAAAATGGGGGAAAATCCATTCTCCCCCCCCCCCAATTTTTTCCTAAGGGTTTTCTCCAACCCAATTTTTCTGATGGAAAAATTAGAAATTTTGTGGAGTACTAAAAAAAAAATATCCTATGAAATATTTTCACATTTAGAATGAGTGAAATGCTTTTAAAGACAAGATGGGGCATGCGCTTAAATCCAGGATGCATTCCTGTACCTAGGATACCTCATCTTTCATCAGGGGAGCATGCAGGGCTCTCATTGCTTTTCAACTGTTGCATACCTTCTGTTGTCCTTTCATCATGACATGTGGTTGACCTTTTCATCTCCTCCCTCAAACCACTGCAACACATATACCCGCATACTGGGTTAAAATAGTAGGTTATTGTCTACCTTGCAGAAGGCAGGAAAAAAGATCAGGAGGACTTGTGGCAGAAACTGCTCCAAAGCCTCAGAAGGAAAACTGAAAGTTTTATTGAAAATGTAGCTCTCTCTAAGCAGATAGCAATAATTAAGGTACATGTGCTAAGACAGCATATGGTGCATCAGCTTTTAGTTTTCTCTCAAATATTGGGTATATTTGCAATTTTAGTTGTACAAAACAAAGGCATTTATAACCCTTAAATTCCATAAATATGTCAAATATTGCAATATTGTATACTAAGTAAGTTAGAAATGATGAATGTTGTGCTGTTAAGCAATACAATTATTTTAGGTTTGATAGGGCACTAAGTATCATATTCCCAACATTTGTTTTTTCAGAACCCCCTCCCCGAAAAATCGTTCTTTTTAAAGTTTACAGAAATTTTAGATCTCTGTGTATATATCTTAAATATGTACAGACAGAAGAGTTTGTAAGCATTGTAAAAAGAAGTTGGGTGAATCAGTGCACCGTACTACAAAGCAGGAAGTGAACAATACAATACTGAATTTTTTATCAATGATACTCGCTTCCATTTGATTATTCTGGAATTGGCTTCCTGATGATTTTCAAAGGATCAGTCTTTTGAATGTCATGCTGCCATAATTTGCCATGGTTGGAAGATGCAGAAACCATTTCTCTGTCTCCCTCCTCCTCCCAGATAGAAGAAATTTGGTTCCTAAGCTTTGCTGTGACACAGGTCACATGGGTCCGATTGTTCATTCATGTAGGTTAATTTGTAGTGGACTAAAGAAGTTATATAGTAGACTCTGCTATTGGTCTGAAATATTGGAATTTGCATTTCATATATTATGTTCGACTTCTAACTAAGCAGAAATGATTCCAGATTCAATTTGTGGAAAATAAGTACGTTTTTGTCTTGCTCATTTCTAAGTAAAGACTTGAGCATTAACAATGAGTGTTGTATAAGGATATATGTTAGTTTGGGTCATTTTGTTTTTTAGGTTCTGATCCTGCAGATGCTACCAAGTGTAGCCCTTTGGACTTCATTGGGACAGCACTTGTGTGCATGATTGGGTAGTAGAAAGAGTACCTCCTTTGTAGTTTTCACATTTTAAAAAAATTAAGAATAAAAATTATTTAGTAACATTAAAGTGTTTCTTTCCCCCTTGGTCCAAATCAGAGATAAACATGTGCAATGTGTGCATACTACTAACCATAATAATTGGCACAGTGAGCTTTCCTAGCAGCATTCACCTGTTTGGGAGAGGAGAAAGTTCTGTCCTCCCATGTGCTGCAAATGTGAGACCATCATATTGGTTGCTTATATGCGTGCTCTGTCCAGTGAGTGAAACCATATGTATCCCAACTACTGATGCATGCATGATCCTTTAGCTTGACTGCAGCAACACTTGATTAGACTCAAAACTTTCCAGAAGACGTTAGCATGTTTTCTAAAAAGAAATGTCAGGTCATAAAGCAGGTGTCTCCTATATTGTTCTCAGAAAACATCACTGAATTCTAAGTTTTGTAAGAATTTTTACAATCATCTTTGTCTATGTTCCCAGGATCTGCAAGTAGAAATCTGTTTCTGCCTGTGTGTAATGGATTCGGTCACTTCTCTTTTTCCACCATGGAAACCAAACCTATTTTTATATGAAACGTATATTCAAGAATACTAATTGTTTTATTTTAAAAGTGATGAAAACCATAAATAAACTTTTAAAAAATTGCTTATAGTACGTCTCATAGGACTGAAGGGTACTGGCAAATGCTAAAACAAAACCAGAAAAGTGAATTAAAGCTCTCATATACATCAACATGTTAGTTACCAAAAATACTGTATTTATCAAGGCCTGGTGTAAATATGCAGAAGAATGAGGTGGTAAAATGCTGAGATGCTAGGTAAACTACATTGCTTCAGACTTGCACGTGGTGGATTGTGGTCCTGAATGCTCTTACTTCTTACAGGTGGAAAACTGTCACAGCAAAGAGAATAGGTAGTAGCCTGACTATTTTGCTTGTTGTACTGGCATTCTATTTACAGCGTTCTTTTTTAACATAGGTGAGCACACAAAAAAGTGATGACACATTTGTTTGAAGCAGTATGACCCATTCTGCCACATCAACATTGTGTTACTGCATGTATAGGTTAAGCCTGAATGTTACTTCCTTTTCACACAATCATGAAGTTTATATTTGGTCTGTGGTATTCCATGTGCCTGTATATGGAAGCTGTCCATATGTGCCAACTTCACACATAATGCAGAATTTTTTCCTTAATCATGTAGGGAAAAAATGTGTATGAAGGATGTTCAAAGCAACAGTTTCTTGACCAGGAAAAGCAAGATGTAGCATGTGTTGCTCCGTGATTTGTAATGCAGTACTGGTTTATCAGCTCAAAAATCTTTTGAATTTTCATGCAAGAGTATACTTTAAAGGTTGGTTCATACACTCATCCAGCTGTCAGTCCATCTCAGCATGCTCATAAATCAGTGTATGATGCAGGGTCTGTGTGTTTACCACTACCAATGCAGGCCTGATGGGCACGGTTATTCTGCCTCTTGATAATTTTTCTTGAGGAGGAGGAATTGTACAAATTGGGCCTCTGTGTAAGCCACTGGGTACTTTCACACATGCTAAATAATGCAGTTTTGATCCACTTCAGTGACTGTTTGCAAGTGGATTTTGCCATTTCACACAGTAAAATCCAGTTGCAAAGTGCATTAAAAGTGGATTGAAAGTGCATTATTTGGTGTGTATGAAAGCACCATTGTGTTACACTCTTCTTTATGTGTGTGATGTCTGAACATTCTTCCAGTATGCAGAGTTGAAAGCTTGGTGAATATATGAGCAGCTCAAATTCAAGAATTCTGGAATGCTCATCTATACATATAATCTTAAATATGAGATCTGGATATGTTGATTTATTTAGAAAATTTTTATGCTACCTGCCTGAGATAACTTACAAAATAAAACAAAAACTTATTAAAAGTTAACACCTGAGGGGAAGGGAGTTCCATAGCTGAGGTGCTGCTCCTGAAAAAGTCTTGTCACTGGTTGATACCAGCAACAAGAGTTGTGAAGAAGATCTAGGTTAACGGACTGGACAGTAAAGAAAGAGGCAGTCCTTTGAGTACCCTGGCTCCACACTATGAGGTCATTTTGATTGATGCTGCCTGATTTCTATGTCCATTTTGAATGTGGCTTTTCCACTTTCTCAGAATTTCAGATGTTCACATTCCCATTTTGTGTGATGCATTGATATTGATGTGTATTGTGATGACAAAGAAAGCTTTGAATCTTATAAACGTATTACCCCCCCCCCCAAAAAAAATCTTGTTGGTCTCTAAGGTGCTTCTGGACTCGAATCTAGCTGTTCTACTGCAGAACAACATGGCTACCTTCTGAAACAAAGTATGACAGCATGGCATCTTAAAATCTAGGATGGCATATTTGAACTGGCATATATGTATAAGCATAACTTGTTAGCTTCAGCTGAAAAAGAAAAGAAGCAGCAGCTAGGAACTGGCCTTGATATAAAATTTCCACCTAAGTTCTTCATGGTTTATTATGAAACTGATTTAATGACTTTTTGTGTATTCAAGATAGTTATAGTTGGGATTTGTGTCGTCAGATTACTGGGATTCCTGTGTGGATCCAAATTTCAACAAAGAAGTTGAACATATAAATATTATCTTTTTACACAGGAACCTTGGTCTTCCCAACTCTGTGGCTTATTCTACTGTTTGTGCATAGCCGGGCATCCATCTTATTGAAACGCGAGTGTGGATCACTGCCATCAAATACTGGCTCCGTCTCTATTTCAGGTCACCTTCCAACAGCCTTATTGCTCTCCTCCCTATAGATTCTTATATCTCAAAATGGTCACAATCTATAATGTCCAAAATTAAATCAGTTGGTATTGATCTGGACTCTCTGGATAATTCTGGAGAAATGGACACCTTTCCAATTGTACAAAGGAGGATCTGGGCTATTGAAGCCCAAGTAATCAATGCAGGCAGCTCCAGAGTGTGCTCCCCTCATTTCCTTGGCCTCCCCTTTATACAAGATTCAATGGCTCAGTATTTTTCTAATTTGACAATCCCTCTTCATCGCAGAGCCTTTATGTTGGCTAGGTTCAACTTATTTCCTTCGGCTGTTTTGACAGGTAGATACAAGGGTATCCCTTATAAGGATAGAGTTTGCACCTGCTCCTTTAGTGAGCCTGACTCTGTGCAACATATCCTTCTTCGTTGCCCTTAATATTCTTACCTCCGTCATCACTTGATTTGCCCTCTTTTATTTTCTGCAAAGATCGGTGATAATGAATTTAACTTCTTGCTTTCTGATAAATCCCCTGAAATTGCACCTGTACCTTTCACTTGTATGGAAGCTAAGGGCAAGAGTTTTAACACTTAGTTTTTTATGTGTAGTTTCATTTTGGGATATGTTATTCTGAATTGACTGTTTATGACCTTTTCTCCCTCTACTATTGTGGTATAAAACCCTCAGTTTTATCTTATTTTTATCCTTCTGTAACACCATGCCATGCCAATAAAGGTCGATGATGATGATGATTACATTTGCTGAACTGTACATGGAAATGCATTATAAATGTAATTTTCATCATATTAACATATTAAGAGTGCAAATAAAAACAATATATTTCAGTATGCACTGTGGAAAGTAAATACAGGACCAAAGAATAAAGTGTGGCCAGAATATATATTTTTATCAGTAAGTAGAGGTCAAGGTTGGATCCTCATTTCTGCTGAAATGTTGCCACTATCTTTACAGGAGCCAAGATGTGTTTCTTTTCAAAGTTAAAGTTTTCTGCATAAAGATGCTGAATACCAACAGGTTCAAGTATACGTAGTGTTAGAGTCTTGCTAAATCAATGAATAAGTGTTTAGTTGAATAAATCAGTTACCATTTTTATATCTAAAATCATAATTTACACTCAAATTTTGTTGTATCTAATATAACTTATGCTGGAGTTGCAGTGTTGTGCAAATGGTCATGATTTGATGACAGGGCTGGTCAGTTTTTCCTAATATGTGGCATTATGCATTGGTATCGGGTTAGCCCCTATCATTTATTTATTTAGAAAATGTGTATGACACATCTCCAGAGAACCTGTTTAAAGCTATATTTGCACTCATAAGAACATAAGAGAAGCCAATGTTGGATCAGGCCAATGGCCTATCTAGTTCAATACTCTGTCACACAGTGGCCAAAAATACCAGGTGCCATCAGGAGGTCCAGCAGTGAGGCCTCCCACTGTTCCCCCCCCCAGCACCAAGAATACAGTGCATCACTTGCCCCAGACTGAGAGTTCCTATCTAGACCTTGTGGCTAATAGCCAATGATGGACTTTTGCTCCATATGCTTATCTAATTCCCTCTTGAAAGTGTCCATGCTTGTAGCCACCACCACCTCTTGTGGCAGTGAATTCCATGTGTTAATCACTCTTTGGGGGAAGAAGTACTTCCTTTTATCTGTTCTAACCCGACTGCTCAGCAATTTCATGGAGTGCCCGCGAGTTCTTGTATTGTGAGAAAGGGAGAAAAGGATGCTGTCTTCTATTTCAATGTTTTTAAAACTTTCTACCTTCACAGAAACCTTTTCTTTCTACTTAGCTGTTAAGGAGCCCCTGCTCCTACATGTTCAGTTTATGCAGGGTACTGGCCAGGACAGTGAGCATCATCTTTGTTTCCTGTGTCCTGGGGAATGTGTTGTAAAAGAAACTCAACACCTTCCCTCCCAATATGTATGGAAGGGAAAGATAGGCAGTGGATACAGAAGCTTGCCACTAGTGAGCTTCTCTTTGATGAACTGTGAGGGGTCCCTGCAGTTGAGCTTGAAAATCTCTGTTCTAGTTATCTGAAATATTGGCATTTAATTGATTACTTAGAGTGAAAGGTTTTTAATGTATAAGCTGCAATGTGACCTGAATAAGTTTGTTTTTAATGTGTGGAAGGGCATTTGTGAGGTTCGTGATGTGGTAGAATGCCCTCCTCCAGCATGCTAGAGCCTCAGGGGATCTCTGGCTGACTCTCTTCCAAGTTCGTGTGGATTGGATATATGGAGTCCAAGTTACAGCCCCCCAAAGAAGGTGCCCCATCAAAAAAAAAAATAGCAAAAAAGAAATGGCAATAGAAGTGCAGCAGAACAGAATCCAAGTCCCAGAGAATCTCTGCATTAGAAACTGAAGATGGGGGGCATTTTTGCAAGCCCTGCAGAACCAGTGCAATCAAAGAGTACCCAGCAAAACTGAGTGCCATTGTAGCCATGTCAGCTACAAAGAAGGTGCCCCATCAAAAAAAAATAGCAAAAAAGAAATGGCAATAGAAGTGCAGCAGAACAGAATCCAAGTCCCAGAGAATCTCTGCATTAGAAACTGAAGATGGGGGGCATTTTTGCAAGCCCTGCAGAACCAGTGCAATCAAAGAGTACCCAGCAAAACTGGAGTGCCATTGTAGCCATGTCAGCTTGACAAGACTGATGTCTAGCACAGAATCATACTCCAAGCAGGAGGTGGGGTGTTTCCAAGCCCAGCAGAACCAGTGCCCAGCAGAACCAGTGCCCAGCAGAAGCACAGAATCACGATCTAAACAAGGGGAGTTTGCAAATCCAGCACATCCAGTTTAATATACCGAATGCCCAGCAGATCCCAGTGCCATTGTAGCAGTACAAGTAAAAGAGGACTAATGTCAAACCAGAGAATCCGTGCAGTACAAACTGAAAGGGTGGGACATTTTTTTCAAGCCCAGCATAACCAGTTTGGTTTACAGAATGCCCAGCAGAACCCTGTGGCACTGCGGGCTTAAAAAGGCAGATCACAAGAAATCCAAGACAGTAGGGTGAGGATTTTGTAAGCTCTGTGCAAGAAAATGGGAAGGGAACAAAGGAATGCTGGCAAAGGGGGAAAATCTCTTGAAATTGATAAGACTAGGTTGAAAAGATACTGGAAAAATATACATGAAGAAATTCAAAATATTTTAAAAAACAAATTGCTGATAAAACCAGAGACTGTGTTACTTGGAATCCTACCAGATAATATAGACAGAATCTCACAAGACCTACTGAGATATATGTTGACAGCTGCCAGAGTAATATCTGCAATGAAATGGAAGACAGAAGACTGTCCTACAATAGAGATCTGGAAAGAAAAACTAGCTGAGTATGCAACATTGGCAAAACTAACCAATTATATAGACAAAAGACCACTGAAAGAATTTCAACAGAAATGACAAGCTTGTTACTCATACTATGGCAATAATTAACTTTTTAAAAGTTTTGGAATTATCTGAATATCCTATTAAAGGTGATAAGATTGATTATAGTTTCAATATTTTGTTATGTATTCCACTAGTATTTAAATAATAAGTAAGAATAAAATGTAGATTCAGATAAACAATTAAGACAATATTAAGGTTTTTACAATGATTTAATTTTAGCATAGAAGTTTGTTCAACTGTTAAAGATGTAATATCTTTTATCATTAATAGTTTATTGTTAACTCTAGGAAAGTTCTTGTTTATTTTTTAAAAATACAGAATCTATCCCAATATTCTGTAATATTGATGTTATTGTTTGCTTCTATATTTGAAATATGTAATACATTTGGTAATCTGATTTAACTTGTTGTACGTAACAACTCATGATATTTGAAAAACCTGATGAATTTATATTTTCCCCCTACCCCTTCTTCACTTCTGTATCCCACTTTTTTTTTGAGAAAATATTAAAAAAAAAGAAAGACTAGGTTGAAACTAACAAGAGTGTTTCCAAGGATGGAGAATTTCCCCCCCCCCCACTTTCTTTAAAGTTTTGTAAACATTTTGTTTGTGTGGAGACAATCTGTCTGGAAATTTATCCATTCAGAAACCTCCAGGAACTGCTTGAAAGGACATGCTGGTTGACCTGGCACAAACTTCAGTTCGCAAACCAAAAAACACCCAAAATTCGTCATGAACTTAATTTGTTAGCCGGTTCATGCCCATCCCTACTTGCTGTCCTATCAAACCTAAACCAAGTTTACTGCTTTAACAACAGAAAATGCATCATTTATAAGTGATTTAGTGTATAAAATTGCAATATTTGAAATTTATGGAATGTAAATGTCTTGGGAAAGAACTGGTTCCCCCCACCCCCCCCCCAGGCCTTCACAACTCTAATCTGGAGTAATGACTCCTAGTTTAGTAGTCCTGTCATAGCATCGGCAGCCTGTTTTTTTTTCTGCTTGCAGTTGCTTTGCTAGGTGAACTAGAATGATTTGAAATTGAAAATAAAAGAAACAACCTCCTACCTCTTAAGAATGAATGCCATATTTTACATGTATAGCCAATTACAATTTACCTCCTATGCAGCACTTGGGGTTCATTCCTTGGTTTTCTTTAGTACAGTCATTTTTTTGTCAACAACTCTCTAGTGGTGGGAGAATTCAGTAACGTTTCAGTTACTTAGTGGTTAAATATTTCCATGTCACATCAATGAAATTGTAATTCTTTAGAATGTAGTTTAGATAGGAGGCTTAAACTTTAGAATTATATACATTCTGCTGGTTCTTTTATCTAAGTAGATCATTTGGTGCTGGTGCAGATTGAGGCTGAGCTTGTTTGTTAGGAAGAAGTATTTGCAGAATGCTGTCACCATACACAGTTGCCTCTGTCAAGGAAATATCTGTATTGCTCATTTCTAAATACCAGGCAACTTTCTTGATTTGTTTTGCTAATTCATTCAAGACCTTGCACAGATCATAAGCAGGCTCAAATGGGGTATGGGGCTGGAGGAGCATGGAAGAGAGAGTTAGTAGTATTATCCATAGTATTAAGATCCTGGGAAGTTGCCTTGCAGCTATGTAATGCTGAGTTTTCAACAATAAGCACGATACATTTAAAGCACAGGTCAGCCAGTGCAGAAGGATAATCAGTATGCATGTTCCTATCCTTATACATAAACAGTCAAAATGTAAATAGTTTGAAACATGCACTTAAAACAACCCTGGGTATAATTCTCATATTAGTCACTCAACAGAGACATGTCCAGCTTAGTTTGCTTCCTATGAACTGTTCTATAGCAAAGTATGGTAAAGAACTGGGCAACCTACCTCACTAGAGAAGCATAGTTAGGCAGAAGTGAATAAATAGAACATTATTTAAAAAATAATGCAAAAGGGCTGAGATGATAGGCATGCAGGAGTATGGGATCAGCAATAACAGAACAAAATTCAGATATTGGAGGTACTGTATTAAGAACTAAATCTTTTTGTGGATTTTCCTTTCCTGAATATTGGAAAGGAAGAAAAATGAAAATAGCTAACAATTTATTCTTTAATCCTAACAATGTCATTAACACCCCTCCCCCACAAACTGGTGCCTCCCAACATTAATTAATGATATGTTATTTATTTATTTCCAATTTATACCACGCCTTGTCAGTACAAACTGGCTCAAGGTGGCTTACACTAGTCAGAATACAATAAGATCAATAAATACCATAAAATAACATAAAAAATTTCCTACTAGTCAAATATATTTGAATTATCCCTGTCTTGGGATTTGGGATAAGTTCAGTACCAGTGCTTACAGCAAGCCAAAATAGAATTTTTGGGGTTTTTTAATCATGTGGCCCTGCCATGAGACAAGGGGAGGTTGCTGTCTCAGGTAGCTGATTTTGGTTGCCATTGAGGGCAGCAGTTGTAAACTGTGGGGTACAGTTCTTCTGTACCAACCCTGGTGAAAGGAGAGCAGAGCTTTTCTGTTCATTTCAGTGGGGCTTATGCATGAGGAGTTTATAGCAGATTGTCTTCCATCTTATTTAATGTGATGACGAGGGGTGCCATTTGGCTCTTCTGTTTCAGGAATCAAAATATCTTGGGCTAGTAGGGATAATAGTTCACATATCAAGTTATTATTTCTAGTAGACATTATTTGACACCAAAGGGATCAACTATATATGATATGTGAGTACTGTGATCTAAAATGCATGCAATTTTTAAAAAGCAAGTGGGGGAGATTTGGGGAACATATTAACCCTTTGGTGCTGTTTCCATTGAGTAGGTCCCCCCTGTGCCACAGTACTGTGTCGCATGGAGAAATTGAATAGAAGAAAAGTGTTAAACATTCGTTCTCCCACACTGCAGTCTCAATACTACCCTCCCTCAATTGGAATCCAGAGATATAAAATTTCTGGAAATTTTGAAGTTTGGAAAAAATCCTCTATTTTCCTGGCGTCAAGGCAGATTACCCAAAGTAAATCAATCTGATCAACAGGTTGGGACATCTAATAAACAGCACAATAGAATTTGGATTGCAGAACTCTGGAACTAAGCAGAAACCTGAAACAGAACTGAAACAAAACATATGCATTTAAACATGACATGTTAAAATGGTGCAGAATTACATAGTATGAGCATACTTATAGCAGCAGATGATACATATTATATGTAGTAGAATAGTCCACTGCCTCTGCCCCTGTACCAAAGCATCCTTCTGAACTGTTTCATTACAGTCCTATTACCTGTGTTAAAAAGGTCTCCAGAGTAATTCAGTTTTTAATAGTTTGCAGAAAGCTGGGAGAGTGGGAGCCTTCCTAACCTTATCAGGCAGGCCATTCCATAGGGTGAGGGCTACAATAGAGGATGTATGGGCAGTTACTAATTTTGCTCAAATGAGCAAAGCTGTTGTGGTGGGATATAGGAGGAGAGGTAGTCCTGCAGATAGGAAGGTCCAAGGCCATGTGACAGCCAGCACCAGGAACTGATGAGCAGCCAAAGGAGTGACTGAAGATCTACTAATTTAACAACATAAAATATATCATTTATAACTTAGCATATAAAATTGTACTATTTGGCATATTTATAGAATTTAGAAGTATAAACAACTTAATTTCTATAAGAAAAATTACAAGTGAACACACTACTTGAGAAAGAGTTCCAAATGCTGCACCCTGTGCTACCATAGCACATGTATCTTTGCCGTCTAAAGCACGAAAAATTGGCAATAGAAAGTTCTATAGTAAACAAAAAAAAATAGACTCACAGAAATGCAATAGGTAAGTCTACCAGCATGTTTGACTATTAAGTGATAAGAGTTTATTTTTCCAGGGAAGAATTGAAGACGTCATGAGACTTTTTCATACTTTACATTTAAGAAAGAGTGAGATGTTTTGGAACAGCAGTTCTCAACTTTTTGGTAGGTTGACCCATAAGTTCAAATTTACTTGGTATTGTGGTCCATCCAGGGCTGGGCCAAGGTTTTTTGATGCCCTAGGCAAACTATGACCTTAGCACCCATCTAGTTTAGCATTCAATTCTCTACATCTGTCTCTCTGTGTTAAGTGCCATCAAGTTGTTTTCGACTTACCGTGAACCTATGAATTAATGTCCTGCAAAACATTCTGTTGTTAATAGCCATTTTCAGATCTTGCAAACTGAGGGCTGTGGCTTGCTTTATAGAGTCAATCCATCTCATGTTGGGTTTTCCTCTTTTCCTGCTGTCTTCAACTTTTCTTAGCATTATTGTCTTTTTCAGTGACTCTCTTCTTATAATGTGACCATTTTTTACTGTGGCTAACTCACAAATGTACAAAGGGCACAGCTGGCCCTATTATGAACTTCAAGCAGGTGACATTGTGACATACATAGCATTTGCATGTGGAGATTACATTCCAGCCTTTGACCACCCTCTCCTTCATTACTGTCTCTAATCCCCTCTAAGATACTTACTCACTCTAGTAACCATCAGGGCAAGTTTTACTTGATCAACATGTATATGCAGTGGAAAAAAGTACCAACCAATGTATGACATGGAAGATGTCGTTTCCAGTCTCAGATCTTGGTTTGCAAGATACAAAAGAGAACAATGGAAAGGGCAGGGGCAGCCATTAGGAACGGCTGGCTTGCAGCCTACTTTTTATTTATTTATTTATTTAACTTTAGACTTTATATCCCGCTCGAACCCTCTTTCTCAGGGGGTCTCTGAGCGGCTTACAAGTGGTGCTAGTCACACAATTTTTCCCTAACTAGGGCCACAGAGTCTGTAGGGATGGGACTACCTACCAGCACCCCTGTGGTGGTTGGTGTGTTTGTCCGCTAAAAGAAACTATTTGTAACTTGGGAGCTATTCTTAGCCATTCGGAATGTGTCAACTTCATTAATATTGGATTACTTCGACTTTATTAAGATTTGAGTACGTTGTGAAAGAATTACAACAAAACAGAATTTTGATAAAGATTGCCTCGAAACGAACATTGAAACTCGAGGAAGTTCGTAAGCACTTCAGTGACTTGATGTCCTGACCTGTTGAAAAAAGAAATTCTGCATTAAAACAACATGGAAATGCCAATACATTATTGTCCTCATTTTGTGAATGTTTGAACTGTTGCAGCAATTTTCTGTAAATTGAGGGATTTAGAGACAGGACAGGGATTCTGTTGGTATACCACCCACCCCACTGCCTTAACAGTCTACCTCCCTGCCTGAGCTGACTGAGTTGGATTCAGGAGTGTAGTCCAGGGAGGACTTCAGCATTCATACCGAGGCTGTTTTGGGAATGGCTCAGATTTTATTTTTTTTTGAAACCCCCAAGAGGGTAATTTTATTGGTTTTTTTAATAGACTACATAACTACAACAGAAAATATAGGAAGGGGGACTACAACTAGGGATAAAGAAAAGATACCCACACTAACTAAAAACCCAAGAGTAGGAGATAATTTCTGTATTAATCTACATGTTAGTCAATACGTGTTAGTATTAACTACTGCTTCAATGTTAATAATTTTAATATTTTGGGAACACTTCTTGAGCATCTTCTTATTTTCATAGGACTATTTTCAGAGTCCTTCTGCCCTTACTTCTGTCTTCTTTCTCTGAAATCATACACCGTTTTGCTTGCTCCCACTCCCGCACCCGCTTCCTCCCCAGAGTCCTCCCC
>NW_015177013.1:692606-730018 GCF_001447785.1 Gekko japonicus
ATCTTGGACTTTGGCTCCTTTTGGTTTTATTTTCCCTCGTGGAACCACCATGTTCTCTCTTTGTTTACAATTCAACACCTCTGTTTCAGAGCTCGAAAGACTCGCCGTTTCTCTATCCAAGCTCAAGTAAGTCTCTCAAAATGTAATGCTGTTCCCCCCCTCCCCCTTCGCTTCTTTGATCTATTCAATTGCTCAGGAGGTGTCCCTCCCTGCACTCCGCTTTCTCCACGGGGGAGGGGGGATTCACTTTACAAAAACAGTCCATTTATCTATCACTCACGTTCATTGTTGGTCACTTCTGACCTTGCTCTCTTTCATCGCTATTCCGCTTGATCTCCTCCGCTTGTCCCGGTCAGATTGGCTTACACCCATAGGTCACCCATCGGCTGGACCATCAGGGCGGAGGGAAGTCTCTATTCCATGGCTTTGAGTCGTCGAAGAGGCTAACCCTCAAAAGTCCTGTGGCTTGGAACCCACCGCAAGGGTTCCATGGGAGTGCCACTTGAGGTGGCACCCCTCCAAGCCGAAGGTGTGCTAGTTGCCTCCTCGAGCTCCGAGGAGAGCGACCGCCATTGCCAGACCACCCACCAGAAGCCCCGCTCAGATTTTTATGACCTCCATTACAATCATAGGCTTGTCTTGGGTAATAACTAGTCCTATACATTGTGCAGGCCTCACTCTTGATCTAATATTTGGTTCTGGGTGGGCTGAATGTGATCTGAGGGTGGAGGAATTGATCAGGGTTCCTATGTCATGGACAGATCACTGCTTCCTTTGGTTTAGACTTACAGGGATATTGGAGATAGCTAGAGTGAAAGTTCAGGAAGACTTGGGATGAATCCAATAAAACAGGCAAAAGCTTATACTCTGTGGTGGTGATGATGTCAAAGAAACAGTGCTTTTCTGCCACCATTGCTTCTGCACAGCATAGGCTAGTAGACCTGGGTGCTTAAAGGCTTGTTAGGATCTGGCCTGTAGAAGGAGGCAGATGTTAGCTGTCAGACTGCTTGGTGGCCCACTGTGGCTGTTTAGCTCAGCACCTGACAGATTAAAATCTCTTGCATACATTCTGACTTGAACTCTACATTAGCAGTGACAGTCAGATAGAGCCAGTGTGTCCACTTGTTTAGTTTTTTGGGAAACTTTTCAGTTTATTCAGTCTGAGAACGTGAACAGGATCCTTGGAGGTTGGAAGCCTGCCTCATGCTTGTATGACCCTTGCTGTTCCTGGCTTCTTAAATCTGCTGGGGGAGGGGTTTGGTTGGCTTGGGTCCAAGAGGTAAATCGTAGAGATGGGCACCGACCTGAACACAGAGCCAAAGTGCAGCCTGGACTTCGCCCAGTTCGGGGCTTGCAAGCCGAGGTCCAGGGAGCTTTTTATGTGGGCTCGGGAATGCATTCAACCTGATGTGCGCCCACTGCCCTGGTGTGTCCGCGTTACCTGGAAGTGACTCACACCAGGTGGCAGGGCCTGACGGCACCTAGAAGTAGCAGGTGCGCGTTGCTTTTGGGCAATGTGGGCACGCAAGGCGGGGCCTGACACTGTCTGAACCAGTTCTGTTCGGGCAGGGTTTTGGGCTTGGGGGTTCAGTCCGGCGCTTGCCTTGCAAGCCCAGGACTGAACCAGGATTTCCTGGTCTGTGCCCATCCCTAGTAAATAGTTCCTCTGTGAGAGTGTGTTTGCCCCAGCCTTGAAACAGGCTGTGGTGCATCCAGTTATAGAAAAG
This sequence comes from Gekko japonicus, assembly GCF_001447785.1. NCBI lineage: Eukaryota > Metazoa > Chordata > Lepidosauria > Squamata > Gekkonidae > Gekko > Gekko japonicus. The sequence continues at coordinate 694,334 of NW_015177013.1, forward strand.
TCTACCCTGGACCCAGGAGATCTCAATCACTGTTGACCAGTCTAAAATTTCCCATACTTGAGCAAGGTGATTGAGTGAGTAGCGGCTGGACAATTTTGAGCTTTCTTGGATGGGATGAATTGTTTGACCTTTCCAGTCTGATTTTAGGCCTGGTTATGGGACCAAAACAGCCTTGGTTGCCCTGATGAAAGTCCTGTTCTGGGAAATGGACAGAGGACATGTGACTCTATTGATTCTCCTGGCTCTTTCAGTGGCTTTCAGTATCCTTTGGGACCTGCTTTCTGGCCTGGGGCTGCGAGGCACTGGAGAGTAGGTTTCAGAAAGTGGTGCTGGGGGACTGCTGCTCAGCACCATGGCTTTTGGCATGTGGGGTTTTTTTTGAGGTTCCATCTTGTCCCCTGTGCTCCAGCATCAACATGAAACTGCTGGGTGAGAGCATCTGGCGATTGGAGCTCTCCAATATGTGTATGAGAGGAAGTTCTGGTGTGGATGCAGGGTAATAAACTGAAGCTTAATCCTAACAACACAGTACTACTGATGAGTGAAAGGTGTGACCCAGGATTTAAGTGTCACATGTTCTCCATGGGGTTGCACTCCCCTTGAAGGAATAGCTCTGTAGTCTGGGGTGTTCTTGGATCGAGGCCTATTGCTGGATAAGCAGGTGGCAGCTGTGGCCAGGAGTGCCTTTTACTAGCTTCAGCAAGTTAGGTTGCTGCACCTGTCTCTGGGTAGAAAAGATGCGTCCATTGTGGACCATGTCCTGGTTATGTCTCTGTTAGGTTGCTGTAAAGTTGGTTCAGAATGCAAGAGCCAGGATGTTGACTAGAGTTGGTCATAGAGACCATATCACTCCAGTCTTGGCCCATCTACACTGGCTTCCAGTCTATTTCCAGGTACAATCAAGGTGCTGATGTTGACCTTTAAATCCCTATATGGTGTGGGACCAACATACTGGAAGACCCCCCATTTCCTTATGAATCTACCTGCCCCACTTTGTGTTCTCCCACCTTCTGAGATCAGGCGGGTGGTGGCACAGCAGGAGAGGGTAGTCTTAGTCATGACAAAAAACTCTGGAAGTCTCTTACTAGGGGGACTCATCTGACTCCTTGTTGCTATTTTCAGCATCCAGGTGAAGGCTTTTGTTTCTTTTGGCGTCCCTTGGGCAGGTATGGTTTTCCACACTAAGCATGGAAACACTTCAGTGTAAACTATACATTGTATGAATAAATACCTACATGAATATGCTGCATACATGCTATCTGCCCAATGTGGGAAATCAGGTGGACAGATTGTGTGAGCAGTGCTTGTTTGTGTGCTGTTTTTTTATGTGTAGGCTCCAGGTCATAGTAGAGTTTCTAGGAACAGAAGGTTAGAGTGAATAAGCCCAAGGCAACTTTGTCATATATTGGGACCGTGTGTGAACCAGCCCATAAATTTAAAAGAAAGTAATAGTTTATGTGACTGCATGTTGTGGCTGATCTACATTTTATACCCCCAACACACATATTTATAGCTGCTTGTGTGTGTGTATAGCTGCTTGTATTTACCATCTTCTTTCTTAAGCTATTACGTATTTGACGTCCAGCATGTAAAAGGTATAAAAGGTACTATGTCTATATTTATAGTTATTTGTGCTCTGAACTTATAAATTGAATGGAAAAACAAATATATGCATGATTTTGTCAGTGAAAGACTTGCCACAGACCACGATGATTTGTATTATCTAACAATTTATGTAAGCAAGATTGTGCTTTAGTAGGTAAGGAGCCAAATTTAGTAAAAGAGCCACATTGTACTTCATGAATCAGTAATGGGTTACAAGAATGTACATGTGAAGCTACTGATGGTGTGCCAAGAGCATGGGAGGAGTTAATGAATGTATAGTTTGCAATTTCTTGCAGTTAGTGCTATTAGCTATTTTGATTCAATGTCCATTGCAGCCAAATCAGCAGCAGCATAGGGAGGAGCCTCCATGCTTAACCAAGGCCAAATGTGTCCTGGGAAGCTAACAGTGGAAATTTTTGACAGTAATACTCCTTTGCCGTGTCTCCTTACACCCTGACGTATTGCAACCAATAGAACTGTAGAATGCAGATGAATTATAGAAGAAGGGTGGTGATTGGTTGAATTAAAACTCTCACAAGTCATAGTACAAACAGGCAAGACAAACTATGGCCTGTGTAATCCTAGCAATTGGGTACAATAGTCATTAATAACTAGCTTAATTATAGCCTACTTTGCTTGAATATAGGATCTGCACTCAACATTTCAGCTAATTTCTGTTTGGAAAGCTTTCATTAACTGTATCATTTTATCAAGGTCATTTATGATAAAGAGTAGGCCTACATTGAAACTTCCTTAAAATACTTGGTTTTCACTTACATCTTAAGTTTACAACCTTGCTTTTTAACTGAGCATATTTTAAAACCCTAAGTGTTGGCCAGGTACACTGGATTTTGCTTAAAACTTGAAGAGGCTTATGTATAAGTAAGAATTTCTGTGTTTGAGAGATTGGGGTGGAGGTTGCCAATTCCTTTCCTGCTGCGCTCTGTTGTGTAGCTGCTTTAAATGCTGGAAGGCTCCTGTTTAAGGCCACACTGTTTCTCAAACTTCCTTTGATAGGAAAGGGAACTCCTAAGAGCTCTGGAGCATGTATGTAACTCTCCACACAGCTATTAGCCCTGCTTTTAAGTTTAAAACCACTACTTCAAACAATGTGTTAAAGACCGTCTTGAATGCAATGTAACTTAGTATTGAATATAAATATATTTCATGAAATTAAGTATTATATCTGATTATTTCAATGTGTCAATAAGAATTTCTCGGTTGGATAAATTCACTGTTCTCCCTCTGAGGCAGAGAACATCTTGGTGGGTGATTAAGTCTTTCCACTTCCTATTTTCTTGTTGGGAGTCACCCATCTCCTCAGTTCTTTTCCTGCCTTGATAGGGAGAACAATTCAGAATAGGCTGTGTTCACCTATTGTTCTCCCACTGAGGTGGAGGACATCTCCATGGGTTATTCCCATCGTTCCTTTAGGGAGGCAGGAAATACTTTTTTCTCCTTCCTGTTGGTTCCTTGGGAATAGCCCTGCCCCTCAGTTCTATTCCTGCCTCTTAGGGAGTAGCAGCTACGGACAGTGCTCTGCGATTCTGTCCATCTACTTTCTCTTTCAGTTCTTTCTATTTTGCTCTATATTGCTCTCTTTTATTCCTCAGAGTCTCTCTCTCTCTCTCTGCCTCTCTCCCTCTACTTTTTCCTCTATTTTTTCCCTTCTTGCTCCTGCTTGGAGCCAGAAGATGTCGAGAGGCAAGTCCCTCCTGTGTGCTCGTTGGGCCTGTGCAATGGCTACCGAGCACTCAGAAGATTTTTCATCGGGGGACGAGGTGACAACGCTCACCGCGGCGGCGGGCAGAGCGCAACTCGGCAGTGGGCCTACCTGCCTTCGGGGCTTGTTTGTGGCACCCCAACGAGCGCAGGACATCAGGAAGATCAGGGAGGAGAAGGCAGAGGTGATCCTCATAGCTCCCCTGAGGGCACGTCGTCCGTGGTTTTAACTCCTGAAGGAGATGGCCTTACCGTAATCCCCAGACATGCTCCTGCAGGGCCCCATCTGGTACCTGCATCCCGACTGGCTGTCCTTGACCGCGTGGAGGTTGAACGGCAACGTTTCTCTCAGCTAGGCTACCCGGACAAGGTTTTGGCAACCCTCATGACCTCAAGAAGGCAGTCCACCATTCGCATTTATAATACCACTTGGAAGGCATTTGTGCGGTGGACTAGGAGGAAGAAGCTGGATCCTCTGTCTCCTACAACGGCGGATGCCCTTTCCTTTTTACAAGACGGTTTGGATTCCAGCTTGAAGGCAGCTACCTTATGACGACATTATCGACTGTCCTTCCTCGCATAGGAGGATATAGGATGACCAAGCACCCCCACATACAGCTGTTTTTACAAGGGGGAACAGCCAAGTCGTCTTCTCAGATACACAGGTTCCCAACCTGGAGGCTACACACGGTTTTGACAGCCCTTACCAAAGCGCCATTCGAACCTCTCAGGGAAGTCGGAATGAAGTGGCTCCGGATGAAGAAGTTATTCCTGGTGGCAATAACCTCAGCACGGCGGGTCTCAGAGCTGGGTGCTCTATCAGTAAAGGCCACATTCTGCGTCTTCCACAAGGATAAAGTGGTACTTAGTACCGATCCCACCTTTCAGCCAAAGGTTTCGTCCGCTTTTTATCGTGCTCAAGAGATCTATTTACCTACTTTCTGTCCAAAGCCACAACCCCGGAGAAAGACTATGGCACACCCTTGATGTCAGATGGGCATTAAAGATTTACATTGTGCGCACTGAATCTCTACGAAAAACGGACTTTATGTTCATCAACATTTCCTTTCCACATACGGGAAATCGTATTTCCATGGTTTCCATCGGTGCAGTCCTTAGGTCATGCATCACGGAGGCCTACAAGGTGTCGGGAATGGAAATTCCCGAAGGGATCACGGCCCATTCCTTGTGAAGTGCGGCAACCAATGCGGCGTTTACAAATCGAGCTTCAGTCGAGGAGGTCTGCAGGGCCGCTACTTGGACGTTGGTATCTACCTTCATTCGTCACTACAAGCTAAACACAATTGCGTCAGCCGACGCAGCATTCGGAAGAAGAGTCCTTCAGCACATTCTCCCTTTGGCTGAATATAAGGGATACTGCTTTTGGAGGTCCCATGGAGATGTCCTCCACCTCAGAGGGAGAACTTACCGTGAAGGTTAAGGGAAGGTCTTCTGAGGTTAGGAGGACATCTCCGGCCCTCCCGCTTTCATCATCGTCCTTTTGCCTGTGTTTCTCTGTGCTGTTCTCTTCTTCTTCTTCTGCGTTCTTGTTCTACTGTTTTGTAGTTCTATCATTAATGTTGGAAGTTTACCTGCTTGGCGCAGGGGAGTTAGCCTTAGTTGATACTCATTGCTTACGGAGTCCCAGAACTGAGGGGCAGGGCTATTCCCAAGGCACCAACAGGAAGGAGAAAAAAGTATTTCCTGCCTTCCTAAAGGAACGATGGGAATAACCCATGGAGATGTCCTCCTAACCTCAGAGTAGAAGGACCATTCATGGTAAGTTCCAGTGGCCGGTCTCTTAAAGCCTATCTGATTCGTACTGAGTCCATCAGACGCTCGGACTTGCTGTTCATCAACATCTCGTCTCCTAACATGGGACAAAAGATGTCCACATCAGCCATTAGCACGGCAATGAAGAGATGCATTGCAGAGGCCTATAAGGTACAAGGCTTGGACGTAACACAAGGCATAACAGCACACTCTGTGCGGAGTACCACGACCAACACAGCCTTTCTCAAGAACGCTTCAGTGGAAGAGGTCTGTAAAGCCGCGACGTGGTCGTCTCTTTCTACCTTCATCAAACATTACAAGTTAATCCTATATGCATTGGCAGATGCGGCTTTTGGCAGACGAGTGTTCTAGCATGTAATTCCAGACGAAGACGATGACCCACCCAGACCATGAGCACTGCTTTGGGAGTGCCCAAAGATGTCTTCCGCCTCAGAGGGAGAACGACCCTTGAACACTTACCATGAGGGGTCCTTTTCTTTTGAGGAAAGGAGGATATCTTGCCCTCCCTATGTCTTCGTTTCTCTATTTTTGTCTCCTATGCTGCTGTAGTCTTCCTACCTGTTTTTTCTAGTTATAATGTTCCATTCTTATGACATTGGTTTTCCTCTCTTGTTCTCATTTCTGAGTTCTTACCGTTGTTAGGAAGGTTTTCTTACTGTTTACTGCTGTGCGGAGTCACCCAAACTGAAGATAGGGGGTGTCTCACACGCCAGACAGGAAGAGGAAGAGTTTTTGTTCCTGCCTCCCTGATTGGACTTTGGGAAACACCCAAAGATGTCCTCCTTTCCTCAGAGGAGAAGGACCCCTCACGGTAAGTGTCCCAAGGGTTGTTCTTAGGTCCCTCTTCCACTTTCTGTTGTTGCTTTAGGAACATTTGCTTTATTTCTTTCTCGCTGAAATTTTGAGTTCCTTTTGCAACGTATACAGCTTGTCGCTAAGGTGGTCATCTGGTCCAGTAGAGGGCGTAAAGCTGCAGCAATTGGTTTGGGAAAGTCTGTAGTTGCTTCTGGTCTGGTAGCCGGTGATGATGTGCTGGCTGATCCTGTTGTAAGTTTAGTTTTTGGTGCCATTTATTCTGCTCGCTGCATCATTGTTTATACAAGAGGAAAGTTTAAAAGTTCTCTGTAAGTCTGGTGATTTATCGTTTTCTTGCTGGTCCACCGCACACTCCATCATAATCCGCTTCCGTGAAGCCACCCTTTCTGCCTCCCGCTTTAAATTCAGCCTTTTCGGGATCGGGCATTCCCTCCCCCTTCTGCTTGTTTGGGGCTTTGGGATGGCTTTGCTGCTAGCGTTTTATCAATTGTTTGTTGGGTCATAGCTTCACTCATGTTTGTACTTGCGTTCGTTGCGTATGTAGAGAGGATAATTCCTTACGATCCTTGTGTGCTCTATCCGATGTGCGCCTCTTGACGCCATGCTGGCTCCGTGCTGCAGGGGCCTTTAGGGGCAAAAAGGTGCCTCAATCTTTTGGCTTCTGCCTTGGGAGAGGCACCTCTCGCGCCAAGCTGTGGCCCCTCTCCAGGGGGCCTGGGGGGGTCCAAGATCAACTTGCCCCCCCATCGGCATGTTTGCGGGGCGCTCACATCGGAGCTATGATGAAGCACACCCACTTGTGAGTCACAAAAAAACCGGGAGTCCCGTTTGGCCTCTTTACAGTCTCAAGAGTGCTCACAAAGATATTGGTCAACTTACAGAAAAACATTCCACACAGAGACTAGAACATCTGGATGTTGTATTGGACACATCATGCAACTGTCTGTTCCTAACAGAAACAAAGAAAAAATGAAGGAGATGTTTCAAGCAATCATCTAGAGCAGGTCTACTTCATTGATGACACTTTCAAAGCTGATGGGCTTACTGATTTTGAGCATCGACACCATCAAGTGGGGTTGGCTACACACAAGACCCTTACAACAGTCTTTCAGGTTTTTTCCAATCCCAAATTATGAACAAGAGGATCTCTCCATCAAAGTTACATTGACAGTTAAAACCTGTTTGACCTGGTGGACAAGAATGCCCAATCTTCTACAGGGAAAGAAATACTGCATTCTGTAAGTAAAGCAGATCTTCATGGACGCCAGTCTGTCCAGGTGGGGAAGGATCCTAGCAGACCCCCCCCCAATACAGATTTGATGGGCCAAAATGAGACGAGCCTCCCCATTAATCTCCTAGAACTTCGGGCGATAAACTAGCCTTGCTACCCTTCAATCTTTGTGTAACTGGTCAATACGTACCTATCAGAACAGACAATATGTCTGCCAAAACTTTCCTTAACAAACAAGGAAGATCCTGGTCTCCAGCACTCCACAAGGAGGCAATCAAGATTCTAGTTTGGGCAGAGAACTTGGCATTGATCAAGACCTTGCATATAAACGGCTTGATGAATATCAAGGTGGACTGGCTCAGCAGACAGACCATTTGGGGAGGGGGAATGGTTGCTGAAGAAAGATCTCTTCCAGTTGATCATGTAGCACTTTGCTTTCCTCTGGTGTACCTGTTCGCTTCTCTAAACAATCACCAAGTGAACTGTTACTTCACCAGATTCTGTCATTCCAAGGCTGAAGCAACCAACGCCTTGACCTCTCAGTGGCCAAGCGGTTTACGGTTTGTCTGTACACCTACTCCAGTTCTTCCCAAACTAATCAGAAATATCAAGGAACAGAAGGCAGAAATCATCATAGTAGGACTGTATTGGGTTAGGTGACCTTGGTTCTCTGCTCTTTAGAAACTAGAGAGCCAACCACCATTAAAAGATTCCAGTGTCACAGGATATGATTCAACAAGGTCCTGTATGGCATCCACATCCAGAGTGGCTACATTTAACCTCCTGGAGATTGAGCAGAATGATGTACACCATGCTTGCCTCTAGAAAACAATCCACTAATAAAATCTTTATTCAAACCATAGAGTTTTGCCCACAAACCAGAACGCCCCCAACGTGATGACATCACCCGATAATGATATCATCATGTTGGGGCCTGCACTTCTGGGTTTACTGGAAGTCGCCTGGGAAGGTCAGTTTGGGTGGGATTTTCCCCTGCCAGCCAGCTGGTCTGTGCGGGCAAGAGCCCATGAAAGGGGGGGCTCCCCTGCCCCCACCAGAGGACAGAGAACCCTGATTTAATTAAGGGGTTGATTTTTAAAAACCCAGTTTTAGTCTGGAGACTTGTTTTAAGCTGTCAGTGATCAAGGTCTATGTTTTAATGCTGAGCTGAGTTTTTTTCTCTAATGCTGGATTTTAATGTCTTTAATTGTTTTATTTTTATTTTGTAAGCTGCCTTGGTCAGATTCCTGAAGGGGTGGCAGGGGAGTTTTCTAAAGAAAATAAATACAATTCAGTATTTAAAGTTCCTGGAGTCTAATTATATTTTAATGCTTTATTTGTGTAATACGTGCATTTGTGTAACATTTACATTTTAGATCTTTTGTTTTCCCTGTCATACAAGAATTTCTGTGCAGCAGGTGGCTTTAGAACTAATACTGTGGTGATAGTACCAAAAGGGAAGACAACCCTGAATGTTAGATGTCCCACCTAGAAAAAGCTGTACACAAAAATTTACTATTGGCCATAACTATAACTTGTATGCAAAGATGACCCCCCCCCCCTTGATGGAATAGATGGAGGGGGGACCTAGACTTGTATTTGAATAAATAGAGTACTTGTCTTGGGAAGACTTGGTTATGGGAGGTGTTGAAGGTGGATGGCTTCTCATTCTAAACCCTGATGCCTTTATAGCAAAGCAATACATAGGTGTATATTCTGTTTCCCCAAATAGAAAAGGAAAACAATCAGTTGTGCATAGTTGCTTTCTGGAGAACTGCTTAAGTTACATCACTAATAATAGTTATTTAGTCCCATTACTGCTATGGAAATTTACTCTCATGTTCATGGAAAAACACAGCACTATCCAATAATTTTCAGCTTTTCTCTCTGAATTGTTAGTTGAATAATTAACATTAACCATGTAACATATGTGTACTTACCAGTGATTTCTTGAATGTTTCACATTTTAGGAGAGTATATTAAGTTGCTAGATCTAGATTAGGAATTGTTTCAATTGTCTTTCATATATCAGCAGAATAGAAAGATTCTTCATGCACAAACTACTTCCTATGTCTGAGACCTTTAAGAAATTAATAAACCTATGTGTTCTAGTTTTTCTGAACACATTGGTATCTGTGGTACCAGTGATATAACACAAGTTCCTGAATAGGGAAAACCATTTGCTACTACATATTAAATTGCTGACTAGTGCTGTCATGCACATACAGAGTGTATGAATTTTTTCTGTGAAATCAAATATTGGTCCATTTTGCCTGCTACTGAGTACAGGATATAATGAATTTAGATATAAATGTACTGGAGAGGTGACCCACTGGTCCATCTGTGCCTGAATCTTGTTTTGCACAGTGGCAGACTCGTTGCCCTAGAGAAGCAACAAATGGCACAGAGGCCAGGGCTTTCCCCTGATGCTGCCTTCTAGCATTGGTATTCTGAAGTTTCCTGCCTCTGGTATTCAGAGGTTTCCTTCAGTCATCATGACTAGTAGCCACTTATGGACCCATCCTATGTCTAATCTCCATCTAAACATCTGTTTGTAGCCATCACTATATGTACTGGCAGTGACCTCTGTAATTACTTGCTAAGTAAAGAAGTACTTCTGTCCAGCCTGAATCTGTTGTTCATCAATCTTATCACCCTCCTGAGTTCGTTTATTATAGAAGAGAAACAAAGTTTGAGTCCAGTGGCACCTTTAAGACCAACAAAGTTTTATTCAGTGTATGAGCTTTCATGTGCACGCATACTTCCTCAGATACAAAGAAATGGAATTTACCTTCATGCTTGAGGGGAGACGAATGGAGCGTAAAAGGGTCTCAGTTAATTACTCTTAGCATTTCACAATTCATAAGGATACATCAGTCTCTAATTTTGACATATTTATTTGCATCACTGTGTTTCCCTTGGAATTGAATCCAAACAAATGGTGATCGTGTAGACTTAGCTTGTAATTCGTTTGATCTTTGCATCTGTTAAAACATCTTCATTGTGTTAAATGGTAACCATATAAACGAAGCTTGTTATTCCTGAATCTGATGATGTTGCATGCTGATTTACTTACCACCTTCTGCCTTATCTGCATGGACTGGTAAATTCCATTTCATTGTATGTGAGGAAGTGTGCATGCAGATGAAAGCTCATACATTGAATAAAACTTTGTTGGTCTTAAAGGTGCCATTAGACTCAGACTTTGTCCTACTGCTTCAGACTTACATGGCTACCCACCTGAATCTATAGAAGAGAAAGTTCTCTCTGGTCACTTTTTCAAATGTTATTATAGTTGTCTTGTTTTCTAAGCTAAAATGTACCAAACTTTTCCACCACTCCTAGCAGAGCTTTCATGTGCACGCATACTTCCTCAGATACAAAGAAATGGAATTTACCTTCATGCTTGAGGGGAGACGAATGGAGCGTAAAAGGGTCTCAGTTAATTACTCTTAGCATTTCACAATTCATAAGGATACATCAGTCTCTAATTTTGACATATTTATTTGCATCACTGTGTTTCCCTTGGAATTGAATCCAAACAAATGGTGATCGTGTAGACTTAGCTTGTAATTCGTTTGATCTTTGCATCTGTTAAAACATCTTCATTGTGTTAAATGGTAACCATATAAACGAAGCTTGTTATTCCTGAATCTGATGATGTTGCATGCTGATTTACTTACCACCTTCTGCCTTATCTGCATGGACTGGTAAATTCCATTTCATTGTATGTGAGGAAGTGTGCATGCAGATGAAAGCTCATACATTGAATAAAACTTTGTTGGTCTTAAAGGTGCCATTAGACTCAGACTTTGTCCTACTGCTTCAGACTTACATGGCTACCCGCCTGAATCTATAGAAGAGAAAGTTCTCTCTGGTCACTTTTTCAAATGTTATTATAGTTGTCTTGTTTTCTAAGCTAAAATGTACCAAACTTTTCCACCACTCCTAGCAGGAAACATGCTTTTGTTGTTGTTCAGTCGCACAGTCGAGTCCGACTCTTCGCAACCCCATTGACCAGATCACGCCAGGCCTTCCGGTCTTCCGCCGTCCTCTGAAGTTTGCTCAACTTCATGTTCGTTTCATCTATGACACTGTCTAACCATCTCATCCTTTGCCGTCCCCGTCTTCTTTGACCTTCAATCTTTCCCAGCATCAGGGTCTTCTCCAGTGAGTGCTCCCTTCTCATTTGGTGGCCAAAGTATTTGAGCTTCAGTTTCATTATCTGGCCTTCCAGGGAACAGTCAGGGTTGATTTCTTTGAGGATTGACTGATTTGTTCTTCTTGCAGTCCAAGGGACTCTCAAGAGTCTCCTCCAGCACCATAGTTCAAAAGAATCTATTCTTCGGCGCTCGGCCTTCCTTATAGTCCAACTCTCACAGCCATACATGACTACTGGGAATACCATTGCTTTGACCATGCGGACTTTTGTTGGCAGGGTGATGTCTCTACTTTTTATCATGCTGTTTAGGTTCGCCATCACTTTCCTCCCAAGGAGCAGGCGTCTTTTAATTTCATGGCTGCTGTCACAGTCTGCGGTGATCTGGGATCCCAGGAACGTGAAGTCTGTCACTACTTCCACGACTTCCCCTTCTATTTGCCAAGGAGTGATGGGGCCGGATGCCATGATCTTAGTTTTTTTGATGTTGAGCTTCAAGCCCACTTTTGCGCTCTCCTCTTTTACCCTGAGCAAGAGGCTCTTGAGGTCCTCTTCACTTTCTGCCATCAGAGTGGTATCGTCTGCATATCTGAGGTTGTTGATCTTTTCCCCAGCAATCTTAATTCCCGCTTGTGATTCATCCAGGCCAGCATTTCGCATGATGTACTCTGCATATATATTAAATAAGCAAGGTGACAGTATACATCCTTGTCGTACTCCTTTTCCTATGCTGAACCAATCAGTTGTTCCATATCCGGTTCTAACTGTCGCTTCTTGGCCCTTATACAGGTTTCTCAAGAGACATGTGAGGTGGTCTGGTACTCCCATCTCTTTAAGGACCTGCCATAGTTTGTTGTGATCCACACAGTCAAAAGCTTTAGCATAGTCAATGAAGCAGAAGTAGATATTTTTCTGGTACTCTCTTGCTTTCTCCATAATCCAGCGAATGTTGGCAATTTGATCTCTAGTTCCTCTACCTCTTCGAAACCCAGCTTGTACTTCTGGTAGTTCTCTATCCACGTACTGTTGAAGCCTAGCTTGTAGGATCTTGAGCATGACCTTGCTAGCGTGTGATATGAGTGCAATTGTGCGATAGTTTGAACATTCCTTGGCATTGCCCTTCTTTGGGATTGGAATGTATACTGACCTTTTCCAATCCTGTGGCCACTGTTGCGTTTTCCAAATTTGCTGGCAAATGGAGTGCAGAACTTTAACAGCATCATCTTCTAAGACTTTGAATAGCTCAACTGGAATACCATCACCTCCACTAGCTTTGTTGTTAGTAATGCTTTCTAAGGCCCATTTAACTTCACATTCCAGGATGTCTGGCTCGAGGTCAGTGATTATACCGTCGTGGTTGTCAAGGACATCGAGGTCTTTCTTGTATAGTTCTTCTGTGTATTCTTGCCATCTTTTCCTAATCTCTTCTGCTTCTGTTAGGTCCCTACCGTTTTTGTCCTTTATCATGGCCAGCTTTGCATGGAACGCTCCCTTGATTTCTCCAATTTTCTTGAAGAGATCTCTAGTCCTTCCCATTCTATTGTTTTCTTCTATTACTTTGCACTGTTCATTCAGGAAGGCCTCCTTATCTCTCCTTGCCTCTGCTCTTCTCCAGTAGCATATTGGACACCTTCCGACCTGAGGGGCTCATCTTCCGGCGTCATATCTTTTAGCCTTTTGATACTGTCCATGGGGTTTTCTTGGCAAAAATACTGGAGTGGGTTGCCATTTCCTTCTCCAGGGGATCATGCTTGGTCTGAGTTCTCTGCTGTGGCCTGTCCGTCTTGGGTGGCCCTCCACGGCATAGCCCACAGCCTCATCGAACCAAGTAAGCCCCCTCGCCACGACAAGGCAGTGATCCATGAGGGGGGAAACGTGCTCCAAACCCCTTAATCATCTTGGTTCCTCTCCTTTGCACTTTCTCCAGCTCTGCAGTCTTTTGTGGGACATGGTGATCAAATTGTACATGATATTCCAAATGAGGCCATGCCATGATTCTATACAATGGCTTCACAATATTGGTTGGTTTATTTTCAGTTCCTTTCCAAATAATTTCCACCATGAAGTTTGTGTTTTTCACCACTGCTACGCACTGAGTCTATTGAGCTATCCTCTATTGCCCCAGGATCTCTTCCTTATTTGGTCTCTGTTGGTTAATATCCCAGCAGCGTGCATTTAAAGTTAGAGTTTTTTGCTCCAACATGCATTGCTTTACGCTTATCTGTATTGCCCTTCATTTGCTATGTTGTTGCTCACTCATCCACTTTGGTTTTCACCATCCTGAATAATTTATTTATTTAAAGTAGTTATATCCTGCTTTTCTTCTGTTCAACATTGACTTGGCATCAGATTTAAAAACAAATGCAATCTTGCCTTGACAGACACATAAACAAAAGGAAGCAGACCACAGCATGCATTCATGGGCACATCAGAGCAGCTGTGCAAAGCACAGCCTCTAAAATGATTGGGCCTTCCTCACATCTTAATATGAGTGAGTGGAGTAACTACTAACAATCCCTGGTCTGATGAATGGAGGTGCCTTGTAGGCACACATGGGTGGAGACAGTCTGGCAGATATCAGGGACCCAGGTCATAAAGTGCTTTAAAGGTTAACAAACATTTTTTCCTCAATATTTTATTGAAATTTTGTAAATATTACAAAAGTAATACAAAAATACACAGCAAATTTATACAGCTCATATAATGGAACTTAACATTAAGGTAGTAGTACATAAACATTTTAAATTAAGCATGAAAATGAATTGGCAGCCATGGCATCAGCCTTAAACTCAGGGTGATATGTTCAGAATGCCTAACTGCTGTCAACAGTCTAGCAACTACATCTTGTACCAGTTGTAATTTCTGTGTGGCTTTGAAGGCCAGCTGCATGTGGACTGTGTTACAGTAGTTTGGTTTTGTCTGCAAAAATTGCCACTATACTTTGCATCCCCAATTCCAGGTCATCCGTGAACAAATTGAATAGCACTAGTTCAATAATGATCCCAGTAGGACCTTTCTGGTTACTTTTCTCCATTGTGAGAAGTATCAGCTTATTCCTGTTTTCTGCTTCATATTTAACTATTTTTAATCCATAAGAGGGCTTGATCACTTAAACTATAACTGCTAAGTTTACTCAGGGTCTTTGGTGACAGACTTAGTTGCAAGCCTTTTGGAAGTCCAAGAACATAACGTCTACTGAGTCAACCTTATCCTCATACTTGTCAGTCCTCTCAATTTGAAAAAATTGGTAAGGCAGGACTTAACCTTTGCAGAAGCCATAGTGATTTTTCTTCAGTGGGTTTTGTTGCTTTACATGCTTAATCCTATCTTTAATAATCGTTTCTGTTAATTTACCCAGGACAGAAGATGGGGTAATTCGCCTGTAATTTCCTGGTTCTCGAGGGGCAGAGGACACTTGATACACTTGGGTTCCTCTTCCCACTATCCCTGGAGGCAGGAAATTGATTGCAGTTTCCATCTCCTGGGGGGAGGGAGCCAGGAGGGGGGAGAGCCCTTTGTTGTCCCACCAGGCTTCCAGGACTTGCTAGAACAATTTATCTCCAATCAGTTAGAGAAAGAAAAAAGAGCTTCTTTACCCTCCCAGAAAAGATGGTGCGAGGCCTCTTTCCCCCACCCTCTCCAGTCAAACACCTTCAAAAAATTAGCTAGTTCAAGGCCTCTAGACACAGAGAAACACCAGGGATCCTCTTGGCCCACAAAGGCTGCCAGTAAAAGCACCTTCCCCATTAGGAGCAATTATTCAAATTTCTCAGACTACAGGTCTGAGGATAGGAATTCCTCCTTAGGCTCTGAGGATTTTGATGCAGATCTAGATAAAGAGGAAGGCCAGTTGTCTGAGGACAAAGTCCTTCAACAGAGCAAGCCAACTCACTGCTTTTTTCCTCAAGAGGAACTTCCCACTCTCTTACACATAGCATTAAAAATCCTACAGCTTTCTGCCCCTAAGGTAGACATCCCCAAGGAGGAACAGAGTGATGACAATAAAGGGGACCCTGAGATTTTCTCTAGGGCAACTTTTCCCTTCCCTTCCTTTTTTAAAACTGAGATAAAAGAAGAATGGTCAGAGCCTACCAATAACTGTTTACATTCTGTACAGGATAAAATAATGTACTCTTTTCCCCTCCCAAGGTAACCAGCTAACTGAAAGTTACAGTGGTAGATGCTTCTTTGGCTAGCTTAGCATCAGGGGTGGCTCTTCCAAAAGAGGGAGTGGGCACCCTTAAATATCCCAATGATTGAAAAGTGACTCAGCTCTCCATGGAGCCCATGATGCCATTGTCTTCTCCATTAAAGCTTCTGCTGCCACATCTCTGATGGCAAGAGCCTCATACATGTGGCTTCGTAAATTGTCCCAAGAATACCCAGTTTTAAATCGGCTCCTGTCAAGTTACATGCACAATGTAAGGGCAGCAGCCTTCATGTCTGATGCTAGCCTGGATATGATCAAGTTCACAGCAAGGGCTATGGCTTCCACGGTGGTAGCCAGAAGACGTCTCTGGCTCAAGTCCTGGAATGTGGACTCCCTTGTGAGCCAGTTTGGTGTACTGGTTAAGTGCGTGGACTCTAATCTGGGAGAACCGGGTTTGATTTCCCCACTCCTCCACTTGCAACTGCTGGATGACCTTAGGCAAGCCATAGTTCTGACAAGAGTTGTCCTTGAAAGGGCAGTTCTTGAAAGAGCTCTCAAGGCCCCACCTACCTCACAGCGTGTCTGTTGTGGGGAGGGGGAGGAGTTTGTAAGCCGCTCTGAGACTCTGAGTGAAGGGCGGGGTATAAATCCAATCTCCTCTCCTCCTCCTCCTCCTTCTAAGTCTCATGTGGCATCTTGGCCTTTCCTGGGTGGCAAGCTGGTTGGATATAGCCTAGAGGACATCTTAATTGATACCAAGGTTATGCTGTTCATCTATAAAAGGGAGGACAGATGGCAGAAAAATTATAGTTCATAGTCCTTTCATTCTTACGGAATGCTTCCATGATTTAGATCAGACTCCAAGCTGCAGTCATGGACCAAATCCCAGCCTAACTTCAGAGCCACAAGTCAGTACTACAGTTCAGCCCAAGCATCAGCCTCCAGTAAGGGAGGAAAACAGCGGCAACAACAAAAGTGATGCCAGGCTTGCTCAGGTGAGGGGACAGCTGCAAAAATTTCACCAAGCCTGTAATTTATTAAAGGTAAAAGGTAAAGGTCTCCCTTGCTCGAAAGCCAGTCGAGTTCGACTCTAGGGTTGCGGTGCTCATCTCCGTTTCTAAGCCGAAGAGCCAGCGCTGTCCGAAGACGTTTCCGTGGTCATGTGGCCGGCATGACTAAACACCAAGGCGCACGGAACGCTGTTACCTTCCCACCGAAGTGGTACCTATTTAACTACTTGCAATTTCTTGCTTTCGAACTGCTAGGTTGGCAGGAGCTGGAACTAGAGACGGGAGCTTACTCCGTCATGCGGCAACCCGGGTCTTGAACTCCTGAACTACTGACCTTCCACAGCCTGCAGTTCAGCGTCTTAACCACTTGAGCCACCACAGCTCACCATTAGCCACTGGCAAATGGGTAAAATAAACCATAACCCATGGCTATTTAGTAGAATTTGTCACACCACCTCATGACATTCCTGAGCTCACCAGTCCCTCACTGCCCCATCAAGAGACAGTGCATACAGAATGCCATTAGACATCTGCTGGAGATCACAGTCATCAAACCTGTGCCATCATTGCAAAGGTTCTTAGGCATCTATTTTTTCATAGTTCCCAAAAAGAATGGAGACTGGAGGGATATCATCAACCTCAGATTCTTATTCCTGAGCTCACCAGTCAGGAAGTTCAAAATGAAGACCATTGTGGAAGACCATTGTGGAAGACCATTGAAGACCATTGTGGAAGCCCTGCAGCCGGAGGACTTCAGCCGGAGCTCTGCAGCCGGAGGTTTGTGAGGTACAGGAAGTTCAAAATGAAGACCATTGTGGAAGACCATTGTGGAAGACCATTGAAGACCATTGTGGAAGCCCTGCAGCCGGAGGACTTCATGGCCTCCATTGATTTGACCAAGTCATATCTTCATGTGTGGGACAGACAGTATCTGAGATTCACCTTCAGTCGAAAACACTTCCAGGTCTTGGCCATGCCAATTGGGTTGGCATCAGTGCCCCAGATATTCACAAAACTGATAATCTCACTTGTTGCAAGCCTGTGTCTCAAAGGAATCCATATCCATGCCTACCTCAGTGACCTCCTTATAAGGTCACCTTCACAAGAACAGGCACTCAGGGTCATTCAGGATGCTACCATGTTTATTTTTTCTCAAGAAGACACACTAGGGCTTATACCACAAATGCATAGAAATCCTGCTAGGGCTTATTTTTTGGGTAGGTCTTATTTTCGGGGAAACAGGGTATCTGGCACCTATCCAGTCACGGCTTCCTAATCAATCTAATGAAGACCCAACTAACACCTGTCCACGTCATCATGCATTTGGGATCAGTGATAGATTCAATCCAGAAAAAAGTGTTTCTTCTCCTAGAGAGAGCAGAGAAGATCGTTCAAACTGTGAAACAGGTTCGCTCTGCAAAATCAATGGACTTGATGATCCTAGTACATCTGCTAGGTTACATGATTGCAGCTATTGAGACAGTCCCTTGGGCCCGGGCACTCTCTCGGGTACTTCAGTGGACGCTATTGCCATATCAGAGGCTCATAGCCCTCCAAGTCAGAATCAGTCAGCATCTCCAGAAGAACCTCCTTTGGTGGACAACTAAGAACCATGTAGAATGGATGGTAAGTAGAAGTGGTACTTAGAAGCTAGAAGCTATTTTCCTACCTATCTTTGTTGGATTATAAAACTGGAAAACACTACCTACTCTCCTATCTACTTTTGTTGGATTATAAATCTGAAAACATTGTTTGTTTTCCCACCTTCCTTTGTTGGATTATTTTTGCTGTTGTTGTTGCTTTTTAACTAGTATTATTACTGGAAAACTGATTTTGACCTGTTAGACTTTACTGGATTTTACCTGGTTGGAATATAAAAGAAGTTTGGATTTCCTGCATTATTTCCCATCTGCCATTGGTTTTGGATTTGCCTTTATTCATGCTTGGAATATATTGGGAACTAATTAAACTGGAAATGGTACTTAGCTGTGATCTGGAGAACTGTAAAGAGACCTAAAAGAGAAACATGATGTGCCTGGGCTACTGAAGAGACACAGAAACGATTGAAGAGGCCTGTAATCTGTCAATTTCTTTCTCTTTGTTTTTGTGTGTATGTATTAAATGATGCTTAGATAATTTTTTATATGGTGACTGTTAGATTTAAAGTGTTATAAACTAGCAGAATAATTTAAGTGAAAATTTGTGGGGGGATTGGATTGGAAGATACTTATTATACTGAGTTTCATTTATTGTTCGATATTGGCACTTGATATTTTAATATTGAACCTGGTAAGATAGAAAATAAGGGGGAGGGGCAAATAGTAAAGATCTTGGCGGAGTAAGTGTATAACAATTACGCCCCCAACATCTGCAGCATCTTCGCCTACTACACGGACTAAATTACTGGGAAATATGCTGACACTGGAATCTTTGAAAGACTTTAAAAATGATATGCAAGTTATCTTTCAAACTAGTCTGAGCCAAACTCAGACTGATATAGAAACTAAATTTCATGCAAATTTAAGCCAGGTGCAGAATGACCTGCAAGACAGACTACAATCGGGCCTAAACCAGGTGCAGATGGCCTTAATACAAGTCATAGATCAAATGAAAAACTTTAACACTGAGGCTGGAGATGTAAAAGTTAAAATGGCTGATCTTAACTGATAGAAAATAAGAAGAAAAAAACAAGAGGTGGCACAACAAGCCAAGGGAGAGTGAGGTTGACTTTTTATATAGAGCTAACTCTGCCTATGCAAGGAAGAATAATCTTCCAAAGGAAGTGCATGTAAAATTTACTAAGAAGACGGTCAGAGATC
The DNA here is from genome assembly GCF_001447785.1 of Gekko japonicus. Taxonomy (NCBI): domain Eukaryota; kingdom Metazoa; phylum Chordata; class Lepidosauria; order Squamata; family Gekkonidae; genus Gekko; species Gekko japonicus. The sequence continues at coordinate 713,640 of NW_015177013.1, forward strand.
TTGTGTGGCAAGAAGCACAGAATAATACTCTTAAAATACAAGACAAGGAAATAAAAATTGTAAGAGAAATTCCCTAGAAAATAAGACAAAGAAGAAAAGAATATGTATTTCTGACCTCCAAACTGACAGCAAATTCAATTACATTTCAATGGCTTACTCCAGAAGGATTTTTTTTTCACATTTGAAGGTCAAAGATTCAGATTGGACTCCATATTCAAGGCAAAATACTTTTTGGAGCATTATGGAAAACTTTTACAATGTGAAGAAACAAACAAAGCAAAAACAAAAGGTACTACAACCAAAAAAGAAGAGGAAGCATCAGCCAACTCAGCCTCGGATGAAGAATTTAAGGCCAGCATGGTCAAAACAATCTGTGGAAGGTAGGCCACAAAGAATGATGAGAAATAGAAATGGTAGTAAGAAGAACAGATCATAATGGACCCATCAACAACCAAGATATTATTGGTAAATGTAAATGGACTAAATTCACCTGAGAAAAGATGATAGGTATTTAAACAACTTAAGAAGATAGATGCAGATATTGTATGTTTGCAAGAAACACACATTAGAAAAAAGATGAACATTATTTGATCAATAAGAAGCTTCAGACAATGTAAAGAAAAGAATAGCCGTATATATCAAAGAAAAATTAAAACCTATTTTGATATTCTCATCAGAAAATGGAAGACTTCTGTTATTTGAAATAGATATTCGAGACAAAAAAATCTTATTGGTGGTGATATGTGCACCGAATGAATCACAGGGCAAATTCTTTGAAATGATGAAAGAAACTATAACAAAATATGACTACTTGGATATTTGTGTAATTGGAGATTTTAACCCTGTTTTTGATCAAGACCTAGACAGGAGAACTATTAAGAAGATTAAACCTTTCAAAGGTTTACTTCCAAGATCTTTTTTAGAATTGGCTGAAGAATATAAACTGATTGATGTTTTGAGAACTAGAAACCCAACTGGAAAAGAGTATACTTTTTATTCAGACAGACATAAATATTGGTCCAGAATTGGTATGTGTTGGATTACATCAAATCTTTTTCAGGAAATTGAAGACATGGATATTATGCCTCTGCAGACCACAGACCACTATTATTGAAGGTTAAAGATAATAAAAAAATTAGATGGAGGCTGAATATACATAAAGATAATCGGGGGGAAATTAGATGGAGGCTGAATATACAACTATTTAAACATGGACAATTTTTAAAGATGGCTAAGAAAGAAATGAAGAGCTTTTTCCAACAAAATATGAATGGATAATTTGGGACACAAGCAAAGCTTTTTTTAGAGGACTGGAAATTAGATTTGCAGCAGGAAAGAAAAGAGAACAACTGAAGACATTTCAAAGTATACTGGACGCTATTCAAAATAAAGAGAAATAATTTAAGTTGGATGCTTCGAATGGGAAATTAAATATGAAAATCAAATTATTACAACATCAACTCAACCTACTTTTATCAGAATAAATGGCAAAAAATATTAAAGTTGCTAAACAGGAATATTTTGAAAATGCCAATAAACCAGGAAGATGGTTGGCTTACAAGTTAAGAAAAGAGCAAGAGAAAAGGATGATCAACTCATTGTTTGAAAAAGAGAGAAAACAGGCATTTTCTAAGAATGCATTAAGGGAAATAATTCAAGATTTTTACACACAATTATACAAAAGAGTGGAAATGTCCAAAGAAACTCAGAAACAGTATTTAGACGAACAGGACTTACCCACAATTTCGGAAGAAAACAGAAGAATGCTGAATGATCCCATAACAATGATGGAAATTACAGAGGCTATTACAGATGGACTACCAGCTGAATACTATAAAATATTTGAAGATGTATTACTGATACCATATAAAAACATAATTTCTTCTGTAATAGAAAAACAGAAATACCAGAATCTTGGACAGAAGCAACTATATCATTGATTCATAAAGAAGACACAGATCCTAAAGAGATAAAAAAAACTATAGACCTATTTCCTTGCTGAATTGTGGTCACAAAATATTTGCAACGATCTTTGCTGCAAGGTTGAACAATGTGAGAACAGTTTTAAATATAGTAGAATACTATGAAGCGCATCCAGAGAAACAGATGGCTTTGATATTTTTGGACGCTGAAAAAGCACTTGACAATGTCAAGTGGCAATTTATTATTCAACAGATGAAAATAATGAAATTTGGGACTAATTTTATAAAGGCTATTGAAGTTATATATACAAAGCAGAAAGCAAAAATAGTAGTAAATAATGAATTGACAGATAATATGTAAGCCGTCCTGAGCCTGCGTAGTGGGGAGGGCAGGGTATAAGTTGAATAATAAATAAATAAAATAAATATATGGATTGAAAAAGGGACAAAACAAGACTGTCCAGTGTCCCCACCATTGTTTATATTAACGTTGGAAGTGCTGACAAGAACTATTAGGGAAGATTCCCGTATTAAAGGGACGTCAATAAGAGGAAATAAATATAAATTACATGCCTTTGCTGATGACTTGGTATTTATCTTAGAAGATCCAATGGAATCGATACAATAACTGATGAATCGGATTAATGAATATGGGGAAATGGTGGAAATGAAAATAAACTATTAGAAGACGAAAATGATTACGAAAAATACGACATTGAAACAGAGATGTGAATTAGCAGAGTTAACTAGATTTCAATTGGAAAAGAAAGTCAAATATCTAGGTATTAATATTACAGCAAAATGTAGTTCTCTGATAAATGATAATAAAGTGCTACAAGATATTTAAAAAGATCTGGAGAAATGGACAAAGCTGCAAGTATCACTAATGGGTAGAATAGCAATTTTGAAAATGAATATTTTACCATGTCTGATGTTTTTATTCCAGACCTTGCCGATATATATTAAACAAAGCTTCTTTGATAAATTGAATAAACTGACACAACACTTTATATGGCAAGGGAAAAAGCCAAGAATTAAATTGAAAGCCTTACAGAATGTGAAAGATAAGGCTGGATTTGGAGTACCAGAGTGGAAGAATTACTATAGGGCAGCAAGTTTGGTTTGGTTGAGACAATGGATTTTACTTGAAGACCATAGGATGCTGACTCTAGAAGGACATAACTTAAAACTGGGATGGCATGCGTTTTTATGATATGGGAAAGCTTCTGGACATAAATATTTTAAAAATCATATTATACGATCATTATTGACAACCTGGGAAAAGATTCGTCCACTGATGTATACTAAAATTCCAAGAAGGGTATCTCCAGTGGAAGGTTTTTCTCAACCAGCTTTGACTTCAAAACAAACAGTTATTAGATACGCAGAATTGTTAGACGATGGAAATAATTTAAAATCTCAGGAAGAATTAAATAAAAGGAAGTAAACTTAGATTGGTGGACTAGAGTGCAAGTAGAATCTAGATATAGAAAGGACAAACAGACAGATGGATTTTATTTAGAACAAGGTGTATTTGAAAAATTATTATGTACTTCAAGAGAGAAACGTATTAAGAAAATGTCTGGTATGCTGATGCAATTGAAAATGCAGGATGAAATAGTTAAAGAATGTACGGTCAAATGGATGCAAAATGTAGGTTACAACATAGATTTGTTACAATGGAGTAAAATATGGAATGTGAATATTAAGTTGACTAAATCTGTTTCATTTAAAGAAAATTTGTATAAAATGTTCTATAGATGGCACCTAACCCCAAATGTATAAACATTTGAGTAACAAATGCTGGAAATGTAACAATCATGTTGGGTCATACTATCATATGTGGTGGACATGTAAAAAGGTTCATAAATATTGGATTGGAGTACATACTCTCTTACAGTCAGTGTTGAATATTACAATACCTTTTAAACCAGAGATATTCCTGTTAAACTGTTTACCAGATGACTTAGATAAGAACCACAGATACTTTATTTTACATGTTATAACAGCAGCCAGAATTTTATTTGCAACGACATGGAGAACATTGAAAATGTTAATAACAAAGATTATGGATTGTGCCCAAATGGACAAATGGACAAATATATTAAAAGGAGAAATGGAAGAAGAATTTGTGGAACCATGGAGGGCCTTTTATGACTGGTTAAGACGCGAATACTGAGAAACTAAGGTTAAATGAAGAACAATAAGAATGAAGGTTATAAGCTTTTATGAGATTTGCATGCAGAATGTTAAATTAGACTTTTTTCAGATTTCTGTATCTTTTCCTTTCTCTTCTTTCCCCTTTCCCTCTTTCTATGTAATAAACTAATAAAATCCTTTTTTTAAAAAAATGCTCAGTCTTTTGGAACTGCGTGAAATTCATCTGGCACTTCTACTTGTAAGACAATCTGTCTCAATTGAACATATGTATATGGACAGACAACACCACAGCCAAGGCACACATGAACAGCCAGGTAGGCACCAAAGCCAAGAAGCCACAGCTGGAGTCAACTATCCTAATGTCCTGGGCAGAACAACATCTGGCCTCTCTCAGAGCAGAACACATCAGTGGCATAGCAAATGTTCAAGCAGATTGGCTTAACTGCACCAGGCTGAACCAGGGTGAGTGGTCCCTCAGCCAGGGAACATTCCAGCCCATGGTTCTACATTTCAGCCTCCCCGACCAGTGCCAGGACATCCAGATTCTTCTTGAGACACCAGTGTCAGCAAGCAGAACAAGTGGATGCTCTGATGTTCCCTTGGTCATTGGGCCTTCTTTATGCTTTTCCTGCCGTACCTTTGGTTCCAAAGGTTCTGAACAAAATGAAGCAGGAGAAGGCAGAGTTGATTTGCCCTGCCCCAGGAGGCCTTGGTTTTCCAGCCTGCTGAAATCATCACCTCCATGGGAACATCCACTGTTGCCCAGTATGCTAACCCAGGGTCTCGTCTATTATCGAGACCCAGCTTGGCTTCATCTGACAGGATGGAGATTGAGCGGCAAGTGCTGATCGCACAGGGTTTGGCGGCCCGGAGAAGCTCCATTTCTAGAATTTACAACAGTTCTTGGAAGGCTTTTGTCAGGTGGTGCAAGAGGAAATACCTGCAACCAGACACCGTGGATCTTCCTCAGTTTTTGTCCTTCGTACAGGATGGAGTCTCTCAGGGTCTTAGAGCAAGCACTCTCTGTCACCATACTTTGAGCACTATACTTTCAACAGTTAGCGGTGTACCACTCTGCAGGCACCGAGCAGTGAAGAGATTTCTGAATGGAGGTACTTTGTCTCAGTCCCCTACAGTGCACAGCTTTCCCTCTTGGATACTTCATGTCATTCTTCAGGCTCTAGCTAGTCCTTCATTTGAGCCTCTGAGGGAGTTTTCTCTGAAGTTCTTTACTCTGAAGGTACTTTTCCTGCTAGTTGTTACATCTGCAAGACGGGTCTCAGAGATACGTGCTCTTTCCCTCAGAAAAAGCTTATGCATCTTCCATAAGGACATGGTGGTTCTGTGCACAGATTCTACCTTCATTCCCAAGGTCAATACACCTTTTCACAGCTCACAGGAGATATATTTGCCATCCTTCTGCCCAAAGCCTAGGGAGAAGAAATGGCACTGTCTTGACCTTCTAAGAGCACGTCACATTTAGAAGAACTAAGCCATTTAGGAATTTGGGTTCCCTTTTTTTGGTTTTTCATCTAGCAGTCAATGGAGAAAGGGTTTCTAAGGCTACACTAAGCAAGTGGCTAAAGGACTGCATCTCCTTGACACATGACTCTCAAGGATTTCAAGTCCCAGAGGAGATCACAGCGCATTCAACAAGAAGTGCTTCTATGTCAGCAGCATTTGACACAAATGCATCCGTTGCACATATCTGCAAGGCTGCTACCTGGGCCTCAGTGTCAACATTTATCAGGCACTACAAGATGGACTGTATTGCCGCAGCTGATGCAGCATTTGAGCGAAGTGTCCTACAGCCAGTGGTTTAGTCCTACTGTTATCTCTGTGCTTGGCAGTCACTTTTCCCTTCCTGGATGGGATGAGCTTTGTAACATACCAAGCATATCAAAGTCCTCCTCCCCTTGAGGGAGAATGGACCATTGGACTTACCATGAAGGTTCCTTCTTGATGGTGAGGAGGACACTCTGGACTCACCCTAGTTGGAGGGTCTCTGTTCAGCCTATAAAAACATAAGAGAAGCCAATGTTGGATCTGGCCAATAGCCCATCCAGTCCAACACTCTGTCACACAGTGGCCAAAAATACCAGGTGCCATCAGGAGGTCCATCAGTGGGGCCAGGACACCAGAAGCCCTCCCACTGCCCCCCCCGAAGCACCAAGAATACAGTGCATCACTTGCCCCAGACTGAGAATTCCCATCTATACCTTGTGGCTAATAGCCACTGATGGACCTCTGCTCCATATATTTATCCAGTTCCCTCTTGAAGCCATGCATGTTTGTAGCCGTCACCACCTCCTGTGGCAGTGAAGTTCATTTGTTAATTACTGATTGGGTGAAGAATTGAAGAGCTCCTTTATGCTTCCTAAAGTGTGACTGACTGCCAATTTCCATGTTCATTGTTCTTTCACTGTTCTAGCAGTCTATCTTTACCTGTACGGTTTGTTTCATAGGGTTCTGTAAGCCTTGTTGTCTGTTTGTTTGACACGTTGTGGACTGTTAATAGCTGCAGAAGACTCCAGACTGAGGGTTGGGCTCTTCTTACCCCCAGAGATGGAAAGTGGAATCAATTTCCTGTCTCCAGGGATTGTGGGAAGAGGAGCCCGAGCGTATCAGAGTGTCTTCCTCACCCTCGAGAAGAAGGAACTTTCACGGTAAGTCCAGTGTTCCAATCTCCTTTTGTCCGCTTTTTAAGAATTGGTGTTAACATCCACTGCTTGCCAGCCTTTACGTACTGGAAGCCAATTTTAGTGAAATCTTACATATGCTAGTTAGAAGTATTTTACACCTGAGTTCTAAAGAACCCTTGTTTTATATGCCATCTTGGCCAAAAATTATTCATTTTTAATTTCCCTGTTAGTCCTAGACCTTCATCTCCCATCCTGTCATTTTGGCTCAGTTTTTCAGATATGCTTCCTGAAATAGTACCTTTGCATGAGCACATCCCCAGTGTTTGCCAAGGTGGAAAACAGATGCAGAAATTCTACTATGTCTCAGTCTGTCTTAAGCAATCTTTTCACTTCTTTCTCATCCAGTGGCCTCTCCAACTGGTTTCCTGATTCTGAAACATCTGAAGAAATGTTTATTGCTTGTCTTAATTAGTTCAGCAGTATGTTTCACAAATTCTTTTTGCTCACTTTATTGCCAACATATATTTGTTTTGTCAGAACCTGTGCTCCTTTGTGTTCACTTAATTTGTGCACACTTTCTGCTCTTAGAAGATAGCCTTCTTCTTTAGTGGTCCTGGGGTGGGCATGATTGGGAAAAGCTCCTCCCTCTGGTCTTGCAGGGTTGTCTAGTCTTTGTTTGCAATTCCTGTAGGGGGAAGGGCTTCTTCCTCGTGGCCCCAGTTCATTGGCCCTGCCTTCAGGCACAGCTTCCGGCAGCAGCAGCTCCAAGGCACCCGAGGAGCTTGAGGGAGAGGGAAAGGGCCTTCCCCCCCAATCTCCCTCTGAGCTTGCTGGAGCAGGGTGGGTCTTTGCCCCCACTGCTAGCCCCCCAGTGTGATGTTGCCGAGGACTGGGCTTGGGACTCAGAAGCACCCCGGTGCTCCCCGGAGCAGCTTGAGGGAGAGGGAAGCTTTCTTTTTTTTTCATCTAATCTTCCGATGTTGCAGAAGCAGGACAGGCCTTTGCTCCCACCCCCATCTCCCCAGCATGATGGTGCTGAGGGCCAGGCCTAGGACTCTGAAGCAGCCCTGCGCTTCCTGGAGCAGCTTGGCTCCAGCACCGTGGCCCCAGCCACAGGGAAGAATGCACACAAAGGGAAGACTGCAGGTGGTGTGGAGCCAAGGAAATGGGCCCAGCGACCCTCAGAGTGGCTCTGCAGTGATCTGAGCCCCAGGTGGACATGTGTCCTTGGCCTCCATGCATCCAGAGCTTTACAGATGCCCAGCATTTCCCAGAATGGCTCGGTCTCATAGTCTGAGCCCTGGTTGGCTTGCGGCCTCCTGGAACTATCCCTAGTGCGTCTTGGCACTGAAGCCTTGAACCCTGGGGCACCAGCTACTCTGCATCACAATTGGAGAGCAGTAAGACCAGCAGGGCTATGGTGTCGTGGTTGGGTTTAGCAGAGCCCCTGACCCAGTAGAGCTCGGCCTCTGGTCTGGAGCTCCCTTCCTCTCCTGAGGTGGACACCAGCAAAGGGGGGCTACCAGACTGTGAATTCCCCAGGGGCCTCGGGCCTGAACTTGGACCTCTTGGGGGAGAATGCTCAGTCTACCTTACTTGTCTGGCTTAAGGGGAAGATGAAGCAAGAGGTCAAGGCATTGGTCTCCCTAGTCATGCCCATCCACAGGCTGGTCCTCCAGGTATCGCAGCAGGAGATCTCCCTCCAGTAGTGCATTTGGTAGCAGGGGGACAGGTGGGAGTTCCCATTCTCCCTATCTCCCAAGAGAAGGAGACTGGAACACTAAGGGGCAGGCAGTGACTATAGCCCACCGATGGGTGATGAGGAGCAGGACTCAGATGGCTTGAACTTCTGAGGAGAAAGAGGAGCTATCAGAAGAGGAGGAGCCTGTGGTTATGACTATGCAGAATAGGCTTTTCCCGCAGGAAGTTTTTCAGAAGCTTCTGGCCAAAGTTCTGTGGATACTGAAAATACTGGGTTCAGCAAGAATCACTAACACACCAGAAGGGTCCTCCAGATTGTGTCCCGCAAGGGCACCCCCACCCCCCCCTCTAGGGATTCCCTTCCTGGCAGCCTTTAACAGGGTGGTCAAAGCCAAACCGGAAACCCTAGTCTCAGCTAGGCTTCCACCTAGTCTAATAGATGAAGTGCTCAGTGTTCGTTCTGGAGAGCTCATCCCTTACGTAAAATAATATTTTACAAAACAGGTATTTTTTTCCTTGGGCAGAAAATGCCCCCCTCCTGATGCTTTTGGCAAATGGGTGGGAAAGAGCTAGGTAGAGGAGAGTAATGGCAATGCATTGTAACATTGCTCAGGCTCAAAATATTTTTAGTTCAATTCTGAGTGCTTCAGAAGTTGTGAAAAAAATCTGGATGTTTAAGTGTGCTGATGTACTCATGAAATACAGGGTGAACAGAGAAATCATGCAGCAGTCTTGGCTAGAAATGATAATTCTTAGGATTTGTAATTTGTCTCTATATGATTCCTTTTGACTTCATGTTTTATGCATTTACTGAGGAACAACAGCTTAAGTGCACTGTGCTTCCCTGCTTGTTGAACAAAGGAAGACTTTAAGCACTAACAATTCAAACTTTGCAAGTAAGCAGTACTATTAACTCTGTCCTTACAGTAGTTATCATTTGAAGGTGACACAGCAAGAGAGTAAAAAGCCATGTCAGTCTTGATTTATTGTGATCTCCTTTCAGTTTAGAGTTTGCTTTGTTTTCTTTCATTTTTGTTTGCTCTTTTGTCTTGTCTGGAATTTTATATTCATGCCATATTTCCTGGTGCTTTAGGAATGAGAAATTTTGTCTTGCTAATTGCACTGACTTAAGAGTTCTCATGTTTCTGGTTCTGAAAGTTCTAGATAGTAATAATAATACAACTCTTTAAGTTCTTGGGATTGACTTTGTACTGCACTGGCAAATCGTATTTCTGTCTTTTAAATTGCCTTTCTTTATGTTTTACACGTTGCCTTTCATACGTTAGGAATTTCAATTCCCATATCATAGAAAGGCAGGGGCATTTTTTTAGACCGATCACGAGAAGGGAGGGCAGGAAGGGTTGCATCAGTGCCTAGTTTTTGTGGCTCTTTCTTACATGCCCAGGGAAATGCTAATCACCACTTTGGAATCAGGAAGCCATTTTTTTTCCTTTCCTTCTTCTGGGCATAGAGCGGGGGGGGGGGTCACTGGTGGTGGTGGGATTTGTGAGTATCCTGCATTGTGCAGAGGGTTGGACTAGATGACCCTGAAGGACCTTCCAATTCTATGATTCTAATATCGAATTGGTTCTCAATAGCTGCTTCTCAGACTTAGAGATGCAAAAGCCTGGGAAGAGACCAGAAACATTGTTGGAAATACTGAAGAAAAAAGTCCTCAGTTTTTTCATGCTATACATTTTGATCAAGTAAAACGTTGTCTTAAGGTATTTCATTCAATAAAAAAGAATATTTCATTGGAACTTTTTTCTGTGTTCACCCATGTTTTCCAATTGAAAAAAAAACAACTCAAAAAAAAAAGGGATTTAAATCTCTAATAATAGTGACACATTGCATTAATGTACTTTTTTGTAAACTTCTGGCATGCATGGTTAATTTCTCCAGTTCTGGTTTCCTAGACTAAACAATGTTTTTACAAATAACCAGTGTTACTTCCATAGCTGCAATGGACTGTTTCAGTTGGAAACTCCTCTTCTGAAAATAGGAAAATCTGAAAACAAGGAAATCTGGTATGTGTGTGTACTGAAGCTTGAAAAGTTTTATGATTCTTCATGGATGTAGTCCTCAAACATGGATTGAGAAGCAGTCCATGTTTCTTCACACAGAATTATTTGAAGACCTGTGCATTTCAGGTTTGCATCAGTGCTACCTTTTCCAGAACTTCTGAGCATGGGGAGTGTGCTACTCAAGGATTAGTGTGACTCATTTGTCTGTAAAGATTAATTACATTACCACACGATAACAACTTACAGTTCACAGCTGCCTATGTGTACATTGCTTCTTTTTGACATTTAAGTGACTTTAATGCAAGGTTTAAATAGCTATGTAGGCAAGGTTTCAGCAGAATACCTAAGGAAACTATATTGATAGGAACCTAATTTCAAGCAAGTACTACAATATTCAAGTATGTTACAGCAGACTTGGTTTACTGAGGGGCTTAATTCTGACAATATAGGAGTGCTACTGGTGAGTGGAAGTCTGCCCCGGCATTCTGGATGGGGTTGTACTCCCCTTGAAAGAACAGGTCTGTAGTCTGGAGGTGCTTATGAACCTAGGTGTACTGCTGGATAAGCAGTTATGGCCAGGATAAGCAGGCATGGCAAGGAGTGCCTTTTTCCAGCTTGAAGTCGTTAGCCAGCTGTGACCTTTCCTGGGCAAAAAAAAAGATCTGGCCACTGGTGCATGCCCTGGTTATATATTGATTAGATGAATGTACTCTACATAGCACTGCCCTTGAGAAATGTTCAGGATGCTGCGGCTAGCGTATTTGTTGAAGTGGCTTGTATGCAGGGGTCATTTTGTAGAAAAAGAGGTGCAGGAGCTCATTAGTACAACTCATTAGCATAACTTATTTGCATATGCCACACACCCTGACATCACCAGAAGTGTGTCAGAAGGCAACACCCACTGCTCAGCTCCACCCCAAGAATCTCCAGGTATTTCCCAACTCAGAGCTGGCGAGCCTACCTGGAGAAAAAGCTGGGATCCACTGAGCTTTGCAGCACGATCCTAAACTGAGCAGCTGCACCAGCTCTCCCAGATTAGAGTCCAGGCTCCTAGCCACTATACCACACTGGCTTTCATTGTAAGAGTTTTGAGTCTGAGTTACTAACAATAATAGCTCATGAAGTATGGGCAATTTTGAGAATCACTGTGCATAAGTTTGAACAAAGTCATTTGAACACTGTAATTTGTCATGATTAAAACTGCTAACAATAGATGTGAGATCAGAAAAGGGCAGATGTAAAAACACATGGAATTCTAGGTGGGCTTTCAGTACAACTCTTAACATCAATGTACTTGGAAGGATATGGATTGCAGTGTTTGCTTCCGATTGGCACAGTACCTAACAGTCAATATATATTCAGCTTCTCCTCTTCAAATGAGCCCAGATTCTGTCAGAACTACTCAGCTTCAGAAAGCATGAGTTCAGAATCCAGAAAAGTATTAGGACTCAGCTGTTAGGCATAAGACTATCCATAAAGTGAGCCACACTTTTTATGTCACACATTTTCCCCCATTTCTGAAGCATCTCATCCCTGAAAAGACAGGCATCCTTTGAAAAGCAAATCAGTTAAAAGCAGACAGGGTTTCCAGTGATGGAGAAACTAGATTGTTTTCTGCAAATGAAATAATAATTTGCCGCTCTTACCCTCACCCTGAATTATTTACCACCTACCAGAGTAGTCCAAAAAAAAGCACCAGCACAAAGATCCTGAGAAAGTTAGACAAGTGCAAGTAGCAGATTTTTCTCCCAGACCTCCCTCTCCTCCCCCTGTCAGGGAGGGCTTCTGTGCCAGTCAGGCGCTTCTGGTTGTAGCTTCCTCTCCCAGGGTAGCATTTTACTTAGCAATATCAGGATTGGGAAGGGGGGATGGTTTGCCTACATTTGCCCCAGCAACACTTCCTTTGCTTCCAAATTTGGGACTGAGGTGGGGACACTTTTGTGTTGGTCTGGGACGATGCCCTTGTGGAAGACAGCTGGCAAAGCCTACATGAGTTGCCTGGGGTTTGGGCTTTGCACCCAGCTGTAGGTTTTGGAGCATGTAAAGCTCTGGGTAGCCCTGTCTCCTCAGATCTTGGTAGCTCTCTTGCCTTGCAACACCCCCCCCCCCCCCCGGGGTTGCCATAAGTCAGCCGTGACTTGATGGCAAAAAAGGGGGGGAAAAGCTCAGGATGGCAAAAGACTTCCCTTGGACTTTAAACAAATGCCGGGGGCCAGTGGAACAGGTTTCCACCCCCTCCAAGCAGCTTGGGGATTGCATCAAAGGTTGGAGAGGAGGATCCTCCTGGAAATGAATTAACTTACCCCCCCCAAAAAAGCCAACCCTGAAAGCGCTCGCTCTCCCCCCCCCCATTCCCGCTCTGTTTTGAAATAGGATCCAGCCTCTGCCTTTCGCCAGGGCTTAATCACCTTCTACCCAGCTCTGATGCACACCAGCCGCAGGGAGAGTGCCTCTTTCCTCCTCCCTGGGCTCTGGACTGGGCACCATACTGACTGTTTAAACCCCAGCCACCCACCCCACGTGCAGCCTGCACAGTGCAGCAGGCGGCCGAGAGAGACAGAGTGAGAGAGCTCACTCAGCCAGGAGACAGCCGCCCAGCGTGCCCTCTCTCTCTTTGGCAAGCAAGGACGTGGTGGCGGCGCATGAGGTGGGGTAGCCTGCACCCGCCCTATTACTCACCAGTCCGGCAGCCAGCAGAAAGGGGGGGAGGCCCTGATCTTGTCACGATTGCCCTGGTGGGGTGGGCTAGGCAAGGTACAGAGTATCCAAAAACACAGGCTGAGGTCAGAGCACCAGGTAGGCAGAGAAACAAAAGTGTAATCCAAAATATCAGGTCACTTGCACAGTCTAAGGTTTACCGGAGATTGGCAGTCAGAGTTGTAAAGCCGAAAGCCGTTCTTCAGAGCCAGGTTACACATTCCAAGGTCAGGGAGCCAGAAGAACAATGTCACTCAGTCCGGAGTAAAAAAGCCGAGGGAGTCAAGCAGAAAGTCAGGAAACAAGATGCAGGTCCGAGGTGCAGCGATTCAATCATGTGATCAGTTGCCAGCACGAATTGGATAGTGAAGAGAGCTGCCTTAAAACCCTGTTCCCCTTGTCACTAATTACCGGCTGATTACAGAGTCCTGGCTCCCGTCAATACTTGGGACTCAGAGGACGCCTCCCACACGTGTGCTTACCTACACCGGGTTGTCAAGTCCCGTCTCTGTTGGTCTCGTAAACGAGCTACAGGTGGTGGTGGGGAATCGGGGCGTGGAGTTTGTGCTTGGCTCTGCAGGAGCAGCTCCAGATGTGAACCCTTCTGGTAGCCAGTGTTCATCCTCTGCAAGACTTCCGAAACAATTTCCGTACTTTCACAAATTAGTCTCTCTGGCCACAGTTCAGCTAATGAGATCTGTATGCAGAAGCTGGCTTTTGTGTGTCTATTATTTGTTGCACCGCAGGCACCATCCAGAGGCATATTTAAAACGTGTGTTGGAATGTGTAAGCAAAGCCCTCTTTCTGCACTGCATTGTTTTTATGTGGATACAAGTTCAAATGCCCATCCCTTGTCCAAAAACAACGAGCCATGCATAAGTCCTTTTTAAAAAAGCATAATATTGAATCAGAGTGTATGCTTCTAGTTGCCTAGGGTATTTCCTGACTTATTTTTTTCCCCATCCAGCGGTGCAGGGAGCTCGTTCCTGGATGTTGAAGGTGCAGAGTCCCTGGCGTCAGGGTCCACTGGGTCGGGCGGCACGGTGGGCATGACAGATCTTGCGAGAGGAAATCACAGCTGTCGCGGGAATTTTCAAATTCTTAAACCCCGTCTAGCCTGATCTCCTCCGATCTCAGAAGTTTAGCAGGGCTGATCCTTGTTAGTATTTGGATGGGAGACCATACCACCCGTGCCTACCCCGCTGCCCCCCCTCTACCCCGCTAACGTTCCACTGGCAGGGAGTTTGCAGGACACAGGAGGCCTCTCCCCCAAATGTGACAAGCTGGGATTTCCTTCCTACTGGAGGAGGCGGCAGTGAAGGTCCCTCTCCGACACCCCAACTGTCCAAACCCAACGAGGAGGTGGTTCCCCCCCTGCGGAATGCTCTCAACTGGGCTCCTGGCCCTCGGAGCTTGCTGGCTCGCTCCCTTGGGGTGCCTGGAAAGAGCCAGTGTGGTACCCAGCCCCATTCCACTCCCACCCAGGAGGGCTGGTTCTGGGCTGGCCCTCCGCCGTCACTTATCTGCCCTGCTCCCTGCCGAAGGGGCCATCCACCTGAAGCTCCAAGGGGGGCCCGCCGCCCCACCTGCCAGTCTCTAGCTCATTCGCCAAGGAGCAGGTGTGCGCAGGGGCAGGCGGGCCCAGACACCCACCTCCTTGGGGCTGCGTGCTGTGAGCATGTGCACCTGCGGAGCAAGCCCTTCGAAGGCTGTCGGAGCTGCCCGGGGCTTCCCTGAAGGCGACGCCCACCTCGCCCCTCAGCTCTGCTCTTCGTGGCCGGGCACATCAGGACGGGCTCCCCTCCGGCACAGCTGGCCATAGAGGAGGCGCGCGTGGTGGTGCTCAGGGGCATGGAGCCACCCAAAGAGTCCCAGAAGCACCTCCCACTTGAAAGCAAAATAGGCGCCCACTGACGGTGCCGTGCTTGCACCCACCATGGCAACTGCCACCCCTCACCTGCCTTCTCCGGGACTCGCCTCGCCACCAGCACCTGCCCTGCTGGCCCCAGTCGCCTTGCCCTGCCCTTCCTGGAACCGCAGCCCGGCTTCCCCGACATCCCTCACAGCCAGCCAGGGGCTGAGACTGGGCGCTAGATAAACAGCCAAGGCAGGCAGGCCAGTAACAGCAAGTGGAGGCCCCAAAAACTTACCTTGCTGCTGCTTCAGCTTCTTGCTCCCGAGGGTTTCTGGGGGCGGGGCTTGCTGGGGTCCTTACTGCCGGAGCGCTGCTCTGGTGCGCTCTGGCAGGAAATGATCCCTGGTTGTAGGAACCATATCACTCCAGTCTTGGTGCATGTACTCTAGCTCCCAGTTTGTTTCCAGGCACAGGTCAAAGTGCTGGTGTTGACCTTTAGAGTCCTACTCTCCAGGTCAGAACAGGTCAGACTACCAGCCTACTTGGATATTATTAAACTTTATAATGCTGAAAACACTAAAGTCTTTAATAGTATACTGTTATTAAACATATTATGGCATATTAATTGTTGTCAAAATTATTTATATTTAAACAAAGAAACTTGAAGATATTGTATATGTTTTCTGTATACATAGGAATTATCATTGTACTAGGAGTAAGGCCCGTTGTGGGAAGAAATACAATAAGCTGTAGAAAGAAGCTGCAGGTGAGTGTCCCGGCTGTGGCTAGTGAGATGACGGAGGGAAGGGGAAAATAGAGGGAGGCGAGCCATGTTTATTTCATTCTGCTTAGCTATAAAGCAGGGCTGTCACAAGTCATTTTGCTGTCCCAAGTGGGTAGTATGGGAGGAGAGCCACAGGTAACAGGCAATGCTCCCTCTAAGCAGTGGAGTCTTGTGAGTAAAAATTCTACTTTGTGAGTTACTGGCATTAAAGTTGTGAGTGAGTAATTTGGCTACTTCTCTACTCAGTCTGGACGAAGTGGACAGATTGCTCGTTTCTGTGCGTCCAACCACATGTGACCTTGATCCGTGCCCCTCCTGGCTCATTAAAGTGAGTCCAGGGGGGCTGCGAGGTGCCGTTCGAGATATTGTCAACACGTCCCTCTCGGAGGGGCGTTTCCCGACGGCGCTCAAGGACGCGATGGTCCGCCCTCTCTTAAAACGACCATCTTTAGACCCGGCCGAATTGGCCAACTATCGGCCGGTGTCTAATTTGCCCTATCTGGGCAAATTGATAGAGAGGGCGGTGGTGTTACAGTTACAGGGCTTTCTGGAGGATGCTTCAGTCTTAGATCCCTTCCAGTCCGGCTTCCGCCC